>NC_080386.1:111326863-111666139 GCF_014773155.1 Arachis stenosperma | reverse complement strand
CCGCCATGAGATCCGAAGAAGAGGTTGGGAAGTTCTACCAACCCCATTCAACAAGTCAGAATCTTGATGGTTCAAGAGTTCTATGCCAATGCATGGATCACAAAGAACTATGACCAAAGTGTGAACCGAATCCAAAGAATTAATCTCACCATGGTTCGGGGGGAAATACTTGGATTTAGTCCGGAGAGAGTGTGGGGTGGCGTTCAACTTGCCTATGATGCAAGGAGATGAGCATCCTTACACTAGAAGGGTCAACTTTGATCAAAGATTGGACCAAGTCCTCACAACCATATGTGAAGAGGGCGCACAATGGAGCAAGATTCAAGAGGAAAGCCGGTTCAATTGAGAAGGCATGACCTCAAGCCCGTGGCTAGAGGATGGTTAGAGTTCATACAACGCTCAATCATTCCACTAGCAACCGGTCCGAAGTTACCAGAGACCGGGCCATCATGATCCATAGCATCATGATTGGGAAGAAGAAATAGAAGTTCATGAGGTTATAGCCCAGAACTCTACAAGGGTGGCGGACAAGACCTCCACTTTGGCAGGTTAGCCTTTCCTCATTTCATCTGTCACCTCTGTTATTCAGTTGGAGTTGACATAGAGGGAGATATCCCCATTAATGAGGACAAGCCCATCACCAAGAAAAGGATGGAGTACACAAGAGACCCTCTCACCATGAGATCCCTGAGATTCCTCAAGGGATGCACTTCCTCCACAAAATTATTGGGAGCAATTAAACACCTCCCTAGGAGAATTGAGTTCCAACATGGGACAACTGAGGGTGGAGCATCAAGAACACTCCATCATCCTTCATGAAATTAGAGAAGACCAAAGAATCATGAGGGAGGAGCAACAAAGACAAGGAAGAGACATTGAGGAGCTCAAGCACTCCATAGGATCTTCAAGAGCAAGAAAGAGCCGCCATCACTAAGTGGACCCGTTCCTTGATTTCCTTGCTCTTTATTCTTGTTTTTCGATTTTTATGCTTATGGTTATCCATGTTTGTGTCTTGTGATCATTAGTGTCTTAGTGTCTATGCCTTAAAGTTATGAATGT
Organism: Arachis stenosperma; assembly: GCF_014773155.1. Taxonomy (NCBI): domain Eukaryota; kingdom Viridiplantae; phylum Streptophyta; class Magnoliopsida; order Fabales; family Fabaceae; genus Arachis; species Arachis stenosperma. The sequence continues at coordinate 111,665,080 of NC_080386.1, read as the reverse complement.
CCTATGAATCCATCACCTTTCTTCAATAAAAATGTGCTTAATTGAAAAGGAAAGAATTGCATGAATTCTGAATTTTATAATAGTTTAATTATTTTGATGTGGTGGCAACACTTTTGTTCTCTGAATGTATGCTTGAACAGTGCATATGTCTTTTGAATTGTGGTTCATGAATGTTGGCTTGAAAGAATGATGAAAAAGGAGACATGTTACTGAGGATCTGAAAAATCAATAAAATGATTCTGAAGCAAGAAAAAGCATTTCAAAAAAAAAAAACCGAAAAAAAAAGAGAAAAGAAAGAATCAAAAGAAAGAATAAGTTGTGATCCAAGGCAAATAAGAGTGTGCTTAAGAACCTGGACACCTCTAATGGGGACTTTAGCAAAGCTGAGTCACAATCTGAAAAGGTCACCCAATTATGTGTCTGTGGCATGTATGTATCCGGTGGTAATACTGGAAGACAGAGTGCTTTGGGCCACAGCCAAGACTCAATAAATAGCTATGTTCAAGAATCATCATACCTCACTAGGAGAATCATTAACACTATCTGGATTCTGAGTTCCTAAAGAAGCCAATCATTCTGAATTACAAGGGATAGAGTGAGATGCCAAAACTATTCAGAGACAAAAAGATAAAGCCCCGCTCATCTAATTAATACTGATCTTCATAGATGTTTTGGAGTTCATGCATGTTCTCTTCTTTTTATCTTATTTGATTTTCAGTTGCTTGGGGACAAGCAACAATTTAAGTTTGGTGTTGTGATGAGCGGATAATTGTATACTTTTTGGCATTATTTTTAGTATGTTTTGATATGATATAGTAGTTTTTAGTATATTTTTATTAGTTTTTAATTAAAATTCACTTTTCTGGACTTTACTATGAGTTTGTGTGTTTTTCTGTGATTTCAGGTATTTTCTGGCTGAAATTGAGGGACCTGAGCAAAAATCTGATCCAGAGACTCAAAAGGACTGCAGATGCTGTTGGATTCTGACCTCCCTGCACTCGAAGTGGATTTTCTGGAGCTACAGAAACCCAATTGGCGCGCTCTCAACGGAGTTGGAAAGTAGACATCCTGGGCTTTCCAGCAATATATAATAGTTCATACTTTGCCCAAGATTTGATGGCCCAAACCGGCGTTCAAAGTCACCTCAAGAAATCCCAGCGTTAAACGCTGGAACTGGCACCCAAATGGGAGTTAAACGCCCAAACTGGCACCAAAGCTGGCGTTCAACTCCAAGAAGAGTCTCTACACGAAATTGCTTCATTGCTCAGCCCAAGCACACACCAAGTGGGCCCGGAAAAGGATTTTTATGTCATTTACTCATTTCTGTACACCCTAAGCTACTAGTTTCTTATAAGTAGGACCTTTTACTATTGTATAGAAACCTTTTGATCATGTTTTTATGATTGAACCCTCTTTGGGAGGCTGGCCATTCGGCCATGCCTAGACCTTGTTCTTATGTATTTTCAACGGTGGAGTTTCTACACACCATAGATTAAGGTGTGGAGCTCTGCTGTACCTCGAGTATTAATGCAATTACTATTGTTCTTTCATTCAAATTCCGCTTGTTCTTTTACCAAGATATCACTTGTTCTTCAACATGATGAAGGTGATGATTGACGCCCATCACCATTCTCACCCATGAACAAGGTGACTGACAACCATTCTTGTTCTACAAGCATCTGAGGCTTAGTGAATATCTCTTGGATTTCTGATTGCATGATGCATGGTTGATCGCCTGACAACCGAGTGCTCGCCTGACAAATGAGCCAGCCATTCCGTGAGATCAGAGTCTTCGTGGTATAGGCAAGAACTGATGGCAGCATTCAAGAGAATCCGGAAGGTCTAACCTTGTCTGTGGTATTCTGAGTAGGATTCAATGACTGAATGACTGTGACGTGCTTCAAACCTGTAACCTACTGGGCGTTAGTGACAAACGCAAAAGAGTTATTCTATTCCGGTAGGGGAGGGAACCGAACCGGTGATTGGCCGTACTGTGACAGAGTATTGAGCATTAGCTTTCACTGCGAGGATGGGAGGTAGCTGCTGACAACAGTGAGACCCTATACGAGCTTGCCATGGAAAGGAGTAAGAAGGGTTGGATGAAGACAGTAGGGAAGCAGAGAGACGGAAGGGAAGGCATCTTCATACACTTGTCTGAAGCTCTTACACCAATGATATACATAAGTATCACTATCCTTATCTTTATGTTATTTTCGTTCATCATCATATACATTTGAGCTTGCCTGACTAAGATTTACAAGATGACCATAGCTTGCTTCAATACTAACAATCTCCGTGGGATCGACCCTTACTCACGTAAGGTTTATTACTTGGACGACCCAGTGCACTTGCTGGTTAGTCGTGCGAAGTTGTGTAATGCCATGGTATTAGGCGCACCAAGTTTTTGGAGCCATTACCAGGGATTATGAGAGTTGTGAAAAAGTATAGTTCACAATTTCGCATGTCACTTTGCCTTATCCACCTCTATTCCCCTGCTTGAAATTTTGTGCCCAAGGACAATTCCTTCAATCACCATAAAGTGACATTTCTCCCAGTTTAAAACTAGATTAGTCTCTTGGCATCTTTTCAGGACAAGTGATAGGTGGTTAAGACAGGAGCTAAATGAGTCTCCATATACTGAAAAGTCATCCATGAAGACTTCCAGAAATTTCTCTACCATATCTGAGAAGATAGAGAGCATGCACCTCTGAAAGGTTGCAGGTGCATTGCACAGACCAAAAGGCATCCTCCTGTAGGCAAACACGCCAGAAGGGCAAGTGAATGCTGTTTTCTCTTGGTCCTGGGGGTCTACTGCAATTTGGTTGTAGCCTGAATAGCCATCCAAAAAGCAGTAATAATCATGACCAGCTAATCTTTCTAGCATTTGGTCTATGAATGGTAAAGGAAAGTGATCCTTTCTGGTGGCTGTATTGAGTCTTCTGTAGTCAATACACATGCGCCACCCTGTGACTGTCCTTGTAGGAACCAGTTCATTTTTTTCATTATGAACCACTGTCATGCCTCCCTTTTTGGGGACAACTTGGACAGGGCTCACCCAGGGGCTATCAGAAATAGGATAAATAATCCCAGCCTCTAGTAATTTAGTGACCTCTTTCTGCACCACCTCCTTCATGGCAGGATTTAGCCTCCTCTGTGGTTGGACCACTGGTTTGGCATTATCCTCCAATAGGATCTTATGCATGCATCTAGCTGGGCTAATGCCCTTAAGATCACTTATGGACCACCCAAGAGCTGTCTTGTGTGTCCTTAGCACTTTAATCAGTGCTTCCTTCCTGTGAGTTTAAAGCAGAGCTTATGATCACTGGAAAAGTGTCACCCTCTCCCAGAAATGCATATTTCAGGGATGATGGTAGTGGTTTGAGTTCAGGCTTAGGAGGCTTATCCTCTTCCTGAGGAATTTTCGAAAATTCCTTTGCCTCCTCTAGTTCTTCTTGATCAGGTTGAGCATCTTTGAAGATGTCCTCAAGCTCTGATTCTAGGCTTTCAGCCATATTGATTTCTTCTACCAGAGAATCAATAATGTCAACGCCTATGCAGTCATCTGGTGTGTCTGGATGCTGCATAGCTTTCACAGCATTCAACTTGAACTCCTCCTCATTGACTCTCAAGGTTACTTCCCCCTTTTGTACATCAATGAGAGTTCGTCCAGTTGCTAGGAAAGGTCTTCCTAGAATGAGAGTTGCACTTTTGTGCTCCTCCATTTCCAGCACCACAAAGTCAGTTGGAAAGGCAAATGGCCCAACCTTGACAATCATGTCCTCTATTATGCCTGATGGGTGTTTAATTGACCCATCAGCAAGTTGGAGGCATATCCTGGTTGGTTTGACTTCTCCAATCAACCCAAGCTTTCTGATAGTGGATGCAGGTATTAGATTGATGCTTGCTCCAAGATCACATAAAGCTGTCTTGGTGCAAGTGCCTTCCAATGTGCATGGTATCAGAAAGCTTCCAGGATCTTGAAGCTTTTCTGGTAAGCTTTTTAGAATGACTGCACTGCATTCTTCAGTGAGAAACACTTTTTCCGTTTCTCTCCAATCCATCTTATGACTTAAGATTTCTTTCATGAACTTAGCATAAGAAGGTATTTGCTCAAATGCCTCTGCAAAAGGAATCTTTATTTCAAGAGTCCTTAAATAGTCTGCAAAGCGGGCAAATTGCTTATCCTGTTCCGCCTTGCGGAGTTTCTGAGGATAAGGCATCTTGGCTTGATATTCTTCAACCTTAGATGCTGCAAGTTTATTCCTTACAGAAGTGGTTGAAGAAGCCTTTTTAGAGGGATTACTGTCAGCACTCTCAGGTGTCTGATCCTCCCTTGGCGTTTGGACGCCAGAATTGGGTGGAAAATGGGCGTTTAACGCCAACTTTTCCCCCTTTTCTGGCGTTTGAACGCCAGAACTGGGCAAGGAATGGGCGTTTAACGCCAGCTTTCCTTCCCTTTCTGGCGTTTGAACGCCAATATTCCTCTCTGGGCTCTTACTGTCCTCAGAGGGATTTTGAACAGTGGTTTGGTTGTCCTCTGTCATTTGTTCCTTGTTTGGCTTTTTGCTCTTTTGAGCAGTGTTATTCAAGGTCTTCCCACTCCTCAATTGAACTGCTTGACACTCCTCTGTTATTTGTTTAGATATTTGCTGTTTTGCTTGATTCAACTGTAGTTCTATGCTCTTATTAGCAACTTTAGTTTCATGGAGCATCTCTTTAAATTCTGCTAACTGTTCTGTCATCAGGAGCAATTGTTGATTAAGCTCATTCATCTGTTCTTGAGGATTAGGATCAGTGACTAATGCCATGACTTCCTCTTTTGGAACGAACTCATTGCTAGAATATAAGTATTGGTTTCTAGCAACAGTGTCTATAAGCTCTTGAGCTTCTTCAATTGTCTTCCTCATGTGTATAGATCCACCAGCTGAGTGGTCTAAAGACATCTGAGCTTTTTCTGTAAGCCCATAGTAGAAAATGTCTAACTGTACCCATTCTGAAAACATTTCAGAGGGACATTTCCTTAGCATACCTCTATACCTCTCCCAGGCATTGTACAGGGATTCATTATCCTCTTGTTTAAAGCCTTGGATGTCCAGCCTTAGCTGTGTCATCCTCTTTGGAGGGTAAAAATGATTCAGGAATTTGTCTGACAATTGTTTCCATGTCTTTATGCTTGCTGTAGGTTGATTATTTAACCACCTTTTAGCTTGATCTTTTACAGCAAATGGAAACAGTAATAGTCTATAGACATCCTGATCTACCTCTTTATCATGTACTGTGTCAGCAATTTGTAAGAACTGTGCCAGAAACTCAGTAGGTTCTTCCTGTGGAAGACCAGAATACTGGCAATTTTGCTGCACTATGATAATGAGTTGAGGGTTTAGCTCAAAGCTGCTTGCTTTGATGGGAGGTATACAGATGCTACTCCCATATGCAGCTGTAATGGGGTTAGCATAAGACTCCAGAGTCCTCTTGGAATGATTAATTCCACTTGAGTCCATAATGGACAAAAGGGAAATGATAATGATTGCAAAGAGATAAATTTTGTTTATTTTTTTTTTTGAAATATCCGAAAAAAATTAAAATGAAATAAAATAAATAAAATAAATTCGAAAATCAAAAAGGGAAATGAAACTAAAGCAAATTGAGAACTGAATCAATTAGTAAAAGAAAAGATTTTGAAAACAGCAATTAAAAAGATATGATTGAAAAATTTTTATGAAAAAGATTTGATTTTTGAAAAGAGGAAAGAGAAAAACACAAAAAGACACCAAACTTAAAATTTTAGAAAATCAAACACTAATTTTTTTTCGAAAATTTTAAAGGAAAAACACAAAGAGGACACCAAACTTAGAACTTTTATGAATCAAAAAGGGACTAAGAACATGCAAAATTCGAAAATCAAAAGAAAAACAAAAGCATGCAATTGACACCAAACTTAAAATATGAAACTAGACTCAACTACAAGACTCTAAACCAACAAAAATAAAACAGTCCTAATCTAAGCAACAAGATAAGCCGTCAGTTGTCCAAACTTGAACAATCCCCGGCAACGGCGCCAAAAACTTGGTGCACGAAATTGCAATAACACTTTTGCAATCCCGCACAACTAACCAGCAAGTGCACTGGGTCGTCCAAGTAATACCTTGCGTGAGCAAGGGTCGATCCCACGGAGATTGTCGGTTTGAAGCAAGCTATGGTTATCTTGTAACTCTTAGTCAGGATATCAGAAATTATCAGGATTGATTGTAAAAAGCAAAAGAACATGAAATGGTTACTTGTATTGCAGTAATGGAGAATGGGTTGGGGTTTGGAGATGCTCCATCTTCTGAATCTCTGCTTTCCTACTATCTTCTTCATCAAACACGCAAGGCTCCTTCCATGGCAAGCTGTATGTAGGGTTTCACCATTGTCAGTGGCTACCTCCCATCCTCTCAGTGAAAATACGTCCCTGATGCTCTGTCACAGCATAGGCTAATCATCTGTCGGTTCTCAATCAGGCCGGAATAGAATCCAGTGATTCTTTTGCGTCTGTCACTAACGCCCCGCCCTCAGGAGTTTGAAGCACGTCACAGTCATCCAGTCATTGAATCCTACTCCGAATACCACAGACAAGGTTTAGACCTTCCGGATTCTCTTGAATGCCGCCATCAGTTCTAGCTTGTACCACGAAGATTCCGATTAAAGAACCTAAGAGATAACTACTCAATCTAAGATAGAACAGAGGTGGTTGTCAGGCACATGTTCATAGTTGAGAATGATGATGATTGTCACGGATCATCACATTCATCCGGATTAAGAACAAGTGTTATCTTAGAATCGAAGCAAGCATGATTGAATAAGAAACAGTAGTAATTGCATTAATCCATCAAGACACAGCAGAGCTCCTCACCCCTAACCATGGGGTTTAGAGGCTCATACTGTGGAAAGAAACGTGTAAAAATGTTATGAGGTCATAAGGTACCGATACAATGTCAAAAGATCCTATAAGTAGTAAACTAGTGTCCTAAGGTTTACAGAAATGAGTAAATGACAGAAAAATCCACTTCCGGGCCCACTTGGTGTGTGCTTGGGCTGAGCAATGAAGGAATTTCGTGTAGAGACCTTTTCTGGAGTTAAACGCCAGCTTTCATGCCAGTTTGGGCGTTTAACTCCAATTTTTATGCCAGTTCCGGCGTTTAACGCTGGAATTTCTGTAGGTGACTTTGAGCGCCGGTTTGGGCCATCAAATCTTGGGCAAAGTATGGACTATTATATATTGCTGGAAAGCCCAGGATGTCTACTTTCCAATGCCGTTGAGAGCGCGCCAATTGGGCTTCTGTAGCTCCAGAAAATCCACTTCGAGTGCAGGGAGGTCAGAATCCAACAGCATCTGCAGTCCTTTTTGGTCTCTGGATCAGATTTTTGCTCAGGACCCTCAATTTCAGTCAGAAAATACCTGAAATCACAGAAAAACACACAAACTCATAGTAAAGTCCAGAAAAGTGAATTTTAATTAAAAACTAATAAAAATATACTAAAAACTAACTAAAAGATACTAAAAACATACTAAAAACAATGCCAAAAAGCATACAAATTATCCGCTCATCAGCTAGCCATCCCCATTTTTTTTTTGCTTTTGACTAACTAAGAGCCATTCATGAATGCAAACCAATCGACTAATCAAATGCTCATGCATGCAACGTTGGTGACACCAAAATTAGTTTGTTTGATCATATAGTGCAACAAGATTTGATTAAAACTCTAAAATTAACATAATATGGATTGTGTTCAAGCCCTCTTAGTGTGCCTTGAACACCAAACTTAATCATTTACCATATGCTGCATGTAGAGATTCTTATAGGTGTTTGTCAAAGTTGATTTAGAATCCATGAACTTTTTTTTATTAACTACTATTAAAGATTAAAAAGGAGAGGGTATAGAACATGGGTTGCCTCCCATGAAGCGCTTCTTTAGCGTCATTAGCTTGACATTCGGCCTTTGTTAGGGTTGTTGGTAGTGCTTCAAATCTTCCCCTCTTGCAGTGAATCTGTCTCCATTGGCTTTGTTGAGAAGCTCCACATGTTCTAAGGACAAAATTTTTCTGATGGTGTACACTTGAGGCAGTTAAGATGGGATGGTGGGGAGATGAGGTGGAATGGGTGGAAGATAAGTAGAGACCACTTCATCTCCTAGAGAGAAACTATTCATACCCTGGGTCGAGCTGTCCGACCCAGGATGTTCTACAGACAAAGTGACCGACCTCTTCAGGTCAGGATGACCCGACCTCTTCTCAAAGAGCTCGGTCAAATCACAGGAAAGCCCAATAAAGGGCCCAAATAGAGGAACATGACCCCAATCCAAAGGTAGCCCAAGCCTATAGAGATAAGGGTGGTTCCCATGAAAGATTAAGATAAAGATAAAGATAAGATAACTAACTTATCTTATCTGCAAAGGTCACTCTACACCATTATAAATACACTGGAGCACCCAGGTATAACTCATACTCTGATTCTACTCAATACTTGTTTAATACCCTTGCTAACTTAAGCATCAGAGTCCCTTGCAGGTACCCCCCACCCTCCGAGGACGAAGGATCACCTCCAGCCGCCATCAACAAATCGGACACAACAGCTCCGACCAGTAAAGAAGATCTCATCCGAGATCGACCTACAGTTTTAGGTAACCCTCGGAACATTGGCGCCGTTGCCGGGGAACCTGGAAGTCATCCCATCACCATAGCGGACGACCATGAAAATGACCACACCTCAGATCTAGAGGAAAGAATGCCGCAAAAAAACACAGACACCACACCAAAAGATACTTTCCAAATCAACAACAAGAAGAACTCCCCAAATGAGGGAGCCATGGATGCATTTCAAGACCGATTAAAACAACTTGAAGAAGAAGCCCTACGCCAACGAGAGGCCGAGAAAGACCTACAAAGGGAAATAAGGCGACGTCGGGAATTAGAGAACAAAATCCTAAAACTTGAAGCCGATGTCAAGACTAAAGCCAGCCGATCCACTCTCGAAGATAGCTCCCGCAAGGAGCAAGACTCTGTTCACCAAGGAGATCATGAAGACAAAAATCCCAAAGGACTTTAAACTCCCGGACATGACCTTATACGACGGCACTACAGATCCCAGCCATCATTTCAGCAATTTCAGAAGCAGAATGTATCTCACCGATGCCTCAGATGCAGTTCGTTGTAAAGCTTTTCCAACTACATTAACAAAAACAGCAATTAGATGGTTCGATAACCTCCCTCCTAGGTCTATCTCAAGTTTCGACGACATGGCTAAGAAATTTCTGGCCAGATTCTCCATCCAAAAGGACAAAGCTAAACATGCTCCGAGCTTACTGGGAATTAGACAAGGAGAACGGGAAACCCTGTGCAACTACATGGAAAGATTTAACAAGACATGCCTGGACATACAGAACTTTCCAACAGAAGCCGCTATTATGGGCCTCATTAATGGCTTACGAGAAAGGGCCCTTTAGTCAATCTATATCAAAGAAATACCCCACATCTCTGAACGAGGTGCAGGAACGAGCGGAAAAATACATCAACATGGAGGAAAACTCCCGATTAGGAGAGACCTTGATGGCCGGATTCACCCCCCGGGATAAAGACAAAGATTCCAAAAACAAAGAAGATTGACATGGAGAGAAAATAAAAAATACCACAATTACACCCCTCTTCGGGTATCTCTTGTGGATGTATATAGAGAGGTTTGCAACACAGAAAATACCACTGGCTCGGCCACTCAAAGGCAAAAAGGGAGGGGGAAACCGGGCTGAATATTGTGAATACCATCGGATCCGTGGACACTCCATCAATGAATGTTTCGACTTAAAAAATGTCATAGAAAATCTCGTACGAGAAAGAAAGCTAGATCGATATCTGGCCACCCATAATGATGAACAAAGAAAAAGAAAAAGAGCAGAAGATGTTGGACCAACCGCGCGATCATCTCGAACGCTAGAAAGACATGTCCACATGATACACGGAGGATTTGCCGGGGGCGGAATCTCCAAATCATCTCGCAAAAGACATCTCAAAGACGTATATCACGTCGCAGGAAAAGAGGAAGCACCCGACATCCCGGTGATTACTTTCACCAAGGAAGACGCATCCGGCATCACATCAGGGCATGACGATCTCATGGCCATCATTATTATACTTGCAAACGCAAATCTTCACCGCACGTTGATAGACCAGGGGAGCTCCACCGATATCTTATTTAAAATTGCCTTCGACAAACTCAGCTTGGAAGAAAAAGAACTTAGAGCATATCCGGACAACCTGTTCGGACTAGGAGATACCCCGGTTCAACCGATGGGATACATCTCGCTCCACACAACTTTTAAAAAAGGAAGTCAGTCAAGAACACTCAAAATAGACTACATTGTAGTCGACGTAAGTTCAGCCTACAATGCCTTAATAGGTCGGACAACGTTAAACCAGCTCGGTGCAATAGTCTCGACTCTGCATCTATGCATCAAGTTCCCAACTGCAGGAGGAATAGCTACGATAAAAGCAGATCAGAAGATGGCGGGGGAGTATAGAGGCGGGAAGAGTTTCGCCCATAACCTGAAGGTGAAATAGATAAAATCTATATCGGGGATACCCCGGACCAAACGACCAATATCGGCACACTCCTAAAAGGAGACATAAAAGAATCACTCATACAGTTTCTACGAGACAACGCCGACCTCTTCGCATGGAAGGCCGCAGACATGCCAGGCATAGATCCCAAGCTAATGTGCCACAAGCTAGTAGTCTACCCAGGATCTCGGCCGGTACAACAAAGGCGTAGAAAGCTAGGACCAGAACGCTCTCAAGCCGTGGAAGAACAGGTACGAGCTCTACTGGAGGCAGGTTTCATAAGAGAAGTCAAATACCCGCTATGGCTTGCTAATGTCATATTGGTAAAAAAGTCAAATGGAAAGTGGTGAATGTGCACTGATTATACCGATCTCAACAAAGCCTGCCCAAAAGATCCTTATCCACTCTAAAGCATCGACGCACTGGTAGATGCCTCCTCCGGATATAAATACCTCTCCTTTATGGACGCATACTCGGGATATAACCAAATCCCAATGTACCTACCCGACCAAGAAAAAACCTCATTCTTAACCCCAAAGGCAAATTACTGCTACATTGTCATGCCCTTCGGTCTTCAAAACGCGGGAGCCACTTACCAAAAATTAATGAACAAGGTTTTTTCGGATCACATCGGAAAGGTCATAGAAGTCTACGTGATCGACATGCTAGTAAAGATGCAAAACGAAGAGATGTTATTATCCGACTTGACACAAGTATTCAACACTATAAGACAACACGGCATGCGACTCAATCCCGCAAAATGCACTTTCGCCGTAGAAGTTGGTAACATGAAAATTCTGACTTGTGTCAAAGAGGTACAACAACTCAATGGGAGGTTGGCAGCCTTGTCCAGATTCCTGGCCAGATCAGCAATAAGATATCTCCCCTTCTACGCCACTCTAAGGAAGGGAAAGGAGTTTGAATGGACAGCGGAATACGAGCAAGCCTTTTAAGACTTCAAAAGATTCCTGAGACGACCACCTATACTAACTCGGCCACGGGAAGGAGAACCACTCATATTATACCTCGCAGTAGGAAATTGGGCAATAGCCTCAGCACTGGTCCGAGAAGACAACAGCGGGCAACAGCCCATATACTTTATCAGCAAAGCATTACAGGGATCCGAGCTGAACTACCAGAAAATAGAAAAGTTCGCTTACACTCTCATACTAACATAACGATGACTTCGACCATACTTCCAGGCTCACACCATTAGAGTTCGGACCAACCAGCCCATAAAAGGGATCTTACAGAAAACAGACTTGGCAGGCAGAATCTTGCAATGGGCAGTCGAGTTGTCCGAATTCGATCTTCAATACGAAGCTCGGACGGCCATCAAATCTCAATATCTGGCTGACTTCATTGCGGAATTCACGGACACACCGAAAATCCCCACAGAATGGAATCTATATGTGGATGGTTCCTCAAATAAAATAGGAAGTGGCGCGGGCGTAATAATTGAAAGCGACCAGGAAATCCAAATCGAACTCTCCCTCAAATTCGGGTTCCTTGCCTCAAATAATCAAGTGGAATATGAGGCACTACTAGCTGGTTTGAAGCTGGCTAGGGAGGTTGGAGCTCAAAAACTTATCATCTTCAACGACTCACAAGTAGTTACTTCACAAATAGTAGGAAGCTACCAAGCCAAATATCCCACTATGAAAAAAATACTTGGATAAAACCAAGGAACAGCTCGGACAAATCGGAGAATATGAGATTCATCACATACCCTAAGAACAGAATGCTCGGGCCGATGCACTCTCAAAACTAGCCAGCACCAAACCAGGGGGCAACAATAGAAACCTCATGATGAGCGGATAATTTATACGCTTTTTGGCATTGTTATTAGGTAGTTTTTAGTAGGATCTAGCTACTTTTAGGGATATTTTCATTAGTTTTTATGCTAAATTCACATTTCTGGACTTTACTATGAGTTTGTGTGTTTTTCTGTGATTTCAGGTATTTTCTGGCTGAAATTGAGGGACCTGAGCAAAAGTCTGATAAGGAGGCTGACAAAGGACTGCTGATGTTGTTGGATTCTGACCTCCCTGCACTAAAAATGGATTTTCTGAAGCTACAGAACGGCGTTGGAAAGTAGACATCCAGAGCTTTTCAGCAACATATAATGGTGCATACTTTGTTCGAGCTTAGACGATGCAAACTGGCGTTCAACGCCAGTTCCATGCTGCATTATAGAGTAAAATGCCAGAAATACGTCACAAACCAGAGTTAAACGCCAAAAACACGTTACAACTTGGTGTTTAACTCCAAAAGAAGCCTCTGCACGTGTAAAGCTCATGCTCAGCCCAAGCACACACCAAAGTGGGCTCCGGAAGTGGATTTCTGCACTTAGACTTATTTCTGTAAACCCTAGTAGCTCTAGTCTAGTATAAATAGGACTTTTTACTATTGTACTAATGGCTAGTCTTTTGACCATTCGGTCTTTTGATCATTCATGGGGGCTGGCCATTCGGCCATGCCTGGACCATCACTTATGTATTTTCAACGGTGGAGTTTCTACACACCATAGATAAAGGGTGTGGAGCTCTGCTGTACCTCGAGTTTTAATGCAAAGTACTACTATTTTCTATTCAATTCATGCTTATTCTTATTCTAAGATATTTGCTGCCCTTCAACCTGATGGATGTGATGATCCGTGACACTCATCATCATCCATCCTTATGAACGCGTGATTGACAACCACCTTTGTTCTATCTTCGACCGAGCGTTTATCTCTTGGGTTCTTTAATCAAAATTTTTGTGGTATAAGCTATAACCCTTTGGCGGCCATTCTTGAGAATCTGGAAGGTCTAAACCTTGTCTGTGGTATTCTGAGTAGGATTCAGGGATTGAATGACTGTGACGAGCTTCAAACTCGCGATTGTTGGGCGCGGTGACAGACGCAAAAGAATCAATGGATTCTATTCTGACATGATCGAGAACCGACAGATGATTAGCCATGCTGTGACAGAGCATTTGGACCATTTTCACTGAGAGGATGGGATATAGCCATTGACAACGGTGATGCCCTACATATAGCTTGCCATAGAAAGAAATATGAAGAATTGGATGAAAGCAGTAGGAAGGGAGAGATTCAATAGGAACAAGCATCTCTATGCACTTATCTGAAATTCCCATTATTGAATTACATAAGTATCTCTATCTTTATTTTTATGCCTTATTTATTATTATTTTCGAAAACCATTTATAACTATTATAATCTGCCTGACTGAGATTTACAAGATGACCATAGCTTGCTTCATACCAACAATCTACGTGGGATCGACCCTTACTCACGTAAGATATTACTTGGACGACCCAGTGCACTTGCTGGTTAGTTGTGCAGAGTTATGACAAAGTGTGATTCACGTGTGAAAACACCAAGTTATTGGAGCCATTGTTGATGATCACAATTTCGTGCACCACCTCATCTAAGAAATTCTACAGAATCCATCAATCTTAGAAAAAGAAAAAGTCCTAGCCATAATAAGTCGCGATCAGGGATGGATGACTCCTAAAATCAACTACCTCAGAACAGAAGCTCTCCCCACAGATGAGAAAGAGGCAAAGAGGTTAAAACGGGAAGCACAATACTATACCATCATAAATAATACTCTATACAAAAGAGGGGTTTCAATACCACTGTTAAAATGCGTACCGACTTCCAACACAAAAGACGTCCTAGAAGAAGTACACAGTGGCATTTGTGGCAATCATCTCGGAGCGCAGACACTCGCCAAAAAGGTACTTCGGGCAGGATTTAATTGGCCAACTCTACAAAAAGAAGCTGTAGAATTTGTAAAGACATGTTCATTATGTCAGAAACACGCCATCTTCCACATCGCCCCACCAGAGGAACTCATTAGCGTGACCTCACCTTGGCCGTTCGCAAAATGGGGACTCGATCTTCTCGGACCTTTTCCTCAAGGATCGGGACAAGTCAAATTCCTCATAGTGGGAATAGACTACTTTGCAAAGTGAATTGAGGCAGAACCCCTAGCTAACGCCACTGCTCAAAGAAGTCGAAAATTCCTATATAGAAACATCGTTACAAGGTTTGAGGTTCCATACTCCATCACCACAGATAATGGTACTCAGTTCACAGATGCAGGCTTCAGGAAGCTAGCAGCCGACTTGAATATAAGACAACAATTCAACTCTGTTGAACATCCCCAAGCCAATGGACAAGCTGAAGCTGCCAACAAAGTCATACTGGTTGGGCTGAAGCAGAGGTTACAGGATGCAAAGGGAGCCTGGGCCGAGGAGCTCCCACAGGTTTTATGGGCATATCGAACAATGCCACATTCCACCACAAAGGAATCACCCTTCCGATTAGCATATGGAATGGAGGCAATGATCCCAGTAGAGATTGAAGAAAGGTCGCCTAGAGTAATCCACTATATCGAAGAAGCCAACTCCCAACTTCAAAGGGAAGAGCTCGACCTACTTTCGGAAGTCCGAGAAAGAGCTCGGATAAGGGAAGAGGAATTAAAACAACGAATGGCTTCCAGATACAATCAAAAGGTAATACAACGAGCCTTTGCTAAGTACGACCTCATTCTAATCCGAAACGACATTGGAACAACTTGACCTGGAGAAGGAAAGCTAACAGCAAACTGGAAAGGACCCTACCGAGTCATAGAAGTGCTGAGAAAAGGCTACTACAGGCTTTCCGAACTCGATAGGAGAGAACTTCTTAGGTCATGGCACGCCTGCAACCTAAGGAGGTACTATAGTTAGGGATGATAAAGGACCTTAGGACAAGGCGCACTCTTTTTCCTGAAAAGGTTTTTTAATGAGGCACCAAGACCAAGACCTACAAATCACCCGACTTAGGAAATTAACCCCCGCATGTATATATTTGCATTTTCTTTTAATAAGATCTGTTCAGATTTTCTACAAACGCTCAAGCCGCATTATTCCGAAACATTCATCGCCCGATTATAAAGCTACAGATCGACAGAAAGTGAAAACCAAATTCATTGCGTGATCACGATAAAGACCAAACATGAAAACCAAATTCATTAAAAGGTCGACCAAACGAGGGTTAAAACCCAAACTCTACAAAATTGGCAAAAATGAAAACCGAATAAATGCAACAAGTTATAGAAAGTGATCCAAAGAAAGGACCTAATGAGGTCCTAATAAAATGGATTGCTATAAAATAACTTGAAGACTGGCCGGCATAAAGAAATCGGACCAGCCACAACGACCCAAGTTATAAGTAAAGCCCTAGAAAGAGGTCTGGCCAACCCTATAAAAGAGGATTACTATAACTTAGAAGAGCCCGACATGATAAAGTCGGACTCCTACGAAAAAGTTACAAAGGTAATCCCTGAAAGAGACCTGAACAAGGTCCAAGAAAGAGGATTACCAAGTAACTCGACATGGCCCGACATGATGAAGTTGGCCCAAGATAAAAAGTTACAAAGATAATCCCTGAAAGAGACCTGAACAAGGTCTAAGAAAGAGGATTACCAAGTAACTCAACAGGGCCCGACATGATAAAGTCGGCCCAAGATAAAAAGTTACAAAGGTAATCCCTGAAAGAGACCTGAACAAGGTCTAAGAAAGAGGATTACCAAGTAACTCGACAGGGCCCAACATGATGAAGTCGGCCCAAGATATAAAGTTACATAAGGTAATCCCTGAAAGAGACCTGAACAAGGTCCAAGAAAGAGGATTACCAAGTAACTCGACAAGACCCGACATGAGGAAGTCGGCCCAAGATATAAAGTTACAGAAGGTAATCACTGAAAGAGACCTGAACTAGGTCTAAGAAAGAGGATTACCAAGTAACTCAACAAGGCCCGACATGACGAAGTCGACCCAAGATACAAAGCTACAAAAGGTAATCCCTGAAAGAGACCTGAACAAGGTCCAAGAAGGAGGATTATCAAGTAACTCGACAAGGCCCAACATGACGAAGTCGGCCCAAGATGCAAAGCTACAAAAGGTAATCCCTGAAAGAGACCTGAGCAAGGTCCAAGAAAGAGGATTACCAAGTAACTCGACAGGATCCGACATGATAAAGCTACCCCTGGAAGAGACCTAAGTAAAGTCCAAAAAGGAGGGCGGGCAAAAAGCCAATTTGAAGAAATCGGCAATCTCAGTATTACAATTCCTAATGAAAACCTGAACAAAAGTTTAAAATTGTTGAAAGCAGCGACAGGCAAAGGAATCAAGCCGATCATCCCGATACTCTCAAAGACTACGAAGACACCAAGACAAACGCAAACAGATATGATATAAAACAGAAAGTCATAATAATAGCCAACATCAGAGGCCAACAAATGCAGCCTACAAAGCCGGGAAACTATTTTGTTTACCAAAATAAAGTTGCTAAAACCAGCAACTAAAAAGGTGTCAAAAGTCAACAAAGTAAGAGTTCAAACGCCCACACACCGGGCTATCTACACAAAGTAATTACAGAAATCAATCAAGCACCCGAAGGCTTCTCGGCAGCATCAGCACATAGTGAAGGAGGGCGAGTCTGGAGAGGCACTGCGTCCACTGTCCCGTTAACCCGATTCAATATCTGGCAATCAGGATCGGCTACGGAACAAGCAGGAGTTGAAGAAGCCGACACGACAGAAGCTTTGGCGATAGGCTCAGAGGGAGGCTCAACATCATCATCATCAGGGTCCTCGGGAATGATCTTGCCATCCTTCACAATATTATCCACACTAAATAAAGCAAGGTCAGCTTCCGGGGCGATAACCCGAACATACTCCTTCAGGTTCTCAAAAGCAGCAGTTATGCTGCCCACAAGGTGACCCTGGAGCTCGGAATAATCAACCCGGGCCGACTCTAGCTCCTCCCGAAGACGCATCACTTCTCGGTAGGACGTGACATAGCTTTCTTTATGCTTTAATGCCACATCCTCAGCCAACCGCAGAGGCCGCTAGGGCAAGAGAGCTGGCCTTCTCCCCTTCCAGCTCCTTCTTCATTTTAGTCACCTCCACTTCAAACTCCTCTTTTAGACCCTTCATCCGATCAAACTCTTGCTTAGCTTCCTCCATAAAGGCTTTGGTAGCATGCAGAGGCAGATTTTGCGCAGTTCGATACAAAGCAGCTCCCATATGAACCATCTTAACACTACTCCGAGTTATAAAATATAAGTGATGAAGGAGAGATACATCATCCATTGAGAGGGCACCATAAGGTGCGATCTGCTAGTCCACAAAGCCAATAGGGTCAAAATTTGGGGCGTCCAGATTGAAAGGTTCAACAGTTCGAGGTCTTTTAGGAGGAGGGACGACCGAAGAAGAAACCACAATAGTAGTAGAAGATTGTGGGGGATCCACTAAACGGACCCGAGGTATAGGGATCATTCACCTCAGACCAGGAGATCTCGGCACAGATGGCTTCAATGGAACTTGAGAAGTTCCTTCCCCATATACTCGGGCCGAGGTGTTTTGAGCTGCAGTAGCTTTCCTCGCCTTCTTGAAGGCCTTCATTGCATCATTATTCTTGGCCATCTCTGAAAAATGGAAAACAACAATTTATCATACGGGGAAGAAAGTTGGAGAAAAATAAAAAACAAAATATATCAAAGCAATATCCAAAGCAGTTCGAATAAGGGACGGGTCTCCCAAATATTTTTTAGTATCCAAATGAGGAGGTTCACCCCAAATATCCTCCAAAACATTCACAAAGGCCTGCTCGACCTCGTCCAACATCTCCCAAGTATATCGGGATACCACTATATTCCTCTGCCACTCTAAGGGAAAGCGGGGTTCGTTATTTTCATCTAGAAAGAAAAGGCCGGGCTCCTTCAACAGCCCGGACCTTAAAGAAGTAATTCTTAAAATCCCGAAAAGATTTGTCATACATGGAGAACACCTTATGCCCCTGGGCAGACCTAAAAGAAATCCAAGAAGCCTTCTTCTTGGTAGTCCCAGGCTTGGTCAACACGAAAAGATATAGAAAAAGAGTTTGAGAAGGTGTAACATCAAATTCTTGACAAACAAGCTGAAAAATCTTGATGAAACCCCATGAATTTGGATGGAGCTGCGAAGGGGCTACGTTACAAGACCATAACAGGTCAGTTTCAAAAGAGGTAAAAGGAAAGGTGATGTTCATCTGGCTAAAAAGGAAGTCATAAGCATAAAAGAAGGGAGGCTCCCCTGGGTCAGGACTGGGAAGCAAACTCTATCACCAGAATCGGGTGCTACTAACTCATAATTGCTCTCCTGATCCTCACTGTCGCAGACACGATGATGCCTTCTAATTGTCATACAAAATTCAGAATTGGCTAAAGAAACACACAGCAAGACAAGAGAGTCTAGCCAATCGGACATCCCTTCGGGAACCTTAGGAGATGCCTCGACAATATTTTTTCGGGAAGACATGGCCAACTAGTCCTACAAACAAGAAAAAGATTGGATTACTAAAAAGGTAAAAAAATCCCAAACAAAATCAAAATAACTCAGACAGCACAATCCAGCACAGTACAGCAGATAAAAAGGAAAACCCCAAGACACAACCCAAGGTCCAGGGGCATCCTTTGGAGGAAATCAGGGAATAAAGATTCAGGAAAATCTACAAGACTAATGTCTCAACAGAAACCCTTTCCAAGAAAAACAAACGCGAAGAAGATCAAACGAGCCGCCAAAAGAAAAGGCTACAACAGTTCAGAAATCAGTAGTAGCATACAAAGCCCTAAAGAGCCAAACCAGGAAAATACACCCAGAAGCATATGTAAGGCCAAAAGAAAAAAAGCATGCATCACAGTAACAAACCAGGCGCGATAAAAATTCAAGCTTTCCAACATGCACTCAGTCAAAATCAAAGCTTCAAAATCAAACACAATACAGCAGAAATAAACGGTGAAGGAAAAACAAAACCAACCTAAGAAAGGAGAAGAATACGCAAGAAAGTTGAAGACAAGGAGGCTAGAAATCGCCGTCGAAAGCACTTATGATCGCCGAGCAAACGTTGCAAGAAGAAACACCAAGAAACGTAAGTTTTCAAAAGAAAACAGAAGGAGAGAAGAAAAAGGGAAGTCACAATAAAAGCCAAGAGAAACGGAGCATCAAAAACCAATTAATGGGGCATTAAAAACCCTCGCACATTCCCAAGGCCAGGACGCTAATCCAAAAGCGCACGTTTTCAAAGGAAGCGAAACGTTCTGCATTCAAAAAGGGAACCCTACATAGACAAAAGCGACGAAATGCTCGAGTTCGGCTTCACCCGAGAAGGATAAAAAAGTCCTAAAACTAAAGACTCAACCTCAAAAGGAAGACCGAGCTCGAGCAGGGGTACTATTCATACCCTGGGTCGAGCTGTCCGACCCGGGATGTTCTATAAACAAAGCGACCGACCTCTTCAGGTCAGGATGACCCGACCTCTTCTCAAAGAGCTCGGCCAAATCACAGGAAAGCCCAATAAAGGGTCCAAATAGAGGAACATGACCCCAATCCGAAGGCAGCCCAAGCCTATAGAGATAAGGGCGGTTCCCATGAAAGATAAAGATAAAGATAAATATAAGATAACTAACTTATCTTATCTGCAAAGGTCACTCTACACCATTATAAATACACTGGAGCACCTAGGTATAACTCATACTCTAATTCTACTCAATACCTGTTTAATACCCTTGCTAACTTAAGCATCGGAGTCCCTTGCAGGTACCCCCCACCCTCCGGGGACGAAGGATCGGCTCTAGCCACCATCAACAAGTTGGACACAACAGCTCCGACCAGTAAAGAAGATCTCGTTCGAGATCGACCTACAGTTTCAGGTAACCCTCGGAATAGAAACCCTCTATAGGAATTTTCTTGTTCCTCCATCCCCTTGGGGCCTTCTTCTTTGTTTCCCTTGATGTTACCTTGCTCCTTGTGGTTCCTTCTTTCAGGATGGTTTTGTTGCTTGTCTCATATGACTCTGGTGAGTCTAGCTCCACTTGGGTCACACTGGGTTGTTGTTCCTTCTAACCATATTGCTTGTTAACCATATGAGTTCTTAGGTGTGGTGCTTGTGCTCCCTTGATTGGCTCTTCCATCACTTCCTCATTGTGCTCTTCCTTTGACTTTTCGTTATCATGATCTGCTTCTTGTGAATGTTTGAATACGTTGAAGGTGAGCTGTTCATCGTGTATCCTCAATACTAGCTCTCCTCGCTCCACATCTATAAGCGCCCTGGCTGTGGCTAAGAATGGCCTCCCCAGGATGATGGGATAGATGTGATTTTTTTCCAACTCCAAGATAACAAAGTATGCGGGGAGGAAGTAGTTCCCAACCTTCACTAACACGTTTTCAACCACTCCTATCGCCTATTTTTGAGTTTTGTCAGCCAATTTGATGATCACGTTTGTAGGTGTCAACTCATTGATTTGAAACTTTTTCATGAGGGATAAAGGCATCAGGTTAATACTTGCTCCCAGGTCACAGAGCCCCTTATCAATCACTCTCTCCTATAGCACAAGGAATGTGAAAACTCCCTGGATCCTTCTTTTTTGTAGGTGGCTCTATTTGAATGAGAGCACTGCACTCCCTGTTCATTACTATTGTTTGCCCACCCTTCAGTGAACTCTTTTTGGCCAGTGATGTGCGAAAAACGATCCGACACAAAACTCACCGGCAAGTGCACCGGGTCGCATCAAGTAATAAAACTCACGGGAGTGAGGTCGATCCCACAGGGATTGAAGGATTGAGCAATTTTAGTTCAGTGGTTGATTTAGTCAAGCAAACAAGAGTTGATTTGAGTGATTTGTATCCGCCAGAAGCTAAATTGCATGAAATTTAAAAGGGAGAGGGATAATTGCAGTAATTTAAAGAAAACAGGAAGTAAAGAAGCTGAATCTTAAAGTGCAAGTAATCTAAATTGCAGAAACTTAGATTGCAAGAAATGTAAATGACTGAAACTTAAAGTGCAAGAAATGTAAATTACTTGAATTATAAAAGGAATTGGGAATTGGGATTGCAGAAATTAAACAAGGAAAATAAAATGCAACAAATAGAATGGAAGATGAATTCAATTGAACCAGATCTCAAACAGGAATGAAAATAAGCTTGGTGTAGCAATTAAACAAGGAAATTAAAATTTAAAAACATAGATCTCAGGACTCAAGAGACTAGATAGCCAAGTCTAGATCTCACTGCCTTCCTAGATCCAAATTCAGAATTTAATTGCAAAAGAAGTAAAGATCAAACAGTAGAGAACTAAATTCAATTTCCAATTTCTCAAGAGTGCAGTAAAAATCAAACAGAGAGACCTCAGGGTGAGATTGAAACAGAATTCCTTCAATTCTCCAACCCAAGGTTCAAACAAGTGTGCAAGAAATGAAAACAAAAAACCCAGAGGAAGAGAATTCAATTCCCCTCCCAGAAACTAACAACCAAAATGTAAAGTGAGCTCTCTACTGTGAGTACTATGAAAATTCTAAAGAAAAGCTCCAAAAGGACAAGCTCTCCGAAAACTTAAATTCTAAGCTATTTATACACTTTCTTCAAATGATCTTCAAGCCTTGAATTGGGCCCTTGCTCTTGATGGAATTGCGTTGACAAAAGCCCCTGTTGATTGCTCTTGGTGTTGGGGAGAAATCCATTTGCAACTTGGGCCTTGGGGATTTACGCTTGAGTTAACGTTTGAGGCAAACGTTGACTCAAACGCCTTCGTGTGCCAACTATGCAGCTCGACCATTCTGCTGTCATCCACGTTTGAGCCAGCGTTTGAGGTCAAACGTGAGCTCAAACGTGGTTCCCTCCAAGATTTTCTTTTGGCCAACGTTTGGCCTAACGTTTGAGGCAAACGTTGGCACAAACGTGGCTCAACCAAGGCATCAAACAGGGTGCTCTTCCGTGCTCTTCCATGCTAAAATGTAGCCAACGTTTGACCTCACGTTTGAGGCAAACGTTGGCGCAAACGTTGCTGTGCCCAGGGGTGATCTTTCTTATTTTTTTGGCGCCAACGTTTGACCTCACGTTTGAGGCAAACTTTGGCGCAAACGTTGGCCATCCCCCTGCTTCATCTTCAGCCAACGTTTACCTCAACGTTTGAGGCAAACGTTGGCGCAAACGTGGGCGACCTCCAGGGTGTTTTTCAGCTGCTACTCACGTTTGAGTTCACGTTTGAGGCAAACGTGAGCTCAAACGTGAATTCCTTCTTTCCAAGCCCATTCTTGCAACCTTCTTCCAAGCTTTATTCCACCTATCATCAATCAACAATTGTATCAAAGCTATGCCATAATCATGAGAGTTATTCTTCTTCTTGTCATATAAATAATTATTGCACAAAAACTCATGAAAATGCATCAATTAATCCATGGTTAATTGAATCAAAGGGAACATGAAATTCTACCCAATTGGCTTACTTGTGGCTCAAGAAAGTGCATAAAACCAAATGAAAATCAAAGAAAAAGACTAGTAAAACTAGGCTAAGATGACTTATCATCACAACACCAAACTTAAAGCTTGCTTGTCCCCAAGCAAGAACAGAATTATTAAGAAGAAAGAATGAAAAAGGAAGAGAATGCTCATGCTAGCAGAGTATTATTGGTAGCTCATGGGGTTTTATGCAGATATGTAACTACTCACTTCTTATTGACATATAGGCCTTGATGACAAGTCATCATATACCCATTTCTCAAGCTAATTTCACTTGTTTCACTAGTTTTTATGCACTTTCTTGCACCATAAATAAGCAATTTAGAGTGGAATTGCATGTTTTATTTGAATCAAACAACCACCATTTAATTGATGCTAAATCATGAGGATTAAGCTAAATTTAATTGATTTTTAATTGATTTATAAACCTTGTGAATTTAGTGATACTTTGATTGGTTGTTTTGATTATTTGAAGGTGAAGAAAAGAAGAAAAGAGTGAAGCGTGGCTTAAGAAAGCGTGGCCCAAGGAAGAAAAGAGTGTAGCGCATGGAAGGGAGGAAGCCACACTGCCCTCCTCAAGAGCACCCAACCCCCCTTTACTTTTCATGCAATTTACTTTTCTTGCAATTTAAGTTTCAGCTATTTTACTTTCTTGCACTTTAAGTTTTATGCAATTTTACTTTCTGCAACTTTAAATTTCCTGTCATTTACAATTCTGTTGGCTACATTTCATCCAATATCTCTTCAAATCACTCAATGTTAGCTTGACTAAACTAATCACCCACTAAAGTTGCTTGATCCATCAATCCCTGTGGGATCGACCTCACTCTAAGTGAGTTATTACTACTTGATGCTACCCGGTACACTTGCCGGTTGGATTTGTGTGTTGGAAATTCATTTTTCCGCAAAAACACCATCAGGCCTAGAAAGTCTCCTCCAAGCATCAAGCAACACACTGCTATGACCTCTCATTATTCCTTTGTCCTTGATTACTATTTTTTTTCTATAAGCTTTAGTTCAGTGTCATGTGTAACAAGCTCTTTTCTTTATTTATGCTTGACACATTATTCACTATAGACACTTGGCTCACATTCCTTCTTAGAACATTGATGCCCAGCACCTTTTTGGGTCACTAAATGCCTTGTAGTTAGGTTGCTCTTGATGGTGGACTTTCAGTTGATAATCCCGGTTAGTTAACCCAAGTTACCAAGTGTTGATGCACTCCAAAGAACTTAATAATCCAAGCAGATCCTAGTACAAAGACACCACAGGCATATATTCTAAGGTTCAAGCTATTGGTGTCTAGCTTTATTCTGTCTTCCCCTTTTGTTTTCTTTGCTGCCATTTTTGGCTTTTCTCATTCTACTTTTTTTTTCTTTTCAACCAAGGACTTTTATTTTTGAGATTCATAGACAGTGAACTACTTTCTACTTAAAAGGAGAACAGTCTAGTTCTTTTATTCACTAAAAGTGAGCTACCACACAATCATACATACATGCCACACTTACTATTATTTGACTTCTAGCTAGCAATGAACCTTCTTATTTCATGTTTCAAAGATTTCTTTTATTGAATTAAAAAGATATAGGGGACAGAGCATGCATTAGTCAAGTGAAAGTAAACATACAAGCACACACTTAGACTAGCTTACTTATTTCAAGAACGACAAATATATTGCAAAGATTACTACTTAAAATGACTATTAAAGATACAAAGACTCTTAAACAAACAAGATGCATGCTTTTTCTTTAGAGTGATGAACAAGGAGCAGGTCCACCTTTCAATTATCTTGCTTTTTCTTTTTCTTTTCATTTGCTTGATTTCTGGTGTTTCTTGTATCCATGTCTGTGTTTGTTGACCCTCGCCAAAACCCAGCTTTGTTCATTGTTTCTTCCACTCTATCTTCAAGTCCCATAGCCTTGCTTACTTCTTTCTCACTCCTCCCTTTGAAGTACTCATCGAAAGTTGAAAATGCTGGCTCCATATTGTGTAGATGATCCACAATGTAGTTCAATTTGCTTTGAATATTTATGTTATAGTCAGCTTGGACTTCATACCTTGCATCTTGAAGGGTTGTGAATTCCTTGAGAGCTCTCATGTTCTCGGCTTGCATTTGGGATAACTTATCGAATGATTCATGAGATTGAAAAGCTTGCTCCTCTTGTATCACTAGGAATTTTGACTCAAAATCCCTTTGTTGACTCATCATTCTCAGCTAAAGTTCCTCTTGTCTTTGTTGGTATTTCTTGTACTGTGAATGATACTCTTCTTGCCTCTCTTGAAGTACCATGTATTGTTGTGAAAAACTCTCAATTGCTTCTTGCATCTGAGTTATGTCCATGTTATTGTGTGGTTGGAATTGTTGATGTTCCTCTTGTTCTTCTTGTGACTCTTCTTCCTCCCTTGGTTCTTCTCTTCACCTTCTTCTTTGTGGCCTTCGATTTGCTATGCTTCTGTAACAATCATCATTCTTTCAAAGGTTATAGGCATGCCCGGATTCAACCATGTTGGGTTCTCGTCCTCCATTGGTACCTTAGCTTTCATGCACAAACACATAATGGTGCTTGGGTAGTGTAGCCAACCTTCGGCCGAATTCTTCTCTGCAATCCTTTGAATATCACTTGCAATGATCTCGTGAACCTTCACTTCTCCTCCCATTATTATACAATATAACATGATAGCTCTCTTCTTGTTGACCTCAGAGTTGTTCACTGTGCCCAAGATCGATCTCTTTAGTAGCTCATACCAACCTTTTGCTTCAGGGCTGAGATCTCCTCTTCTCAAGTATTGGTACTTATTTTTAGTAGTTCCTACCCACTCCGTGTTCACTACACATATTTCACTGGCAATCTCATCATAGTCTTGGTCTTCATTTAATCTTTGGTGGTACCCTGGCTCATCAAAATGGACTGCCCTCAGTTTTAACACTTTCATTATAGTATTTGGGCTAAAATCCACTTCAGTTCCCCGTACAAAACTCTTGTAGGTCGGAGCTTTGTTCATCTCAAGCCTTGGGGTATTAGCACAAAATTCCCATATGATGTTTGCATTGATCCTGGTAATTGGTGAAGTGAGCTCTTCCCATCTCCTCTTTCTAATCTTGGCTTTCATTTCTTGGCACTCTTCATCTGGCAATAGAATTGGAAATTCCGGATATATCTTTTTTTCTTTCATCCATTCCCATTGCATTTGATGGTACCATGTTCTGAACTTCCACTGATCAAATTCAGGAGTGCTTTCTTCAACCATGGGTTCCTTTCCTTTCCTTCGTTTGGCTCTTGAAGAAGAGGCCATGCTCACTTGATTGGTTGATTTTTTTTTTAGGTTAAGGTTGTGTGTGGAAGGTTCGAGGTTTTAGTGCGTGATGAGCGGATAATTTATACGCTTTTTGGCATTGTTTTTAGTGTGTTTTGAGTATATTTTAGTTAGTTTTTATTATATTTTTATTAGTTTTTAGTTAAAATTCACTTTTCTGGGCTTTACTATGAGTTTGTGTGTTTTTCTGTGATTTCAGGTATTTTCTGGCTGAAATTGAGGGACCTGAGCAAAAATCTGATTTAGAGGCTGAAAAGGACTGCAGATGCTGTTGGATTCTGACCTCCCTACACTCGAAGTGGATTTTCTAGAGCTACAGAAGCCCAATTGGCGCGCTCTTAACGGCGTTGGAAATTAGACATCCTGGGCTTTTCAGAAATGTATAATAGTCCATACTTTGCCCGAGATTTGATGGCCCAAACCGGCGTTGCAAATAAGCTTCAGAATTCCCGGCGTTTAACGCCGGAACTGGCACAAAAATTGGAGTTAAACGCCCAAACTGGCATAAAAGCTGGCGTTTAACTCCAGAAAAGTCCCTACACATGAAAGCTTCAATGCTCAGCCCAAACACACAACAAGTGGACCCCAGAAGTGGATTTTTACGTCATTTACTCATTTCTGTATACCCTAGGTTACTAGTTCACTATTAATAGGACCTTTTGATATTGTATCTGTACCTCATGACACTTTACACGTTTCTCATTGTATCTTCTACAACATGAGTCTCTAAACCCCATGGTTGGGGGTGAGGAGCTCTGCTGTGTCTTGATGGATTAATGCAATTACTATTGTTTTTCATTCAATCACGCTTGATTCTATTCTAAGATATCACTTGTTCCTAAACCTGATGAATGTGATGATCCGTGACACTCATCATCATTCTCACCTATGAACGTGTGCCTGACAACCACCTCCGTTCTACCTTAGATTGATTAGATATCTCTTGGATTTCTTAATCTGAATCTTCGTGGTATAAGCTAGAATTGATGGCGGCATTCAAGAGAATCTGGAAGGTCTAAACCTTGTCTGTGGTATTCTGAGTAAGATTCAAGGATTGAATAACTGTGACGAGTTTCAAACTCCTGAAGGCTGGGCGTTAGTGACAGACGCAAAAGAATCACTGGATTTTATTCCAACCTGATTGAGAACCGACAGATGATTAGTCGTGCTGTGACAGAGCACGTTGAACATTTTCACTGAGAGGATGGGAGGTAGCCATTGACAACAGTGAAACCCTACATACAGCTTGCCATGGAAGGAGTCTTGCGTGCATGAAGAAGAAGACAGTAGGGAAGCAGAGATTCAGAAGATAGAGCATCTCCAAAACCTCAACCTGTTCTCCATTACTGCAAAACAAGTATTTATTTCATGTTCTTTTACTTTTTACAATCAACCCTGATAATTATTGATATCCTGACTAAGAGTTACAAGATAACCATAGCTTGCTTCAAGCCGACAATCTCCGTGGGATCGACCCTTACTCACGTAAGGTATTACTTGGACGACCCAGTACACTTGCTGGTTAGTTGTGCGGAATTGCAAAAGTGTGATTGCAATTTCGTGCACCAAGTTTTTGGCGCCGTTACCGGGAATTGTTTCGAGTTTGGACAACTGACGGTCTATCTTGTTGCTTAGATTAGGACTGTTTTATTTTTGTTGGTTTAGAGTCTTTTATTTGAGTTTAGTTTCATATTTTAAGTTTGGTGTCAGTTGCACGCTTTTGTTTTCTTTTAATTTTTCGAATTTACATGTTCTTAGTTCTTTCTTATTCTTTAAAAATTCTAAGTTTGGTGTCTTCTTTGTGTTTCTCCTTTAAAATTTTCGAAAATTTGTGTTTGATTTTCTAAAAATTTTAAGTTTGGTGTCATTTTGTTGTTTTTCTCTTTCCTCATTTAAAAAAAATCAAATCTTTTTCAAAATAATTTTCAATCATATATTTTCAATTGCTAATTCCAAAATCTTTTTAATTAACTAATTGATTTAGTTTTCAATTTGCTTTGATCTTATTTTCTTTTAGTTTTCGAAATTTGATTTTATTTTCCATTTGTTTTATTTTATTATTTTCGGTCAAATAAAAAAAAATACTTTACTTGTGAATCCATATCATATTCCCTTTCTCCATCATGGACCTAAGTAGAATTGAACAGTCCAGAAGGACTCTGGGGTCATATGCTAACCCCATTACAGCTGCATATGGGAGTAGCATCTGTATACCTCCCATTAAAGCAAGCAGCTTTGAGCTAAATCCTCAACTCATTATCATGGTGCAGCAAAATTGCCAGTATTCCGGTCTTCCACAGGAAGAACCTACTGAGTTTCTGGCACAATTCTTACAAATTGCTGACACAGTACGTGATAAAGAGGTGGATCAGGATGTCTACAGACTATTACTGTTTCCATTTGCTGTAAAAGATCAAGCTAAGAGGTGGTTGAATAACCAACCTACAGCAAGCATAAAGACATGGAAACAGTTATCAGACAAATTCCTGAATCAATTTTACCTTCCAAAAAGGATGACACAGCTAAGGCTGGACATCCAAGGCTTTAAACAAGAGGATAATGAATCCCTTTATAATGCCTGGGAGAGGTATAGAGGTATGCTAAGAAAATGTCCCTCTGAAATGTTTTCAGAGTGGGTACAGTTAGACATCTTCTACTATGGGCTTACAGAAAAAGCTCAGATGTCTCTAGACCACTCAGCTGGTGGATCTATACATATGAGGAAGACGATTGAAGAGGCTCAAGAGCTTATAGATACTGTTGCTAGAAATCAACATTTGTACTCTAGCAATGAGTTCTCTACAAAAGAAGAAGTTATGGCAGTAGCCACTGATCCTAATCCTCAAGAACAGATGGTTGAGCTTAATGAGCAATTACACCTGATGACAAAACAGTTAGCAGAATTTAAAGAGATGCTCCAAGAAACTAAAATTGCTAACAAGAACATAGAATCACAGTTGAATCAGGCAAAACAGCAGTTATCTAAACAGATAACAGAAGAATGCCAAGCAGTTCAACTGAGGAGTGGGAAGACATTGAATAACACTGCTCAAAGTAGCAAAAAGCCAATAAAGGAACAATTGACAGAGGATAACCAAACCACTGTCCAAAATCCCTCTGAGGACAGTAAGAGCCCAGAGAGGAATACTCTTGGCGTCCAAACGCCAGAAGGGGGGAAGCTGGCGTTAAACGCCCATTCCCTGCCCAGTTCTGGTGTTCAAACGCCAGAAAAGGGGGAAAAGTTGGCGTTAAACGCCCATTCTTCACCCAATCCTGGCGTTCAAATGCCAATGGAGAATAAGACACCTGAGAGTGCTGATAGTAACCCCTCTAAAAAGGCTTCTCCAACCACCTCTGTAAGGAATAAACCTGCAGCAACTAAGGTTGAGGAATATAAAGCCAAGATGCCTTATCCTCAGAAACTCTACCAAGCGGAACAGGATAAGCAATTTGCCCGCTTTGCAGACTATCTAAGGACTCTTGAAATAAAGATTCCGTTTGCAGAGGCACTTGAGCAAATACCTTCTTATGCTAAGTTCATGAAAGAGATCTTAAGTCATAAGAAGGATTGGAGAGAAACTGAAAAAGTGTTTCTCACTGAAGAATGCAGTGCAGTCATTCTGAAAAGCTTACCAGAAAAGCTTCAAGATCCAGGAAGCTTTATGATACCATGCACATTAGAAGGTGCTTGCACCAAGACAGCCCTGTGTGACCTTGGAGCAAGTATCAATCTAATACCTGCATCCACTATCAGAAAGCTTGGGTTGACTGAAGAAGTCAAACCAACCCGGATATGCCTCTAACTTGCTGATGGCTCCATTAAATATCCATCAGGCATAATTGAGGACATGATTGTCAAGGTTGGGCCATTCTCCTTTCCAACTGACTTTGTAGTGCTGGAAATGGAGGAGCACAAGAGTGCAACTCTCATTCTAGGAAGACCTTTCCTAGCAACTGGACGAACTCTCATTGATGTACAAAAAGGGGAAGTAACCCTGAGAGTCAATGAGGATGAGTTCAAGTTGAATGCTGTAAAAGCTATGCAGCATCCAGACACACCAAATGACTGCATGGGCGCTGACATTATTGACTCTTTGGTGGAAGAGATCAATATGACTGAAAGTCTAGAATCAGAGCTAGAGGACATCTTCAAGGATGTTCAGCCTGATCAGGAAGAACCAGAGGAAACAAAAGAATTTTTGAAAATTCCTCAGAAGGAGGATAAGCCTCCCAAACCTGAGCTCAAACCACTACCACCATCCCTGAAGTATGCATTTCTGGGAGAGGGTGACACTTTTCCAGTGATCATAAGCTCTGCTTTAAATCCACAGGAAGAGGAAGCACTGATTCAAGTGCTAAGGACACACAAGACAGCTCTTGGGTGGTCCAAAAGTGATCTTGAGGGCATTAGCCCAGCAAGATGCATGCACAAGATCCTATTGGAGGATAATGCCAAACCAGTGGTTCAACCACAAAGGCGGCTAAATCCAGCCATGAAGGAGGTGGTGCAGAAAGAGGTCACTAAATTACCAGAGGCTGGGATTATTTATCCTATTTCTGATAGCCCTGGGTGAGCCCTGTCCAAGTTGTCCCCAAGAAGGGAGGCATGACAGTAGTTCATAATGAAAAAAATTAACTGGTTCCTACAAGAACAGTCACAGGGTGGCGTATGTGTATTGACTACAGAAGGCTCAATACAGCCACCAGAAAGGATCATTTTCCTTTACCATTCATAGACCAAATGCTAGAAAGACTAGCTGGTCATGATTATTACTGCTTTTTGGATGGCTATTCAGGTTACAACCAAATTGCAGTAGATCCTCAAGACCAAGAGAAAACAGCATTCACTTGCCCTTTTGGCGTGTTTGCCTACAGGAGGATGCCTTTTGGTCTGTGTAATGCTCCTGCAACCTTTCAGAGATGCATGCTATCCATCTTCTCTGATATGGTGGAGAAATTCCTGGAAGTCTTCATGGATGACTTCTCAGTATATGGAGACTCATTCAGCTCCTGTCTTAACCACTTAGCACTTGTCCTGAAAAGGTGCCAAGAGACTAACCTGGTTTTAAACTGGGAGAAATGTCACTTTATGGTGACTGAAGGAATTGTCCTTGGGCACAAAATTTCAAGCAAGGGAATAGAGGTGGATAAGGCAAAGGTAGAGGTAATTGAAAAATTACCACCACCTGCCAATGTTAAGGCAATCAGAAGCTTTCTGGGGCATGCAGGATTCTACAGAAGGTTTATAAAGGATTTTTCGAAAATTGCAAAACCTCTGAGCAACCTGCTGATGACAAGCCATCATATACCCATTTTTTTAAGCTAATTTCACTTGTTTCACTAGTTTTTATGCACTTTCTTGCATCCTAAGTAAGTAATTTGGAATGAAAATGCATAACTTCTTTAAATCAAACAACCACCATTAAATTGATGCTAAATCATGAGGTTTGAGCTAAAATTAATTGATTTTTAATGATTTATAAACCTTATGAGTTTAGAGATACTTTGATTGGTTGTTTTGGTTTCTTGTAGGTGAAGAAAGGAAGAAAAGAAGAAAAACGTGGCTTAAGAAGTGTGACCATGGGAGGAGAAGTGTGGTGCAACATAGAAGGAGGAAGCAAACACTGCCCTCCACAAGGGCACACTGCCCTCCAGGAGAGCAGCATAGTGAACCAAGCTTCCAAAGAAATTCTGCCCTGCCCTCTTCAAAAGCAATATTGGGCTCATCAAAGAAATAAATTTAAGGAAAAAGCTTACCAATGCTTGCCACAAGGTTCGAACTCATGAGCAAGGGGGAGTAGGGGAGCGCTACTCACAAAGGAAAATAAGCCAAAAATTGGCCAAAATGCTCCCAGCCAGTCTCGAACACGGAGGCTTCACAAAGAAAGCAAGGAAGTTGCACCACTTGAGCGCTACCCTGATGATGTCCGAGACTTGGCACGCGAAATATTTTAAACGCACCATGACGCACACTGCCCTGTCCTCCACAAGGGGCAGGGCAGCATTTCTTGATGCATAGCCAGTGCACAAAATTGACGCGCACCAAGGGAGTCTCGGCCAGCAGCAGCACGCACAGGCAGCTTGGCGCACCATGGCAACTCTGCCCTGCCCTCCACAAGGGCAGGGCAGCATCCTGCAGCATCTTGAACGCAACGAGGGCCGCACGCACCATTTCCTGCTCTGCCCTCCACAAGGGCAGGGCAGCCTCCTGGAAGCTAACTTCCTTATGGGCTGAAATTGGATTAAAAATCCAATTAAATTCATTTCTTCACCAAATCAAAAGCCCATCCAAATTCCAAAATCCAAGAATAGAAATTGTATAAATAGGAGATAGTTTGATGTAATTAGGATCTTCTTTTCACTTTTGACTTTTGAACCTTTTTTTTATTTTTGAATTTGGAGACTTCATTGAGAGCTAGGAACTGAGATTTCAGGGAATTGGGGAGGAGAATTGATCTCTCTTCTTCCTCGTTCTTGCTTGAGCATTTTTACTTTTCTTGTTTGAGTCTTGGGTGTGAAGAATTGAGGAATTTCTGTCTCAATCTCCATTCAAGATCTCTTTAATTCCTCTTCTGCATAATTAAGTTCAATTACATTTCCTTTACTGCTTCTTCTTAAATTTCTCGTTAATTGCTTTGTGAACTTGGATCTGGAAAGGTAATTGAGATCTAGACTTTACTATCTAGTCTCTGGAGTCCTGAGATCCTATGTCCCCTTTTGGTTCTTCTGTGAACCTCTGCTGCAATTTAATTTCCCCTTCTGTTTGAGATTTAACAGAATTCAAATCATCTCTTGCTTTGATAATTGTTGCAATTTACTTTCCCTTGCTTGAATTCTGACATCCCAGTCCTCAAATCCCATTTTCATTCAAGCAATTTATATTTCTTGCACTTTAAGTTACTGCAATTTACATTTCTTGCACTTTAAGTTTCAGTCATTTAATTTCTTGTTCTTTAAGATTCAACACCTTTGCTCTCAATTCTCTTTAATTTCTGCAATTCATCCCCCTCCCTTTACATTTCCTGCTATTTACTTACTGTTGGATACAAAATCACTCAACCAATACTTGATTCGCTTGACTAAATCAACCACTAAACTAAAATTGCTCAATCTTTCAATCCCTGTGGGATCAACCTCACTCCCGTGAGTTTTATTACTTGATGCGACCCGGTACACTTGCCGGTGAGTTTTGTGTTGGATCGTTTTCCACACATCAAGTTTTTGGCGCCGTTGCCGGGGATTGAAATAGATTGACAATGATTAAGTGAAGTGGTGGTCTAGATCAAGCACTTTTTCTTTATTTTTAACTAACACGCTAACTGTTTGAATTTTTGGCTTAAACTAACTAAAACTTCATTCTAGCAATAGATTGAAGTTTCACTGGTTTTCTGGATCTGTGTGTTTCTTATTGTGTGTTTGTATGTCAGGTACAGGAAGAGCTTCCCTTATTCTCTCCGAACTTGACCAAAGAACTCTTCGAAGAATAAGAAGAGCTGAAAGAGGGAAGAACGTTATTGGAGAGGAAGAATCTGAGGAGGAATTCCAAGAAATGGAAGGAGATCCATCAAATCCCAATCAACCAGAAGGAGGGGCCAACAATAACCCACAACAAAGAAGAGTACTGGCCTCCTACACATTTGCAAATGCTAGACATTGTGGGAGTAGCATTCTTACCCCTAATGTCAATGCAAACAACATTGAACTAAAGCCACAACTCATCACATTGGTCCAAAACAACTGCTCTTTTGGAGGAGGGCCATTGGAGGACCCAAATCAACATTTATCTACCTTCTTGAGGATTTGTGACACTGTCAAAACCAATGGTGTACCTCCTGACAGTTACAAGTTGCTGCTCTTTCCATTCTCTCTCAAGGATAAAGCCACTCAATGGCTGGAAACATTTCCAAAGGAAAGCATCAACACTTGGGATGATTTGGTGAGCAAGTTTCTTGCCAAATTTTACCCCCCTCAAAGGATCATAAGATTGAAGACTGAGGTGCAAACATTCACTCAAATGGATGCTGAAAATTTATATGAGGCATGGAAAAGATATAAGGCTCTGCTGAGGAAATGTCCACCAGAGATGTTCACTGAGTGGGATAAGTTGCAGAACTTCTATGAAGGACTTACTCTGAAAGCTCAAGAGGCACTTGATCACTCAGCTGGAGGATCATTGCAATTGATGAAAACTGCAGAGGAAGCTCAGAGCCTCATTGATATGGTGGCTAACAACCAATATTTCTTTGCTCACCAAAGGCAACGCCAACCATCACAAAGAAGAGGAGTAATGGAGCTGGAAGGAGTGGATTCAATCTTAGCTTAAAACAAAATGATGCAGCAGTAGATTCAGCAACAATTTGAGCAAATGGCCAAAAGAATTGATGGCCTGCAAGTAGCATCAGTGAGTGCCACAAGCCAACCATCAACCACATGGGTGCAAAATAAAGAAACTCAAGAGGAGCAACAACAAGAGCAAGTGCACTATATGAACAACCAAAATTCTGGAACAAATGAAGTCTATGGTGATACTTACAATCCCTCTTGGAAAAACCATCCCAACCTCAAATGGGGAGACAACCACAATCAAACTCAACAGCCATGGCAAAGGAACTCAACTCAAAACAATTGGAAAAACACCAACCATAACAACCTGCCAAACACTAACCAAAACACATACAGAAAACCACAAAACACTTACCCCAACTCAAACCATTATCCACCCAATAACCAACCAACTAACCAAAACACCTACCATCATCCATCAACACCCCAAAACCAACCAATCTCACAAGACTCTCAGAGGATTACTAATCTGGAGATGCTCATGGAGAAGATGATGAAGAACCAAGAATTGACAACAAAGAACCAAGAAGCTTCCATGAAGAGCCTAGAAAGGCAGATTGGACAAATCTCCAAGCATATTTCTATTGAAAGACCTTCAAGCTCACTACCAAGTGACACCATTCCTAATCCAAAAGAAGAATGCAAAGCTGTGCAATTAAGGAGTGGAAAGACATTGGTGGATGGCAACCAAGGGGCAACTAAAAAACTTATGGAGAATGACAAAGAGCCAACAAAGAAAGATGGAGCTAACAATAAGGACATAACAAGAAATAATGTCCCAGAAAAGCTCACAGAAGAGAACAACCAACCACAGAATTTAAAGAAGGGAAAGCAGATCATGGAAGAACCAAATCCAAGACAGCAGCAAGTGGAGAAGAGTCTTACACCACCATTACCTTATCCACAGAGATTCCAAAAAGAAGCAAAGGATCAACATTTCCACAAATTCCTTGAGACTTTCAAGAAGCTAGAGATCAACATACCCTTGGCTGAGGCATTGGAGCAAATGCCTCTATATGCCAAGTTCTTAAAGGAGCTCATCAACAAGAAAAGGAAATGGAATGAGAAGGAGACTGTAATGCTCACTGAAGAATGAAGTGCACTAATCAGAAAAGGACTTCCTCCCAAGCTTGAAGATCTTGGAGGTTTCTTCCTACCTTGCACTATTGGAAGCCTATTCATCAACAAGGGGATGTGTGACTTAGGAGCAAGTATAAATCTAATTCCATCTTCTTTAGTGAAAAAGCTTGGCATAGGAGAGGTGAAACCAATACAGATGTCCTTGGAATTGGTGGACCAATTAGTGGTATATCCTAAAGGGTTGATTGAGAACCTTTTAGTTAAGGTTGACAATTTCATCTTTCCGGCAGATTTTGTGATCCTAGATTCAGCAGAGAATGAGAATGACTCCATAATACTTGGTCGACCATTTTTGGCCACTGCTAGAGCCATTGTAGACATAGAGCAGGGAGAGCTAACCCTCAGGATGCATGAAGAAAGCATCACTGATGAGCGGATAATTTGTATGCTTTTTGGCATTGTTTTTAGTATGTTTTTAGTATGATCTAGTTAGTTTTTAGTATATTTTTATTAGTTTTTAGATAAAATTCACTTTTCTGGACTTTACTATGAGTTTGTGTGTTTTTCTGTGATTTCAGGTATTTTCTGGCTGAAATTGAGGGATCTGAGCAAAAATCTGATCCAGAGACTCAAAAGGACTGCAGATGCTGTTGGATTCTGACCTCCCTGCACTCGAAGTGGATTTTCTGGAGCTACAGAAGCCCAATTGGCGCGCTCTCAACGGCGTTGGAAAGTAGACATCCTGGGCTTTCCAGCAATATATAATAGTCCATAATTTGCCCAAGATTTGATGGCCCAAACCGGCGTTCAAAGTCACCTCAAGAAATTCCAGCGTTAAACGCCAGAACTGGCACCTAATTGGGAGTTAAACGCCCAAACTGGCACTAAAGCTGGCGTTTAACTCCAAGGAGAGTCTCTACACGAAAATTCTTCATTGCTCAGCCCAAGCACACACCAAGTGGGCCCGGAAGTGGATTTTTATGTCATTTACTCATCTTTGTACACCTTAGGCTACTAGTTATCTATAAGTAGGACCTTTTACTATTGTATTAAAGAGACTTTGGTAGCTATCTTCGTTTTATGCTATCTTAGATCATTGGGAGGCTGGCCATTCGGCCATGCCTAGACCTTATGCTTATGTATTTTCAACGGTGGAGTTTCTACACACCATAGATTAAGGTGTGGAGCTCTGCTGTACCTCGAGTATTAATGCAATTACTATTGTTCTTCTATTCAATTCCGCTTGTTCTTTGTCCAAGATATCACTTGTTCTTCAACTTGATGAAGGTGATGATTGACGCCCATCATCCTTCTCACCCATGAACAAGGTGACTGACAACCATTCTTGTTCTACAAGCATCTGAGGCTTAGTGAATATCTCTTGGATTCCTGATAACACGATGCATGGTTGATCGCCTGACAATCGAGTGCTCGCCTGACAAACGAGCCAGCCATTCCGTGAGATCAGAGTCTTCGTGGTATAGGCAAGAACTGATGGCGGCATTCAAGAGAATCCGGAAGGTCTAACCTTGTCTGTGGTATTCTGAGTAGGATTCAATGATTGAATGACTGTGACGTGCTTTAAACTCCTAGCAGGCTAGGGCGTTAGTGACAGACGCAAAAGTATCAATGGATATTATTCCGGCCTGAACGAGAACCGACAGATGATTAGCCTATGCTGTGACAGAGCATCAGGGACGTATTTTCACTGAGAGGATGGGAGGTAGCTGCTGACAACAGTGAAACCCTACACGAGCTTGCCATGGAAAGGAGTAAGAAGGATTGGATGAAGGCAGTAGGAAAGCAGAGAGACGGAAGGGAAGGCATCTTCATACGCTTGTCTGAAGCTCTTACACCAATGATATACATAAGTATCACTATCTTTATCTTTTATGTTATTTTCGTTCATCACCATATACATTTGAGTTTGCCTGACTAAGATTTACAAGATGACCATAACTTGCTTCAATGCTAACAATCTCCGTGGGATCGACCCTTACTCACGTAAGGTATTACTTGGACGACCCAGTGCACTTGCTGGTTAGTTGTGCGAAGTTGTGTAATGCCATGGAATTGAACCACCAAGTCTTTTGGAGTTCATGACCAGGGATTATGAGAGTTGTGAAAAGTATTGTTCACAATTTCGCGCACCAAGTTTTTTGCGCCGTTGCCGGGGATTGTTCAAGTTTTGAGCAAGGTTTTGGTAACAATGCCTGGGATTGTTCTAGTTTGGACAACTGACGGTTCATCTTGTTGCTTAGATTAGGTATTTTTTTTCGAAATTCTTGAAGGTGAATTCTAGAGTTTCATGATGATTTGTTGAAATCTGGCTGGCTGAGAAGCCATGTCTAATCTGATTGGACCGAGGTTTCAACTCATCACCACAAGAGCTTGTTGATTTTCATCAATTTTGCTTTTGGAGCAGTGATCTGCTAAGGCTTGGCTGACCTTTGGTCATGTCTAGTGTTTTGGACCGAAGCTTTCTTTGAAAGCTTGGCTGGCTGTGAAGCCATGTCTAATTCCTGGACCGGAGTCTTAGACTAGCATTGCACTGATTCCTGGAATTCTCATTAAGAATTTTGATATCTTTTTCCACTTAATTTTCAAAAAACACAAAAAAATCAAAAAAAATCATAAAATCCAAAAATATTTGATGTTTCTTGCTTAAGTCTAGTGTCTCATCTTAAGTTGGTGTCAATAGCATGCATTCATTCATGTGTCTTAAGGGTCTTCAAGTAATTCTTGATGATTTCTTACTCTGATCTTTGAATTCTTTTGGCTTGAGTGTTTATGTGTCTCATATAGTGTTAGTAGTATACAAACTGCTAAGTTTGGTGTCTTGCATGCATTGTTATTTGATTCTTATTGCATTTTGATTATTAAAAATCCAAAAAATACTTTTAATTTGTGTCTTTTCAAGTCAATGATACAAAGAATTGAAGATTCAGAACATGCTGCAGAGGAATTATACAGAAAAAGCTGAGCATTCAAAAATGGCCAGTGAAGAAGGCAGACTGGCGTTTAAACGCCAGCCAGGGTACCTGGTTGGGCGTTTAACGCCCAAAGAGGTAGCATTTTGGGCGTTAAACGCCAGAATGTATACCATTCTGGGCGTTTAACGCCAGGATGGTGCTAAGGGGAAGATTTTGTTTTCAAAATCAAATTTTTTCAAGTTTTCAAAGTTTTTCAAAATCAAATCTTTTTCAAATCATATCTTTTCAATCAAATGTTTTCAAAATCAATTTCTTTCCTTTTTCAAAGATACTTACTAACAATTAATGATTTGATTGAACATTTTTTGCCTTTTTTTGTTGAGGAAGGTTTTATGTTTGAATCATATCTTTTCTTGTTAGGCAAGTCATTAATTTTCAAAATCAAATCTTTTAAAATTGTTTTCAAAACATATCTTTTAAAATTGTTTTCAAATCATATCTTCTCAATCACATCTCTTTAAAACTAATCATATCTTCTTAACCACATCTATTTCAAAATAGTTTTCAATCAAATCTTTCTAATTTCTAATTTCAAAATCTTTTTCAAAAATCACTTGATTTCTTTTCCACTTTCAATTTTCGAAAATCAATTAAGTGTTTTTCAAAATGTTTTCAAAATCTTTTGATTGAATTTTCGAAAATTCTCTTCCCCCCTTCTCACATCCTTCTATTTATGGAGTACAACTCCTTCTTAATGCACAATTCGAACCTTATCTAATTAAAGTTCGAATTATTCTTATCCTTCTTCTTTCTATTTCTCTTTTCCTCTGACACCTCAAGGAATCTCTATACTGTGACATAGAGGATTCCACATTTTCTTGTTCTCTTCTCTTTCACATGAGCAGGAGCAGAGACAAAGGCATTCTTGTTGAAGCTGATCCTGAACCCGAAAGGACCTTGAAGAGAAAGCTAAGAGAAGCCAAAGCACAACTCTCTTTAGAGGACCTGACCGAATTTTTCAAGGAAGAAGACCACATGGCAGCCGAAAACAACAACAATGCCAACAATGCAAGGAAGGTGCTGGGTGACTTCACTGCACCTACTCCTGATTCTATGGGAGAAGCATCTCTATCCCTGCCATTGGAGCAAACAACTTTGAGCTTAAGCCTCAATTAGTTTCTCTAATGCAACAGAATTGCAAGTTCCATGGACTTCCAATGGAAGATCCTCATCAGTTCTTAGCTGAATTCTTGCAAATCTGTGACACAGTCAAGACTAATGGGGTTAACCCTGAGGTCTACAGACTGATGCTATTCCCTTTTGCTGTAAGAGACAGAGCTAGAATATGGTTGGATTCTCAACCTAAAGAAAGCCTGGACTCTTGGGAAAAGCTAGTCAATGCCTTCTTGGCAAAGTTCTT
Source organism: Arachis stenosperma (assembly GCF_014773155.1). NCBI lineage: Eukaryota > Viridiplantae > Streptophyta > Magnoliopsida > Fabales > Fabaceae > Arachis > Arachis stenosperma. Next base: position 111,625,069 of record NC_080386.1, on the reverse strand, counting down.
TCCACCTCAAAGATGGAGTAAGCTTAGAGTGGAAGTCCAAACCTTCAGACAGAAGGATGGAGAATCCCTCTATGAAGCTTGGGAAAGATACAAACAATTAATCAGAAGATGTCCCTCAGACATGCTTTCTGAATGGAGCATCATAGGTATTTTCTATGATGGTCTCTCTGAACTATCCAAGATGTCTTTGGATAGCTCTGCTGGAGGATCTCTTCATCTGAAGAAGACGCCTGCAGAAGCTCAAGAGCTGATTGAAATGGTTGCAAATAACCAATTCATGTACACTTCTGAAAGGAATCCTGTGAACAATGGGACTAGTCAGAAGAAAGGAGTTCTTGAGATTGACACTCTGAATGCCATTTTGGCTCAGAACAAGATATTGACTCAACAAATCAATTTGATTTCTCAAAGTCTGTCTGGAATGCAAAATGCACCTGGCAGTACTAAGGGAGCTTCATCTAAGGAAGAAGCTTATGATCCTGAGAACCCTTCAATGGAAGAGGTGAATTACCTAGGAGACCCCTATGGAAACACCTATAATTCTTCATGGAGAAATCACCCAAATCTCTCATGGAAGAATCAAGAGAGACCTCAACAAGGTTTCAACAACAACAATGGTGGAAGAAACAGGTTTAGCAATGGCAAGCCTTTTCCATCATCTTCTCAGCAACAGACAGAGAGTTCTAAGCAGAATACTTCTGACTTAGCAACAATGGTCTCTGATCTAATCAAAACCACTCAAAGTTTCATGAATGAAACAAGGTCCTCCATTAGGAATTTGGAAGGACAAGTGGGTCAGCTGAGTAAGAAAGTCACTGAACTCCCTCCTAGTACTCTCCCAAGTAATACAGAAGAAAATCCAAAAGGAGAGTGCAAAGCCATAACCATGGCCGAATATGGAGAGGAAAGAGAGGAGGTGGACGCCACTGAGGAAGACCCCAATGGGCGTGCACCAATCTCCTCTGAGTTCCTCAATGAGGAACAATGGGAATCTGAGGCTCAAAATGAGACCATAGAGATTCCATTGGACTTACTTCTGCCATTCATGAGCTCTGATGAGTATTCTTCCTCTGAAGAGGATGAGTATGTCACTGAAGAGCAAGTTGCTAAATACCTTGGAGCAATCATGAAGCTAAATGACAAGTTATTTGGAAATGAGACTTGGGAGGATGAACCCCCTATGCTCACCAAAAAACTGGATGACTTGTCTAGGCAGAAACTGCCTCAAAAGAGGCAGGACCCTGGGAAGTTTTCTATACCTTGCACCATAGGCACCATGACCTTCAAGAAGGCCTTGTGTGACTTAGGGTCAAGTATAAACCTCATGCCCCTCTCTGTAATGGAGAAATTAGGGATCTTTGAGGTACAAGCTGCAAGAATCTCTCATTAGAGATGGCAGACAACTCAAGAAAACAAGCTCATGGACTTGTAGAGAATGTTTTGGTGAAGGTTGAAGACCATTACATCCCTACTGATTTCATAGTCCTAGAGACTGGGAAATGCATGGATGAATCTATCATCCTTGGCAGACCCTTCCTAGCCACAGCAAAGGCTGTGATTGATGTTGATAGAGGAGAGTTGATCATTCAAGTGAATGAAGAATCCTTGGTGTTTAAGGCCCAAGGACATCCCTCTATCATCATGGAGAAGAAGCATGAAGAGCTTCTCTCAAAACAGAGCCAAGCAGAGCCCCCACAGTCAAACTCTAAGTTTGGTGTTGGGAGGCCACAACCAAACTCTAAGTTTGGTGTTGAACCCCCACATTCAAACTCTAAGTTTGGTGTTGGGAGGTTCCAACACGGTTCTGAGTGTTTCTGAGGCTCTATGGGAGTCCTCTGTCAAGCTAATGACATTAAAGAAGCGCTTGTTGGGAGGCAACCCAATGTTTTATAGTTAACTATTTTCTTTTGTTATTTTATCTTTTTTGTAGGTTGATGATCATAAGAAGTCACAAAAACAATGAAAAAAGCAAAAACAGAATGAAAAACAGGAAGAAAAACAGCACACCCTGGAGGAGAAGAAACTGGCGTTCAAACGCCAGTAATGCTAGCTGTTGGGCGTTTAACGCCCAGTCTGGCACCATTCTGGGCGTTTAACGCCAGAAAGGGGCACCAGACTGGCGTTAAACGCCAGTAAAGGGCAACAACCTGGCGTTAAACGCCAGGAATGGGCACCAGCCCGGCGTTTAACGCCAGAAATGGCTCAAAACGTGAATTTTGATGCCACTTGGTGCAGGGATGACTTTTCCTTGACACCACAGGATCTGTGGACCCCACAGGACCCCACCACCACTCTCTCTCTTCTTCCCCCACTCACCAATCACCTCAAAACCTCTTCCCCAAAAACCCTTCACCTATCAAATCCCATCTTTCTCTTCACCACTCACATCCATCCTTCATAAATCCCCACCAACCTCACCCTTCAAATTCAAACCATTTTCCCTCCCAAACCCACCCCATAATGGCCGAACCCTTACTCCCCCTTTCTCCTATATATACCCTTCTTCAACCCTTCATTTTCACACAACCTAAACACCCCTTCTTTCCCTTCTTGGCCGAACACACCACCTTCTCCCTCTTCCTCATTTCTTCTTCTTCTACTCTCTTCTTTCTTCTTTTGCTCGAGGACGAGCAAACATTTTAAGTTTGGTGTGGTAAAAGCATTGCTTTTTCATAACCATTATGGCATCCAAGGCCGGAGAAACCTCTGGAAAGAGGAAAGGGAAGGCAAAAGCTTCCACCTCCGAGTCATGGGAGATGGATAGATTCCTCTCAAGGGTGCATCAAGTCCACTTCTATGAAGTTGTGGCCTTGAAGAAGGTGATCCCCGAGGTCCCCTTTTCACTCAAAAAGGGTGAATATCCGGAGATCCGCCATGAGATCCGAAGAAGAGGTTGGGAAGTACTCACCAACCCCATTCAACAAGTCGGAATCTTGATGGTTCAAGAGTTCTATGCCAATGCATGGATCACAAAGAACCATGACCAAAGTGTGAACCCGAATCCAAAGAATTATCTCACTATGGTTCGGGGGAAATACTTGGATTTTAGTCCGGAGAGTGTGAGGGTGGCGTTCAACTTGCCTATGATGCAAGGAGATGAGCATCCTTATACAAGAAGGGTCAACTTTGATCAAAGGTTGGACCAAGTCCTCACAATCATATGTGAAGAGGGCGCACAATGGAAGCAAGATTCAAGAGGCAAGCCGGTTCAATTAAGAAGGCATGACCTCAAGCCCGTGGCTAGAGGATGGTTAGAGTTCATTCAACGCTCAATCATTCCCACTAGCAACCGGTCCGAAGTTACCATAGACCGGGCCATCATGATTCATAGCATCATGATTAGAGAAGAAGTGGAAGTTCATGAGGTTATAGCCCAAGAACTCTATAAAGTGGCGGACAAGTCTTCCACCTTGGCAAGGCTAGCCTTTCCTCACCTCATTTGTCACCTCTGTTATTCAGTTGGAGTTGACATAGAAGGAGATACCCCCATTGATGAGGACAAGCCCATCACCAAGAAAAGGATGGAGTACACAAGAGACCCCTCTCATCAAGAGATCCCTGAGATGCCTCAAGGGATGCACTTTCCTCCACAAAATTATTGGGAGCAACTAAACACCTCCCTAGGAGAGTTGAGTTCCAACATGGGACAACTAAGGGTGGAGCATCAAGAACACTCCATCATCCTTCATGAAATTAGAGAAGACCAAAGAATCATGAGGGAGGAGCAACAAAGACAAGGAAGAGACATTGAGGAGCTCAAGCACTCCATAGGATCTTCAAGAGGAAGAAAGAGCCGCCATCACTAAGGTGGACCCGTTCTTTGATTTCCTTGTTCTTTATTCTTCTGTTTTTCGAATTTTATGCTTATGTTTATCCATGTTTGTGTCTTGTGATCATTAGTGTCTTAGTGTCTATGCCTTAAAGTTATGAATGTCCTATGAATCCATCACCTTTCTTGAATAAAAAACGTGCTTAATTGAAAAAGAAAAGAATTGCATGAATTCTGAATTTTATAGTAGTTTAATTAATTTGATGTGGTGGCAACACTTTTGTTCTCTGAATGTATGCTTGAACAGTGCATATGTCTTTTGAAATTGTGGTTCATGAATATTGGCTCTTGAAAGAATGATGAAAAAGGAGACATGTTACTGAGGATCTGAAAAATCATTAAAAATGATTCTTGAAGCAAGAAAAAAAAACCGAAAAAAAAAGAAAAAAAAAAGAGAAGAAAGAAAAAGAAAGAAATAAAGTTGTGATCCAAGGCAATAAGAGTGTGCTTAAGAACCCTGGACACCTCTAATTGGGGACTTTAGCAAAGCTGAGTCACAATCTGAAAAGGTTCACCCAATTATGTGTCTGTGGCATGTATGTATCCGGTGGTAATACTGGAAGACAGAGTGCTTTGGGCCACAGCCAAGACTCAATAAATAGCTATGTTCAAGAATCATCATACTTTACTAGGAGAATCATTAACACTATCTGGATTCTAAGTTCCTAAAGAAGCCAATCATTCTGAATTACAAAGGATAGAGTGAGATGCCAAAACTATTCAGAGACAAAAAGCTAAAAGCCCCGCTCATCTAATTAATACTGATCTTCATAGATGTTTTTGGAGTTCATTGCATATTCTCTTCTTTTTATCTTATTTGATTTTCAGTTGCTTGGGGACAAGCAACAATTTAAGTTTGGTGTTGTGATGAGCGGATAATTTGTATGCTTTTGGCATTGTTTTTAGTATGTTTTTAGTATGATCTAGTTAGTTTTTAGTATATTTTTATTAGTTTTTAGATAAAATTCACTTTTCTGGACTTTACTATGAGTTTGTGTGTTTTTCTGTGATTTCAGGTATTTTCTGGCTGAAATTGAGGGATCTGAGAAAAAATCTGATCCAGAGACTCAAAAGGACTGCAGATGCTGTTGGATTCTGACCTCCCTGCACTCGAAGTGGATTTTCTGGAGCTACAGAAGCCCAATTGGCGCGCTCTCAATGGAGTTGGAAAGTAGACATCCTGGGCTTTCCAGCAATATATAATAGTCCATACTTTGCCCAAGATTTGATGGCCCAAACCGGCGTTCAAAGTCACCTCAAGAAATTCCAGCGTTAAACGCCGGAACTGGCACCTAATTGGGAGTTAAACGCCCAAACTGGCACTAAAGCTGGCGTTTAACTCCAAGGAGAGTCTCTACACGAAAATTCTTCATTGCTCAGCCCAAGCACACACCAAGTGGGCCCGGAAGTGGATTTTTATGTCATTTACTCATCTTTGTACACCTTAGGCTACTAGTTATCTATAAGTAGGACCTTTTACTATTGTATTAAAGAGACTTTGGTAGCTATCTTCGTTTTATGCTATCTTAGATCATTGGGAGGCTGGCCATTCGGCCATGCCTAGACCTTTTGCTTATGTATTTTCAACGGTGGAGTTTCTACACACCATAGATTAAGGTGTGGAGCTCTGCTGTACCTCGAGTATTAATGCAATTACTATTGTTCTTCTATTCAATTCCGCTTGTTCTTTGTCCAAGATATCACTTGTTCTTCAACTTGATGAAGGTGATGATTGACGCCCATCATCCTTCTCACCCATGAACAAGGTGACTGACAACCATTCTTGTTCTACAAGCATCTGAGGCTTAGTGAATATCTCTTGGATTCCTGATAACACGATGCATGGTTGATCGCCTGACAACCGAGTGCTCGCCTGACAAACGAGCCAGCCATTCCGTGAGATCAGAGTCTTCGTGGTATAGGCAAGAACTGATGGCGGCATTCAAGAGAATCCGGAAGGTCTAACCTTGTCTGTGGTATTCTGAGTAGGATTCAATGATTGAATGACTGTGACGTGCTTCAAACTCCTAGCAGGCTAGGGCGTTAGTGACAGACGCAAAAGTATCAATGGATATTATTCCGGCCTGAACGAGAACCGACAGATGATTAGCCTATGCTGTGACAGAGCATCAGGGACGTATTTTCACTGAGAGGATGGGAGGTAGCTGCTGACAACAGTGAAACCCTACACGAGCTTGCCATGGAAAGGAGTAAGAAGGATTGGATGAAGGCAGTAGGAAAGCAGAGAGACGGAAGGGAAGGCATCTTCATACGCTTGTCTGAAGCTCTTACACCAATGATATACATAAGTATCACTATCTTTATCTTTTATGTTATTTTCGTTCATCACCATATACATTTGAGTTTGCCTGACTAAGATTTACAAGATGACCATAGCTTGCTTCAATGCTAACAATCTCCGTGGGATCGACCCTTACTCACGTAAGGTATTACTTGGACGACCCAGTGCACTTGCTGGTTAGTTGTGCGAAGTTGTGTAATGCCATGGAATTGAACCACCAAGTCTTTTGGAGTTCATGACCAGGGATTATGAGAGTTGTGAAAAGTATTGTTCACAATTTCGCGCACCAATCACCTTGAAAGTGTTTCCAGAATCACAAAGTAATGAAGAAACAAGCAAGACAAGTAGTGACCCTCTTCTAAAGCAAGCAACCAACAATGCAGTAGAACAGAAAAATGAGCAGGTGCAAGAAGGAAAAGGAATTCAAAAAGAAGCAGGGATGATAAACAAAAAGGGAGGTATCACAACCCAAGTCACTGTCAAGGGAAAAAGATCAACAAGAAAGAAAAAGATGAAGAACAAGAAGAAGGCTTACAAAGGGTGGAAGAATAAGAAAATCCCAACTGAAGGATTTTCCAAAGGTGACAAGGTGCAACTAGTATATCAACAGCTGGGAACAGAAGATCATTACACTGTCAACCAAGTACTCTCTCTTGAGCACGTTGAAATTGAGCATCAAGGCACACAGAGAAAGCTTACAGTGAGAGGGGACAAGTTGAGACATCACCAGCATCAACCACCCTAAAGGGAGATCAATGTCAAGCTAGTGACAATAAAAGAGCGCTTGTTGGGAGGCAACCCAACCTGAGGTAGTTTTCTTTTCATAGCTTTTTCAATAAAAATGTTGAATAATTGGTATGGATTGCAAGGAGCTAAGTTTGGTGTTGCACACCAAAACAATTTAAGGGAGAATGAAAGATTCTAAGTTTGGTGTTCCACCAAAAATCTCATTTAAAAACACATTCTCACCTCTTGCATAGTGCTAGCTCTAAGCAATCAAACAAATTATCCAACTATTTAACTGCTTTCTAGCTTTAATTCCGTAACCTTTAGCAAGGACACAAGGTTTCACATATGGTTAACTTGTTGCATCAGAGGCAGTGGCAAGCAATTAAGTTTGGTGTCCCCAACACCTAAATAAATCCAAGAGCCACACTCAATTTATGCATACTAACCATGCAATTAAGGGCTTGAGAAGCAAGCAACTTTGAGAATTATGCAGGACATGAGTCAACAATTGAAGATATTGTGCATCTTAACTCAAAGAAAACACAACAGAAGGAAGAATCAAAGGGCTGCAACTTGAAGGGTTGTATCTAAACTTAATCCTTGCTGCTGTGAATTATTTTGAACATGGAAACCCTTATATGTCCTGCTAAGGTGTTTATCTGGTTGCAAGTGGAATTGTTTGTTAAGAATGCTTATTTGCATAAGTGCTTGTCATTCATCACTTAGCTTGAATTCTGTTTTATTTCCCATATGCTTGAATAAAAGAGAAATATTTGAATTAGAAAGTAAATATCCAATGTTGCATAAGTTAGAATGGAAGTTAGTGGTGGTATGTGTTTGATTCAATTGTTAGCTCATAGAATAATTGTTGCATAATGACATGTTACTTGAAGCTTAAGCTAGTTTGCTGCTATGAACCTTCAATTAATAAAAGTCCCTTGAAAATAAAACAAAATCAAAAGAAAAGGAAAAAGAAATGGCCAAAAGATGGCAAAGAAACAAAGAATAAGGCTAGGCACCAATAGCTTGGACCCTAGGACACATGCCTGTGGTGTTCTTGTACTAGGATATGCTTGGACAAGTAAATTCTAAGGGGTATTTCAAAACCTGACCACTTAGATCAACTGATTTGGGATGGTCAATTGAAAGTCCACAATAAAGAGCAACCTAGTTACAAAGCATTTAGTTATCCAAAGAGATGTTGGGCATCAATGATCCTAGGAGGAAATGGTGAGCCATATGTCTGTGGTGAAGAAATGTTGAGCCAAAAATAAAGCCAAAGGCTGCTGCAACATTCGCCACCAAGCCTTCAATAAATAATAAGCTCTCTAATGCAAAAGAAAGAAGAAAAAGCTAACAAGGGAAATAATTAAAAAGTAAGGTGTTATAGCAGCAACCTTGGTGAACCCTTTAGGAGACATTGTTTGTTATGACAGCAAGTAATAAATGAACTACTATTGATCTGCATGAAACTCCATGAACCAAGTTCTACTATATGCCTAATAAGGAAATGTTTGCTCTTCTTTTTCATTTCATTTCTTCTTAATTTTGATGCTTGCTTGGGGACAAGCAAAATTTAAGTTTGGTGTTGTGATGACAAGCCATCATATACCCATTTTTTTAAGCTAATTTCACTTGTTTCACTAGTTTTTATGCACTTTCTTGCATCCTAAGTAAGTAATTTGGAATGAAAATGCATAACTTCTTTAAATCAAACAACCACCATTAAATTGATGCTAAATCATGAGGTTTGAGCTAAAATTAATTGATTTTTAATGATTTATAAACCTTATGAGTTTAGAGATACTTTGATTGGTTGTTTTGGTTTCTTGTAGGTGAAGAAAGGAAGAAAAGAAGAAAAACGTGGCTTAAGAAGTGTGACCATGGGAGGAGAAGTGTGGTGCAACATAGAAGGAGGAAGCAAACACTGCCCTCCACAAGGGCACACTGCCCTCCAGGAGAGCAGCATAGTGAACCAAGCTTCCAAAGAAATTCTGCCCTGCCCTCTTCAAGAGCAATATCGGGCTCATCAAAGAAATAAATTTAAGGAAAAAGCTTACCAATGCTTGCCACAAGGTTCGAACTCATGAGCAAGGGGGAGTGGGGGAGCGCTACTCACAAAGGAAAATAAGCCAAAATTTGGCCAAAATGCTCCCAGCCAGTCTCGAACACAGAGGCTTCACTAAGAAAGCAAGGAAGTTGCACCACTTGAGCGCTACCCTGATGATGTCCAAGACTTGGCACGCGAAATATTTTAAACGCACCATGACGCACACTGCCCTGCCCTCCACAAGGGCAGGGCAGCATTTCTTGATGCATAGCCAATGCACAAAATTGACGCGCACCAAGGGAGTCTCGACCAGTAGCAGCACGCACAGGCAGCTTGGCGCACCATGGCAACTCTGCCCTGTCCTCCACAAGGGTAGGGCAGCATCCTGCAGCATCATGAACGCAACGAGGGCCGCACGCACCATTTCCTGCTCTGCCCTCCACAAGGGCAGGGCAGCCTCCTGGAAGCTAACTTCCTCATCGGCTGAAATTGGATTAAAAATCCAATTAAATTCATTTCTTCACCAAATCAAAAGCCCATCCAAATTCCAAAATCCAAGAATAGAAAGTGTATAAATAGGAGATAGTTTGATGTAATTAGGATCTTCTTTTCACTTTTGACTTTTGAACCTTCTTTTAATTTTTGAATTTGGAGACTTCATTGAGAGCTAGGAACTGAGATTTCAGGGAATTGGGGAGGAGAATTGATCTTTCTTCTTCCTCGTTCTTGCTTGAGCATTTTTACTTTTCTTGTTTGAGTCTTGGGTGTGAAGAATTGAGGAATTTCTGTCTCAATCTCCATTCAAGATCTCTTTAATTCCCCTTCTGCATAATTAAGTTCAATTACATTTCCTTTACTGTTTCTTCTTAAATTTCTCGTTAATTGCTTTGTGAACTTGGATCTGGGAAGGTAATTGAGATCTAGACTTTGCTATCTAGTCTCTGGAGTCCTGAGATCCTATGTCCCCTTTTGGTTCTTCTGTGAACCTCTGCTGCAATTTAATTTCCCCTTCTGTTTGAGATTTAACAGAATTTAAATCATCTCTTGCTTTGATAATTGTTGCAATTTACTTTCCCTTGCTTGAATTTTGACATCCTAGTCCTCAAATCCCGTTTTCATTCAAGCAATTTATATTTCTTGCACTTTAAGTTACTGCAATTTACATTTCTTGCACTTTAAGTTTTAGTCATTTAATTTCTTGTTCTTTAAGATTCAGCACCTTTACTCTCAATTCTCTTTAATTTCTGCAATTCATCCCTCTCCCTTTACATTTCCGGCTATTTACTTACTGTTGGATAAAAAATCACTCAACCAATACTTGATTCGCTTGACTAAATCAACCACTAAACTAAAATTGCTCAATCCTTCAATCCCTGTAGGATCGACCTCACTCCCGTGAGTTTTATTACTTGATGCGACCCGGTACACTTGCCGGTGAGTTTTGTGTTGGATCGTTTTCCACACATCACCTGCTAGCTGCTGACACACCATTTGTGTTTGACACACAGTGTCTGCAGGCATTTGAGACCCTGAAAGCCAAGCTGGTCACAGTACCAGTCATCTCTGCACTAGACTGGACATTACCATTTGAACTAATGTGTGATGCCAGTGACCATGCCATTGGTGCAGTGTTGGGACAGAGGCATAACAAGCTTCTGCACGTCATTTATTATGCCAGCCGTGTTCTAAATGATGCACAGAAGAATTACACAACCACAGAAAAAGAGTTACTTGCAATGGTCTATGCCATTGACAAGTTTAGATCCTATCTAGTAGGATCAAAGGTGATTGTGTACACTGACCATGCTGCTCTTAAGTACTTACTCACAAAGCAGGATTCAAAACCCAGGCTCATAAGATGGGTGTTGCTTCTGCAAGAGTTTGATATAGAAATAAGAGACAGAAAAGGGACAGAGAACCAAGTTGCAGATCATCTGTCCCGAATAGAACCAGTAGCTGGGGCGTCCCTCCCTTCTACTGAGATCTCTGAGACTTTTCTAGATGAGCAACTTTTTGCCATTCAGGAAGCTCCATGGTTTGCAGATATTACAAATTTTAAAGCTGTGAGGTTCATACCCCAGGAGTACAGCAGGGTGCAAAGAAAGAAATTAATTTTAGATGCCAAGTACTACCTATGTGATGAGCCATATCTCTTTAAGAGATGTGCAGACGGAATGATCCGCAGATGTGTACCCAGAGAGGAAGCACAAAGGATCCTGTGGCATTGCCATGGATCACAGTATGGGGGACATTTCGGAAGTGAGCGAACAGCCACTAAGGTCCTCCAATGTGGCTTCTACTGGCCTACTCTCTATAGAGATGCCCGGGAGTTTGTGCGTAACTGTGACAGTTGCCAAAGAGCTGGTAACTTGCCTCATGGATACGCCATGCCTCAACAAGGGATCCTAGAGATTGAATTGTTTGATGTATGGGGCATTGACTTTATGGGTCCATTCCCACCATCATACTCAAACACTTACATTCTGGTGGCAGTGGACTATGTATCTAAATGGGTAGAAGCAATTGCTACACCCACTAATGATACTAAGACCGTGCTGAAATTCTTCCAGAAACACATCTTCAGCAGGTTTGGTATTCCCAGAGTACTAATCAGTGATGGGGGTACTCATTTCTGCAATAAACAGCTGTACTCTGCTATGGTCCGATATGGAATTAGCCACAAAGTGGCAACCCCATATCATCCACAGACAAATGGGCAAGTTGAAGTCTCTAACAGAGAGCTAAAAAGAATCCTAGAACGAACTGTAATTGCCCGTAGAAAGGATTGGGCAAAGAGCTTGAATGATGCTCTGTGGGCATACAGAACAGCATTCAAGACTCCAATAGGAACCTCTCCATACCAACTTGTGTATGGCAAGGCCTGTCATCTGCCCGTGGAACTGGAACATAAAGCCTACTGGGCAACCAAATTCCTAAACCTGGATGCTAAGTTAGCTGGTGAAAAAAGATTGCTCCAGCTAAATGAGCTAGATGAATTTAGACTCAGTGCCTTTGAAAATGCAAAAATTTATAAGGAAAAGGCAAAGAAGTGGCATGACAAGAAGTTGTCATCCAGAGTCTTTGAGCCAGGACAAAAAGTTCTGCTCTTCAACTCTAGGCTCAGACTGTTCTCAGGAAAACTTAAATCCCGCTGGAGGGGTCCGTATGTGATTACAGGAGTATCACCATATGGATATGTTGAGCTTCAGGATACTGATTCTGACAAAAAGTTCATTGTTAATGGACAGAGGATCAAGCATTATCTTGAAAGCAATTTTGAGCAGGAATGCTCAAAACTGAGGCTTGAATGATTCTCAGTGAAGGTCTAGCTAAAGACAATAAAGAAGCGCTTGCTGGGAGGCAACCCAGTCATTAGCAGGTTATCTGTTTTGTTTAATCAAAGTTTGATACATATTCTCAAAGGGCAATTATCAAAATTGAAGGAATTCACAGAGTTACAGAAGGATTCAGTGCAAAAAGCAGAGAAAAAGAGCTTGCTAGCGAAAAAACGCCAGTAAGGGGTACTTTGGGCGTTAAACGCCAGAATGGGCACCATTCTGGGCGTTTAATGCCAGTAAAGGTGCCATTTTGGGCATTAAACGCCAGAATGGGCACCATTCTGGGCGTTTAACACCAGGTGTGCAGCATCCTGGGCATTTAGCAAAACGCCCAGTGATGAAGGGAATTCTGGCGTTTAACGCCAGCCAGGGTACCTAGCTGGGCGTTAAACGCCCACAATGGCCAACATTTGGGCGTTAAACGCCAGAATGGATACCATTCTGGGCGTTTAACGCCAGAAAGGTGGGGGACAGAGATTTTGCTTTCTAATTAAAATTTTTTCAAACTTTCCTGTTTTGATCCATAATTTTCTACATAAACACATTTCAAACTTTCATCATTCACCTTCAAATTTTCAAAAATTAAAATCATTCTTAAATCTCTCTCAAATCCTTCCCAAATCTTCTTCAAAAACTCAAATATTTCTCAAATTCTTTCTATATCTTCTCAAATATCCTTCAAAATTTTCGAAATCTCTCCCCCTCCCTTATAAATACATGTTCGGCCATCCCTTTCTCCCCACCATTCGAATTTGCTCTCCTCCTCTCTCCCCTCTTTCCTTTCTTTTGCTTGAGGGCAAGCAAACCTCTAAGTTTGGTGTGCTTTTCCGTGATCACTAAGCTAAGAATCATCAAGATCATGGCTCCTAAGGGAAAACAAACCAATTCAAGAGGCAAGAAAGAGAATAATCCAAAGAGTCTTTGGAATCAAGAGAAGTTCTTAACCAAAGAACATGAAGACCATTATCACAAAATAATGGGTCTGAGGTCAGTGATCCCGGAAGTCAAATTCGATCTAAAAGAAGATGAATATCCGAGGATCCAAGAGCAAATTCAAAATAGAGGATGGGAAGTTCTAACCAATCCTGAGATAAAGGTTGGAAGAAATATGGTTCAGGAATTCTACTCAAATCTGTGGCTGACAGATAAGCAGAGAATGACTGGAACCGCTTTCCATACTTACAGAACCATGGTCAGAGGGAATGTTATCTACTTCCATCTGGACAAAATAAGAGAGATCTTCAAATTGCCTCAACTGCAAGATGATCCTGAATCCTTTAATAGGAGAATGGTGAGAGCAGATAAGGGGTTGGATCAAGTTCTAGAGGACATATGCCTCCCTGGAACTAAGTGGACAATCAATTCAAAAGGTGTCCCAAACCAACTCAAGAGGGGAGATCTCAAACCAGTTGCAAGAGGCTGGTTGGACTTCATAGGGCGTTCCATATTGCCCACTAGCAACCGTTCTGAGGTTACTATCAAGAGAGCAGTGATGATTCATTGTATTATGCTGGGAAGAGAAATGGAGGTTCATCATCTGATTGCTTGTGAGATCTACACAATTGCAAATAAGAATTCCACTGAAGCCAAACTGGCTTACCCAAGCTTAATCTCTTTGCTATGTAAAGATGCTGGGGTGAGGATGGGAGTAGATGAATTCATCCCAATTGAGCAACCAATCACCAAGAGGTCAATGGAAGGACAAATGCAAGATAACTCTATCAAAAGAAGTGCGCAGGAGTTCCTCCCTGAACTTCCTGAAATTGACTACTAGACTCGTCTAGAAGCATCTGTTATCAAGCTACAAGAAGCTATGGAACAAATTAAGGAAGAATAGTAGAATCAAAACTGCATGCTCTGCAAATTGATGAAGGAACAAGAGAAGCAGGGGCGTGAGCTACAGGAGTTGAAGCGCCAAAAGCTCTCCCTGGAAGGGTCAGATACCCCACAAGTTGAGGGAGTATCCACTTCTCAAAATCAAGGTTATTGAGTCCTAACTCTGTGATAACCTCTATCATTAGGAGTCCATTTAAATTTTTGTTTTCTATTACTATTAGTCTTATCTTATATCTATTTTTGAGTCTTGTTCTTAATTCATGATTAATAAAATTTAAGGTTCATGTCTTAAAGCTATGAATGTCCTATTAGTCCATCACCTCTCTTAAATGAAAAATGCTCTAATCACAAAAGAACAAGAAGTACAGGATTTTGAATTCATCTTTGAAACTAGTTGAATTAGTTTGATGTGGTGACAATACTTTTTGTTTTTTGAATGAATGCTTGAACAGTGCATATGTCTTTTGAATTTGTTGTTTTAAGAATGTTAAAATTGTTGGCTCTTGAAAGAATGATGGAAAAGGAGAAATGTTATTGAGGATCTGAAAAATCATCAAATTAATTCTTGAAACAAGAAAAAGTAGTGAATACAAAACGAAAAAAAATAATAATAATAAAGTTGTGATCCAAGGCAAAAAGAGTGTGCTTAAGAACCATGGACACCTCTAATTGGGGACTCTAGCAAAGCTGAGTCACAATCTGAAAAGGTTCACCCAAGTATGTGTCTGTGGCATGAATGTATCCGATGGTAATACTGGAAAAGAGAGTGCTTTGGGCCACAGCCAAGACTCATAAAGTAGCTATGTTCAAGAATCATCATACTTCACTAGGAGAATCAATAACACTATCTGAGTTCTGAGTTCCTATAGATGCCAATCATTCTAAACTTCAAAGGATAAAGTGAGATGCCAAAACTGTTCAGAAGCAAAAAGCTACTAGTCCCGCTCATCTAATTGGAGCTAAGTTTCTTTGATATTTTGGAGTCTATAGTATATTCTCTTCTTTCTATTCTATTTTGATTTTCAGTTGCTTGGGGACAAGCAACAATTTAAGTTTGGTGTTGTGATGAGCGGATAATTTATACGCTTTTTGGCATTGTTTTTAGTGTGTTTTGAGTATATTTTAGTTAGTTTTTATTACATTTTTATTAGTTTTTAGTTAAAATTCACTTTTTTGGGCTTTACTATGAGTTTGTGTGTTTTTCTGTGATTTCAGGTATTTTCTGGCTGAAATTGAGGGACCTGAGCAAAAATCTGATTTACAGGCTGAAAAGGACTGCAGATGTTGTTGGATTCTGACCTCCCTGCACTCGAAGTGGATTTTCGGGAGCTACCGAAGCCCAATTGGCGCGCTCTCAACTGCGTTGGAAATTAGACATCCTGGGCTTTCCAGCAATGTATAATAGTCCATACTTTGCCTGAGATTTGATGGCCCAAACTGGCATTGCAAATAAGCTTCAGAATTCCCGGCGTTTAACGCCGGAACTGGCACAAAAATTGGAGTTAAACGCCCAAACTGGCATAAAAGCTGGCGTTTAACTACAGAAAAAGTCTCTACACATGAAAGCTTCAATGCTCAGCCCAAACACACACCAAGTGGACCCCAGAAGTGGATTTTTACGTCATTTACTCATTTCTGTATACCCTAGGTTACTAGTTCACTATTAATAGGACCTTTTGATATTGTATCTGTACCTCATGACACTTTACACGTTTCTCATTATATCTTCTACAGCATGAGTCTCTAAACCCCATGGTTGGGGGTGAGGAGCTCTGTTGTGTCTTGATGGATTAATGCAATTACTATTGTTTTTCATTCAATCACGCTTGCTTCTATTCTAAGATATCACTTGTTCCTAAACCTGATGAATGTGATGATCCGTGACACTCATCATCATTCTCACCTATGAACGTGTGCCTGACAACCACCTCCGTTCTACCTTAGATTGAGTAGATATCTCTTGGATTCCTTAATCAGAATCTTCGTTGTATAAGCTAGAATTGATGGCGGCATTCAAGAGAATCCAGAAGGTCTAAACCTTGTCTGTGGTATTCTGAGTAGGATTCAAGGATTGAATGACTGTGACGAGCTTCAAACTCCTGAAGGCTGGGCGTTAGTGACAGACGCAAAAGAATCACTGGATTTTATTCCAACCTGATTGAGAACCGACAGATGATTAGCCGTGCTGTGACAGAGCACGTTGAACATTTTCACTGAGAGGATGGGAGGTAGCCATTGACAACGGTGAAACCCTACATACAGCTTGCCATGGAAGGAGTCTTGCGTGCATGAAGAAGAAGACAGTAGGGAAGCAGAGATTCAGAAGATAGAGCATCTCCAAAACCTCAACCTGTTCTTCATTACTGCAAAACAAGTATTTATTTCATGTTCTTTTACTTTTTACAATCAACCCTGATAATTATTGATATCCTGACTAAGAGTTACAAGATAACCATAGCTTGCTTCAAGCCGACAATCTCCATGGGATTGACCCTTACTCACGTAAGGTATTACTTGGATGACCCAGTGCACTTGCTGGTTAGTTGTGCGGAATTGCAAAAGTGTGATTGCAATTTCATGCACCAGTGTGCTCTTGGAAGAAAAGATGTTTGAGGCTGAGATTATATGATGAGTAATGATGAAGGAAATAGAGTTTGAATGGCTGGAGTGCAAGGAGTGTGCAACTTTTTCGTTCATGTGCATGGCTTGAGGGTGGTGTTTTATAATCGCTTATTTGAACAATGGAGGGCTGGGATGCAATTGGGCATTTCGCCAATCAAAGGTGTGCATGCAAAGTTGAATGAGGACAAAGCTTCCTTCTTCAATGGTCTTCAACGTGCTCTTCCCAAGGATGTGCAGAATCACCCCTTGAAGCATGTGATGGAATTTTGTCCTCGTGCTATGCCCCTCCTTGTCTTGTCCCCTCCATTGAATAGTGTCTTGACTACCTGACCATCACAACAAGACAAAAAAAAATAAGCATCACCAAAAGCCATTAGATAGATTGCTCATCATTTCTTATGCCTATCTAATCGTGACTCTCTTTTTTTTCTTGGAGGACACCAAACTTAATGTTTGGTTATATAGTCTAAAATGTTGCTTCCTCCAACTATTGCTCTTGAAATCTCAATGTCATTCTTGGTTGAATATTTATAAGAAATGCTTTTATTAAAAACTTTTTTTTCATGAAGAATCAATTGTGTCCCTTAATCAGTGAATCAAGGTTTGATAAACACCAAACTTGTCTCATGTTAAGGGATAAATGTAGAATGCCAGCAATTTATCACAATTGATACCTTCATCACAAGATATGATTTCTTTTTTATCATAGAATCCTAGAAGGTAATAATGTATGATCCATCAGTGTATGGTTTTGATTTCATGAACAAGAAATGATCTTCTGAAGACTCTACACATGCAGACACCAAACTTAATGTTTGGTCATATACTTCATCGGAGAGACTAAGCATGGTCTAAGAATGTTTGAAAAACTGATTTGGTGTGCTTAAAGGCACACCAAACTTAGAAGTCTTGGCATATGTTTCAAAACAGTACATGCATTCATTAAGTATGTTCATGAAAAAAAAATCATGCTAGGATGATCATAGCTTATTGGATTTAAAGCAACAGGAATCTTAAATCATGGGTTGCCTCCCATGGAGCGCTCTTTTATTGTCACTAGCTTGACATTGTGGCCCCCATCAGGGTGGTTGACGGTTGTGATGTCTCAACTTGTCTCCTCTCACTGTGGCTTCTTTTTTGTCCCTTGATGTTCAATTTCAGCATGCTCAAGTGAGAGTATTTTGCAAACGATGTAATAATCATTGGCATGTTGGCTTGTTCCCAACTGTTGATAGATCAACTGCAGTTCATCACCCTTGGAGAACCCCTCAGTTGGGATTTTCTTGTTCTTCCATCCCTTTTGAGCTTTCTTCTTGCCCTTTTTTCTTTTTCTTGTTACTCCTTCTTCTTTGACAGTAACCTTTGTTTTGGGATTCTCCTTCTCTGCTATGTTGCTTGTTTCTTATCTTGGAAGATGATTTTCAACTGTCTTGCTAGTTTCTTCCTTCCATTGCAAGTCTCTTTTGTCAGTCTCATTGCAGTTGTTCTTTTCATTACTGGGCTGTGTCTCTGAAAATACATTCAGGGTGATGTTTTCCTCATGCATTCTAAGGGTTAGCTTTCCTTGTTCCACATCTATAATGGCCCTAGCAGTGGCCAAGAAAGGTCTCCCAAGTATGATGGAATCACTTTCATCCTCTTCTGAATCTAAAACCACAAAGTCTGCAGGGTATATGAATTTGTCCACCTTGACTAGAAGGTTTTCAATCACACCCCTGGGGTATACCACCGACTTATCTACCAGTTCCAGAGACATTTGTATCGGCTTAACTTCCTCTATACACAGCTTTTTCACCAAAGAAGAGGGTATTAAGTTGATACTTGCTCCTAGATCGCACATTGCCTTATTGATGGTCAATTCCCCAATGGTGCAGGGCAAAAGGAAACTTCCAGGGTCTTCAAGCTTAGGGGGAAGCCCTTTTTGAATCAAAGCCCTGCATTCCTCAGTCAGGAGTATAGTCTCTTTCTCATCCCAACTTCTTTTCTTGTTGATAAGCTCCTTCAAGAACTTGGCATACAAAGGCATTTGCTCCAATGCCTCAGCCAAGGGAATGTTGATTTCTAGCTTCTTGAAAGTCTCAAGGAACTTATGAAAGTGTTGATCCTTTGCTTCTTTGTGGAATCTTTGGGGATACGGCAGCGGAGGTGTAATGCTCTTCTCCACTTGCTGCTGTCCTTGAACTTCTTCCTTTGAACTGTGTGGCTGGTTGTCTTTCTCTTTGAGCTTCTCTGAGACATCTTTGCTTGTTATCAGTTCCTTATTGCTAGCTTCCCCTTTCTCTGATGGTTCTTTGTTGCTGTCTAAAGACTTTTTGGTTACCTCCTTGTTGCTGTTGTTCACCAGTGTCTTTCCACTCCTTAGTTGTATAGCCTTGCACTCTTCTTTTGGATTAGGAATGGTGTCACTTGGTAGTGAGCTTGATGGTCTCTCAACAGAAATCTGCTTGGAGATTTTCCCAATCTGCCTCTCTAGGCTCTTCATGGAGGCTTCCTGGTTCTTTGTAGTCAATTCTTGGTTCTTCATCATCTTCTCCATGAGCATCTCCAGATTAGTGATTTTTTGAGAGTCTTGTGAGATTGGTTGGTTGTGGGGTGTTGATGATTGATGGTAAGTATTTTGGTTAGTGAGTTGGTTATTGGATGGATAATAGTTGGAGTTGGGGTAATTATTTTGGGGTTTTCTGTAAGGATTTTGGTTAGTTGGCTGCTGGTTGTGGTTTTGGTTGTTTCTTGGAGTGTTTTGATTTGAGTTCCTCTGCCATGGTTGTTGATTCTGGTTGTGATTGTCTCCCCACCTAAGGTTTGGGTGGTTCTTCCAGGATGGATTGTAGGTGTCACCATACACTTCATTCTGTCCAGAGTTTTGGTTGTGCATATACTGCACTTGCTCTTGTTGCTGTTCTTCTTGGTTCTCCTCATTCTGCCCCCAAGCAGTTGATGCTTGGCTTGTGTTAACTGTTGCAACTTGGAGGCTGTCAATCCTCTTGGCCATTTGTTCAAACTGTTGTTGAATTTGTTGTTGCATCCTCTTGTTTTGAGCCAAAATGGAGTCCACTCCTTCTAGTTCTAGTACTCCCTTTCTCTGTGATGGTTGGCGTTGCCTTTGGTGAGCAAAGAAATACTGGTTGTTAGCCACCATATCAATGAGATTTTGAGCTTCTTCTGCAGTTTTCATGAGTTACAAGAGCCTCCAGCTGAGTGATCCAATGCTTCCTGGGATTTCAATGTTAAGCCTTCATAGAAATTCTGCAACTTATCCCACTCAGTGAACATTTCAGGAGGACATTTCCTGATTAGAGGCTTGTATCTCTCCCATGCCTCATAGATGGGTTCAGCCTCCATTTGTGTGAATGTTTGTACCTCAGTCTTCAACCTAATGATCCTTTGAGGTGGGTAAAATTTGGCAAGGAATTTGGTTACCAAATTGTCCCAATTATTGATGCTGTCTCTTGGGAAGGACTCCAACCATTGAGTGGCTTTGTCTCTGAGAGAGAAGGGAAATAGCAGTAGTTTGTAGCTGTCAAGATGCACTCCATTAGTTTTGACAGTATCACAAATCCTCAAAAAAGTAGACAAGTGTTGGTTGGGGTCTTCAAGTGGTCCTCCTCCATAAGAGCAATTATTTTGAACTAAGGTGATGAGTTGTGGCTTTAGTTCAAATTATTTGCATTAACGTTTGGAGTTAAAATACTGCTTCCACAATGTCTAGGACTTGCAAATGTATAGGAAGCCAGAACTCTCCTTTGTGGTGGATTATTGTTGTTATTGGCTGCTCCTCTTGGTGGATTTGGTGGATTGGTTGAATGTTCTTCCATATCTTGGAATTCTTCCTTAGATTCTTCCTCTCCAACAACAACCTTTCCTCTGGCTTCCCTTCTTATCCTTCTGAGAGTTCTTTGGTCAGTTTCAAATAAAATAGGAATATCTCTCCCTGTACCTGACATACAAACACAGCACAAGAAACACAGAACCAGAAAACAGTGAAACTTCAATCTATTGCTAGAATGAAGTTTTGGTTAGCTTAGGCAAATAATCAAACAGTTAATGTGTTAGTGAAAAGAAAAAAAATGCTTAATCTAGATCTCCACTTCACTTAATCATTGTCAATCTATTTCAATCCCCGGCAACGGCACCAAAAACTTGATGTGCGGAAAATGATCCGACACAAAACTCACCGGCAAGTGCACCGGGTCGCATCAAGTAATAAAACTCACGGGAGTGAGGTCGATCCCACAGGGATTGAAGGATTGAGCAATTTTAGTTCAGTGGTTGATTTAGTCAAGCAAACAAGAGTTGATTTGAGTGATTTGTATCCGCCAGAAGCTAAATTGCATGAAATTTAAAAGGGAGAGGGATAATTGCAGTAATTTAAAGAAAACAAGAAGTAAAGAAGCTGAATCTTAAAGCGCAAGTAATCTAAATTGCAGAAACTTAGATTGCAAGAAATGTAAATGACTGAAACTTAAAGTGCAAGAAATGTAAATTACTTGAATTATAAAAGGAATTGGGAATTGGGATTGCAGAAATTAAACAAGGAAAATAAAATGCAACAAACAGAATGGAAGATGAATTCAATTGAACCAGATCTCAAACAGGAATGAAAATAAGCTTGGTGTAGCAATTAAACAAGGAAATTAAAATTTAAAAACATAGATCTCAGGACTCAAGAGACTAGATAGCCAAGTCTAGATCTCACTGCCTTTCTAGATCCAAATTCAGAATTTAATTGCAAAAGAAGTAAAGATCAAACAGTAGAGAACTAAATTCAATTTCCAATTTCTCAAGAGTGCAGTAAAAATCAAACAGAGAGACCTCAGGGTGAGATTGAAACAGAATTCCTTCAATTCTCCAACCCAAGGTTCAAACAAGTGTGCAAGAAATGAAAACAAGAAACCCAGAGGAAGAGAATTCAATTCCCCTCCCAGAAACGAACAACCAAAATGTAAAGTGAGCTCTCTACTGTGAGTACTATGAAAATTCTAAAGAAAAGCTCCAAAAGGAAAAGCTCTCCGAAAACTTAAATTCTAAGCTATTTATACACTTTCTTCAAATGATCTTCAAGCCTTGAATTGGACCCTTGCTCTTGATGGAATTGGGTTGACAAAAGCCCCTGTTGATTGCTCTTGGTGTTGGGGAGAAATCCATTTGCAACTTGGGCCTTGGGGATTTACGTTTGAGTTAACGTTTGAGGCAAACGTTGACTCAAACGCCTTCGTGTGCCAATTATGCAGCTCGGCCATTATGCTGTCATCCACGTTTGAGCCAGCGTTTGAGGTCAAACGTGAGCTCAAACGTGGTTCCCTCCAAGCTTCTCTTTTGGCCAACATTTGGCCTAACGTTTGAGGCAAACGTTGGCACAAACGTGGCTCAACCAAGGCATCAAACAGGGTGCTCTTCCATGCTCTTCCATGCTAAAATGTAGCCAACGTTTGACCTCACGTTTGAGGCAAACGTTGGCGCAAACGTTGCTGTGCCCAGGGGTGATTGTTCTTATTTTTTTGGCGCCAACGTTTGACCTCACGTTTGAGGCAAATGTTGGCGCAAACGTTGGCCCTCCCCCTGCTTCATCTTTAGCCAACGTTTGCCTCAACGTTTGAGGCAAACGTTGGCGCAAACGTGGGCGACCTCCAGGGTGTTTTTCAGCTGCTACTCACGTTTGAGTTCACGTTTGAGGCAAACGTGAGCTCAAACGTGAATTCCTTCTTTCCAAGCCCATTCTTGCAACCTTCTTCCAAGCTTTATTCCACCTATCATCAATCAACAATTGTATCAAAGCTATGCCATAATCATGAGAGTTATTCTTCTTCTTGTTATATAAGCAATTATGGCACAAAAACTCATGAAAATACATCAATTAATCCATGGTTGATTGAATCAAAGGGAATATGAAATTCTACCCAAGTGGCTTACTTGTGGCTCAAGAAAGTGCATAAAACCAAATGAAAATCAAAGAAAAAGACTAGTAAAACTAGGCTAAGATGACTTGTCATCAGCCAGCAGCTCCTTTATGTACTTGATGTAGGAAGGCATCTGCTGAAGGGCCTTAATGAATGGTATATTTACATCAAGAGATGCGAACATGTCGAGGAACCTTGAATACATTCTCCTTGCTATACCACCTTTGAGCCTTTGGGGAAAGGGTGTATATGGATTCAGGGTCTCTCCTTCCTTTATCTCCTCCCTGTGTGTGTGATAGGGTGCGTGGTTTCTTTCTTCATGCTTTTCCTTTGGAATGTCTTGGAGGTGTTCTGTTTGTGTGTGCACTTCCTCCACACTCCTCTCATCACTTATAGTGATCATCTTACATTCTTCCCACCTTACTTTCTTTGTTTTTCCTCTTGGGTTATTCTCTGTGTCACTTGGGAAACTATCAGTGGGTTTGGGAAACTGTTGAGATAGATACCCCACTTGGGACTCCAGCCTCTTGATGGTGTCTCCCTGGTTTTTTATATTGGCTCGCACTTCATCCTTGAACACTCTATTGTCTTGGACTTCTTTACATATCTTCAAGTAGAGTCTCAATTCTAGAGAGTCTATCCTCGGTCAGTGATGGTGGGTTGAGGTTAGGTGGTTGAGAAGGGTGATTAGGCGGGTGTTAATAAGATCTCTGTGAGGTATGTTGGTGAGTTGCATTGTTTATGGAATTGTGGTTGTGGCGTCTCTGGTCTTGGCCTTGGTCTTGTTGGTTTTCCCACCCAAAATTAGGGTGGTTTCTCCAACCAGAATTGTAAGTTTTGGAGTATGGATCATAGGTCTGTCTGGGCAAGTTTCCAACATAGTTGGCTTGTTTCCAGTCATCTTCTTCTCATGCATTCACTCCTTCTTGAGCTGGTGATGAAGTGATGACTACTGCAACTTGGTTTTCTTCTACCTTCTTGGTAAGATCTGCTAGCTGCTTGGTGATCATCTTATTTTGAGCCAGCAATGCATCCATGTGGTTCAGCTCCATTACTCCTCGAGTGTTACTCCTTTCAGAAGCATAGAAGTAGTCATTCTCAGCGACAGTCTCAATTACATCTATGGCTTCTTCAATGGTTTTCTTTTTGTTTAGAGAGCCCCCTGATGAATGGTCTATGGCCTTCTTTGACTCATAAGACCTTCATAGAAAATGTGCAGTTGAACCCATTCATTGAACATGTCTGGTGGGCACCTTCTTGTTAAGTCCTTAAACCTCTCCCATGCCTCATAGAGAGTTTCACCATCTTGTTGCCTGAAAGTTTGTACCTCAGCTCTCAGCCTGTTAATTCTTTGAGGAGGGTAGAATCTTGAAAAAAATTTGTTCACTACATCTTCCCAATTTATTAAGCTCTTCTTTGCGAAGGATTCCAGCCACTTAGATGCTTTGTCACTGTGTGAGAAAGGGAACAAAAGCAGTCTATAGACATCCGGATGAACACTATTAGACTTCACTGTGTCACATATTCCCAGGAAGGTGGTTAGATGTTGATTGGGATTTTCTTGGGCACTTCCTCCAAATGAACAGTTGTTCTGAACAAGGGTGATGAGCTAGGGTTTTAATTCAAAGTTGTTGGCATGTATGGTGGGCTTTTGGATTCTACTTCCACAATTTCCTGGATTTGGATTGATGTAAGAGCCTAGAACTCTCCTCTCTTGCCCAGCATGATTCACAGGGCCTTCTCTGGCATGGTTGTGAGCTTCTTCTTCATGGTTGTTTTCTAAGTTCTCCTCCATGTTTTTTTCAAAGTACTCTTCCTCTTTCTCAGCACCAACAACTCTTTTCCCTCTTGCTTCCCTCCTTAATCTACGGAGGCTCCTCTCAGGTTCGGAATCAAAGAAAGTTGAAGCTCCGCTTCTTCTCCCTGTCATACAACTAACAGAGCATACAATAAGAAATAAAATGAAGTGATTATTCTTGTTAGAGTGATTATTAGTGTGATTGGTGCGAATTATCAAACAGTTAGTGGGTTAGTGAGCAGAATTGTAAGTAAATTCAAAGAAAAAGAAGACAACGAGGGGATAGGGGATGAGGAAGAAAATTAATTGAAACTAAAATTAAATGACTAGGCAAATTAAACAATAAAAAGAAAATGCTCAATCTAGTGAACTTCCAACTTAATCATTGTCGATACAAAATCAATCCCCGGCAATAGTGCCATAAACTTGATGCACGAAAACTTGTCTCTCAACAAATTTCCCTTCGGCAAGTATACCGAATTGTCGTCAAGTAAAAACTCACAATAGAGTGAGGTCGAATTGGTGGACGAAATTGTTATTCATGTGTTATTCCATTTTGCAAAATTCATTGCTTTTCATTCCCTGGTAATGGCGCCAAAAACATGATGCCAATACCATGGTTCACAACTTCGTTCAACTTAACCAGCAAGTGCACTGGGTCATCCAAGTAATACCTTACATGAGTAAGGGTCGATCCCACGGAGATTGTTGGTATGAAGCAAGCTATGGTCACCTTGTAAATCTCAGTTAGGCAGATTAAATTGGTTTATGGTTTCGAAAATTAATAATAAACATAAAATAAAAGGGATAGAAATATTTATGTAAATCAATAGTGGGAATTTCAGATAGGCGTATGGAGATGCTGTGCTCCTCTTGAATCTCTACTTTCTTATTGCTTTCATCCAATCCTTCTTACTCCTTTCCATGGCAAGCTATATGTAGGGCATCACCGTTGTCAATGGCTACATCCCATCCTCTCAGTGAAAATGGTCCTATGATCTGTCACAGCACGGCTAATCATCTGTCGGTTCTCAATCAGGTTGGAATAGAATCCCTTGATTCTTTTGCGCTTGTCATCACGCCCAGCCTTCAGGAGTTTGAAGCTCGTCACAGTCATTTAATTCCAGAATCCTGCTCGGAATACCATAGACAAGGTTTAGACTTTCCGGATCCTCATGAATGCTGCCATCTATCTAGCTTATACCACGAAGATTCTGTTGGGGAATCTAAGAGATATGCGCCCGGCCTAGAGTAGAACGGAAGTGGTTGTCAATCACGCGCGTTCATAAGTGAGAATGATGATGAGTGTCACGGATCATCACATTCATCAAAGTGTTGTGCAACGTATATCTTGGAATAAGAATAAAAGAGAATTGAATAGAAAGTAATAGTAATTGTATTGAAACTTTGAGGTACAGCAGAGCTCCACACCCTTAATCTATGGTGTGCAGAAACTCCACCGTTGAAAATACATAAGTGAAAGGTTCAGGCATGGCCGAATGGCCATCCCCCAAAACGTGATCACAGGATTCAAAATACCATCCCGGATGTCTAATACAATAGAAAAAAGTCCTATTTATAATAAACTAGCTACTAGGGTTTACATGAGTAAGTAATTGATGCATAAATCCACTTTCGGGGCTTACTTGGTGTATGCTTGGGCTGAGCTTGATCTATCTACGAGCTGAGGCTTTTATTGGAGTTGAACTCCAAGTTATGACGTGTTTTGGGCGTTCAACTCCGGATCATGACGTTTTTCTGGCATTTAACTCCAGATAGCAGCATGTACTTGGCGTTCAACGCCAAGTTACGTCGTCAATTTCCGAATAAAGTATAGACTATTATATATTGCTGTAAAGCTCCGGATGTCTTCTTTCCAAGGCCGTTGAGAGCGCGCCATTTGGAGTTCTGTAGCTCTAGAAAATCCATTTCGAGTGTAGGGAGGTCAGATTCCAACAGCATCAGCAGTCCTTTTGTCAGCCTTTTCAGAGTTTTGCTCAAGTCCTTCAATTTCAGCCAGAAATTACCTGAAATCACAGAAAAACACACAAACTCATAGTAAAGTCCAGAAATGTGAATTTAACATAAAAACTAATGAAAACATCCCTAAAAGTAGCTTGAACTTACTAAAAACTACCTAAAAACAATGCCAAAAAGCGTATAAATTATCTGCTCATCACAACACCAAACTTAAATTGTTGCTTGTCCCCAAGCAACTGAAAATCAATTAGGATAAAAAGAAGAGAATATGTAAATTCCAAAATATCAATGAATATTAATTCTAATTAGATGAGCGGGACTTGTAGCTTTTTGCTTCTGAACAGTTTTGGCATCTCACTTTTTCCTTTGTAGTTTAGAGTGATTGGCGTCTCTTAGGAACTTAGAATTTTGGATAGTGTTATTGACTTTCCTAGCTAAGCATGTTGATTCTTGAACACAGCTACTTATGAGTCTTGGCTGTGGCCCTAAGCACTTTGTTTTCCAGTATTACCACCGGATACATAAATGCCACAGACACATAACTGGGTTAACCTTTTCAGATTGTGACTCAGCTTTGCTAGAGTCCCCAGTTAGTGGTGTCCAGAGCTCTTAAGCACACTCTTTTTGCTTTGGATCACGACTTTAACCACTCAGTCTCAAGCTTTTCACTTGGACCTTCATGACACAAGCACATGGTTAGGGACAGCTTAATTTAGCCGCTTAGGCCTGGATTTTATTTTTTTGGGCCCTCCTATCCATTGATGCTCAAAGCCTTGGATCCTTTTTACCCTTGCCTTTTGGTTTTAAGGGCTATTGGCTTTTTCTACTTGCTTTTTCTTTTTCTTTCTATTTTTTTCGCCAAATTTTTTTTCGCAAGCTTTTGCTATTCACTGCTTTTTCTTGCTTCAAGAATCAATTTCATGATTTTTCAGATCATCAATAATATTTCTCTTTGTTCATCATTCTTTCAAGAGCCAACAGTTTTAACATTCATAAACAACAAGATCAAAAATATGCACTGTTTAAGCATTCATTCAGAAAACAAAAAGTATTGTCACCACATCAATATAATTAAACTAAATTCAAGGATAAATTCGAAATTCATGTACTTCTTGTTCTTTTGAATTAAAACATTTTTCTTTTAAGAGAGGTGAATGATTAATGGAATTTATTCATAGCTTTAAGACATGGTTACTACATACTAATGATCATGAATTAGAGACACAAAACATAGATAAACACAACATTAAAAACCGAAAACAGAAAGAAATAAAGAACAAGGAATGAATCCACCTTTAGTGGCGTCTTCTTCTTGAAGGACCAATGATGTTCTTAAGCTCTTCTATGTCCCTTCCTTGCCTTTGTTGCTCCTCCCTCATTGCTCTTTGATCTTCTCTTATTTCATGGAGAATGATGGAGTGCTCATGATGTTCCACCCTTAATTGTTCAACATTGTGGCTCAAATCTTCTAAGGAAGTGTTGAGTTGTTCCCAATAGTTGTTGGGAGGAAAGTGCATCCCTTGAGGCATCTCAGGGATTTCTTGATGATGAGTTTCCTCATGCATCTCTTGAGAACCGTGAAGGGTCTCTCTTGCTTGCTCCATCCTCTTCTTGGTGATGGGCTTATCCTCTTCAATGGAGATGTCTCCTTCTATGATAACTCCAGCTGAGTAACATAGATGGCAAATAAGGTGAGGAAAAGCTAGCCGTGCCATGGGTGAAGGCTTGTCGGCTATTTTGTAGATTTCATTGGAGATGACCTCATGAACTTCTACTTCCTCTCCAATCATGATGCCATGAATCATGATGGCCCGATCCACAGTAACTTCAGATCGGTTGCTTGTGGGAATGATGGAGCGTTGAATGAACTCCAACCATCCTCTAGCCACAGGCTTGAGGTCCAGTCTTCTTAGTTAGACTGGCTTGCCTTTGGAGTCTCTCTTCCATTGAGCTCCTTCCACACATATGTCCATAAGGACTTGGTCCAACCTTTGGTTAAAGTTGACCCTTCTAGTGTAGGGGTGTTCATCTCCTTGTATCATGGGCAAGTGGAATGCCAACCTCACATTTTTCGGACTAAAATCTAAGTATTTCCCCCGAACCATTGTGCGATAATTCTTTGGACTCGGGTTCATACTTTGATCATGGTTCCTAGTGATCCATGCATTGGCATAGAACTCTTGAACCATTAAGATTCCAACTTGTTGCATGGGGTTGGTTAGGACTTCCCAACCTCTTCTTCGGATTTCATGTCGGATTTCCGGATACTCATTTTTCTTGAGCTTGAAAGGGACCTCAGGGATCACCTTCTTCCTTGCCACAACATCATAGAAGTGGTCTTGATGGCTTTTGGAGATGAATCTTTCCATCTCCCATGACTCGGAGGTGGAAGCTTTTGTCTTCCCTTTTCCTTTTCCAGAGGATACTCCGGCCTTAGGTGCCATTGATGGTAATGAAAAAACAAAAAGCTTATGCTTTTACCACACTAAACTTAAAATATTGCTCGCCCTCGAGCAATAGAAGAAAGAAGAGAAGAAGAAGAAGAAGAAGAAAAAATAGTAGAGAGGGAGAGATGTAGGTTCGGCTAAGTGGGAGAATAGGGGTTTGTGTTGTGTGAAAATGAAGTAGAATGGAAGGGTATTTATAGGGAGAAGGGGGAGTGAATGTTCGGCCATTTAGGGTGGGAATAGGTGGGAAAATGTTTTTGAATTTTTGAAGGTAGATGGGGTTTATGGGGAAAAGTGGATGGATGTGAGTGGTGAAGGGGGTGATTGGGAAGAGGAATTGAGGTGATTGGTGAAGGGTGTTGGGAAGTGTGACATGGGGAAGAGTAATCACAAAAACTAGGATTAGGAGATAAGGTGGGAATATGGTAGGTGGGGATCCTGTGGGGTCCACAGATCCTGAGGTGATCCTGTGGGGTCCACAGGTCCTGAGGTGTCAAGGAATTCCATCACTGCACCAAGTAGGCATGTAAATTGCCTTTGCACACCATTCTGGCGTTTAAACGCCGTGTGGTGCACATTCTGGGCGTTCAACGCCCATGTAAAGCATGTTTCTGGCGTTGAATGCCAGTTTCATGCTTGTTACTGGCGTTCAGCGCCAGCTTTTCTTCTCTGGGCACATTCCTGGCGTTCAGCGCCATAATGTTGCTTGTTTCTGGCGTTCAGCGCCAGAATGATGCTCTGTTCTGGCGTTGAACGCCGGCCAGATGCATATTACTGGCGTTGAACGCCAGCCTGTGCTTCCTCTAGGGTGCGAATTTTTTTCTGCTATTTTTGACTCTGTTTTTAATTTTTCTGATTTTTTTTCGTGACTCCTCATGATCATGTACCTAATAAAACACAAAATAACAATAATATAGAATAAAATAAAAATTAGATAAATAAAATTGGGTTGCCTCCCAACAAGCGCTTCTTTAATGTCAATAGCTTGACAGTGGCTCTCATGGAGCCACAAGATGATCAGGTCAATGTTGTATAATCCCAACATCAAACTTAGAGTTTGGATATGGGGTCTTAACACCAAACTTAGAGTTTGGTTGTGGCCTCCCAACACCAAACTTAGAGCTTGACTGTGGGGGCTCTTCTTGACTCTGAACTGAGAGAAGCTCTTCATGCTTACTCTCTTTTGTCACAGAGGGATGGCCATGTGCCTTAAACACAAGGTAGTCCCCATTCAATTGAAGGACTAATTCACCTCTGTTGACATCTATCACAGCTCGTGCTGTGGCTAGGAAAGGTCTTCCAAGGATGATGCAATCATCCTCTTCTTTCCTAGTGTCTAAGATTATGAAATCAGCAGGGATGTAAAGGCCTTCAACCTTTACTAATACGTCCTCTACTATTCCATAAGCTTGTCTCAATGACTTGTCTGCCAATTGTAATGAGAACAAGGCAGGTTGTACCTCAATGATCCCCAGCTTCTCCATTACAGAGAGTGGCATAAGATTTATCCCTGACCCTAGATCACACAGAGCTTTTTCAAAGATCATGGTGCCTATGGTACAAGGTATTAAGAACTTGCCAGGATCTTGTTTCTTTTGAGGTAGAATTTGCTGAATCCAGGTATCCAGTTCACTAATGAGCAAGGGAGGTTCACTTTCCCAAGTCTCATTACCAAACAACTTGGCATTCAGCTTCATGATAGCTCCTAAATATTGAGCAACTTGCTCTCCAGTTACATCTTCATCCTTTTCTGAGGAAGAATAGTCTTCAGAGCTCATGAATGGCAGAAGGAGATTTAATGGAATCTCTATGGTCTCTATATGAGCCTCAGATTCCTTTGGATCCTTAATAGGAAACTCCTTCTTACTTGAGGGACATCCCAGGAGGTCTTCCTCACAAGGATTTTCGTCCTCCTCCTCCCTTGTGCATTCGGCCATATTGACTATGTCAATGGCTTTGCACTCTCCTTTTGGATTCTCTTCTGTATTGCTTGGGAGAATACTGGGAGGAGTTTCAATGACTTTCTTACTCAGCTGGCCCACTTGTGCCTCCAGATTTCTGATGGAGGATCTTGTTTCACTCATGAAATTGAAAGTGGCCTTTGACAGATCAAAGACTAGATTGGCTAAATTAGAGGTGTTTTGTTCAGAATTCTCTGTCTGTTGTTGAGAAGATGATGGATATGGCTTGCTATTGTTCAGCCTGTTGCGTCCACCATTGTTAAAGCCTTGTTGAGGCTTCTATTGATCCTTCCATGAGAAATTTGGATGATTTCTCCATGATGAGTTATAGGTGTTTCCATAAGGTTCACCCATGTAATTAACCTCTGCCATGGCAGGGTTCTCAGGATCATAAGCTTCTTCAGAAGCTGCCTCTCTAGTACTGTTGGATGCATGTTGCCATCCATTCAGATTTTGAGAGATCATGTTGACTTGTTGAATCAACACTTTGTTCTGAGCCAATATGGCATTCAGAGCATCAATTTCAAGAACTCCTTTCTTCTGAGGTATCCCATTATTTACGGCATTCCTCTCAGAAGTGTACATGAATTGGTTGTTTGCAACCATATCAATGAGTTCTTGAGCCTCTTCAGGCGTTTTCTTCAGGTGAATAGATCCACCTGCAGAATGGTCCAATGACATTTTCGAAAATTCAGATAGACCATAATAGAATATATCTAATATGGTCCATTCTGAAAACATGTCAGATGGACATCTTTTGGTCAGCTGCTTGTATCTTTCCCAAGCTTCATAGAGGGATTCACCATCTTTTTGTTTGAAGATTTGAACATCCACTCTCAGCTTGCTCAGCTTTTGAGGAGGAAAGAATTTATCCAAGAAGGCTGTGACCAGCTTATCCCAGGAGTCCAGGCTATCCTTGGGTTGTGAATCCAACCATATTCTAGCTCTGTCTCTTACAGCAAAAGGGAAAAGCATGAGTCTGTAGACTTCAGGATCAACTCCATTCGTCTTTACAGTCTTACAGATCTGCAAGAACTCAGTTAAAAACTGATAAGGATCTTCAGATGGAAGTCCATAAAACTTGCAGTTTTGTTGCATTAAAGCAACTAGTTGAGGCTTAAGCTCAAAATTATTGGCTCCAATGGCAGGAATGGAGATGCTTCTTCCATCAAATTTGGACGTTGGCTTTGTGAAGTCACCAAGCATTCTCCTTGCATTATTATTTTCGGCTGCCATCTCCTTCTCTTGTTCTAATATTTCTGAAAGGTTACCTTTAGAATAATGTAATTTAGCTTCTCTTAATTTCCTCTTCAAAGTCCTTTCAGGTTCTGGATCTATTTCAACAAGAGTGCCTTTTTCCCTGTTCCTGCTCATATGAAAGAGAAGAAAACAAGAAAAGAAAGAGGAATCCTCTATGTCACAGTATAGAGATTCCTTTATGTTAGTATAAGAAGAAAGGGGAGAAGAGTGAAGAAGAATGGTTCGGATTTTTAGATGAAGAGAGGTGAAGAGAAGTGTTAGTAATTAACTAATTAAATAGAATAAGAAAAGAGAGGGAGAATTTTCGAAAATAATTTTGAAAAAGGGGTTAGTATTTTCGAAAATTAAAAGATAAGATAGAATTAAAATTAAAACAATTAATTAATTAAAAAGAATTTTTGAAAAAGGGATGAGATATTTTCGAAAATTAGAGAGGGAAAAGTAGTTAGGTGGTTTTGAAAAAAAAAATAAGAAACAAACAAAAAGTTAGTTAGTTGATTGAAAAAGATTTGAAATCAAAATTTTAAAAAGGTAAGAAGATAAGAAGTTAAATAAGATATTTTGAAATCAAATTTTGAAAAAGATAAAATTTTGAAAAGGATAAGATAAAAAGATAAAATAAAAATTTAAAAAAAAAAGATATTTTGAAAAAGATTTAATTTTTAAAATGACTTAGCTAGCAAGAAACTACAAGATAAGATTCTAGAATTTAAAGATTGAACCTTTCTTAACAAGAAAGTAACAAACTTCAAATTTTTGAATCAATCACATTAATTGTTAGCATATTTTTGAAAATATGATATAAAGATAAGAAAAAGATTTTGAAAAATAATTTTTAAAATTTTCGAAAATAAGAAAAAAATGGAAAAGATATGATTTTTTTGAAAAAGATTTTGAAAAGATAAGATTTTTAAAATTGAAATTTTGACTTGACTTGTGAGAAACAACTAATTTTGAAAATTTTTGACCAAGTCAACCCAAAATTTCGAAAATTTGGAGAGAAATAAGGAAAAGATATTTTTTTTATTTTTGAATTTTTAATGATGAGAGAAAAAAAACAACAAAAATACTCAATGCATGAAATTTTTAGATCAAAACAATGAATACATGCAAGAATGCTATGAATGTCAAAATGAACACCAAGAACACTTTGAAGATCATGATGAACATCAAGAACATAATTTTGAAAAATTTTTTAATGCAAAGAAAACATGCAAGACACCAAACTTAGAAATCTTTAATGCATGGACTCTAACAAACAAAAAATGCATATGAAAAACAACAAACAACACAAAACAAGAAAACATCAAGATCAAACAAGAGGACTTGTCAAGAACAACTTGAAGATCATGAAGAACACTATGAATGCATGGAATTTTCGAAAAATGCAAGAAAAATTTTTAAAGCATGCAATTGACACCAAACTTAAAAATTGACTCATGACTCAAACAAGAAACACAAAATATTTTTTTATTTTTATGATTTTATGATTTTTTTTGTATTTTTATTAATTTTTTCGAAAAAATAGTTTGGAAAAACGAAAAAGAAAAGAAAAATTTTGAAAAAGATTTTTGAAAAGAAAATTACCTAATCTGAGCAACAAGATGAACCGTCAGTTGTCCATACTCGAACAATCCCCAGCAACGGCGCCAAAAACTTGGTGGACGAAATTGTTATTCATGTGTTATTCCATTTTGCAAAATTCATTGCTTTTCATTCCCTGGTAATGGCGCCAAAAACATGATGCCAATACCATGGTTCACAACTTCGTTCAACTTAACCAGCAAGTGCATTGGGTCATCCAAGTAATACCTTACGTGAGTAAGGGTCGATCCCACGGAGATTGTTGGTATGAAGCAAGCTATGGTCACCTTGTAAATCTCAGTTAGGCAGATTAAATTGGTTTATAGTTTCGAAAATTAATAATAAACAGAAAATAAAAGGGATAGAAATACTTATGTAAATCAATAGTGGGAATTTCAGATAGGCGTATGGAGATGCTGTGCTCCTCTTGAATCTCTACTTTCTTATTGCTTTCATCCAATCCTTCTTACTCCTTTCCATGGCAAGCTGTATGTAGGGCATCACCGTTGTCAATGGCTACATCCCATCCTCTCAGTGAAAATGGTCCTATGCTCTGTCACAGCACGGCTAATCATCTGTCGGTTCTCAATCAGGTTGGAATAGAATCCCTTGATTCTTTTGCGTTTGTCATCACGCCCAGCCTTCAGGAGTTTGAAGCTCGTCACAGTCATTCAATCCCAGAATCCTACTCGGAATACCATAGACAAGGTTTAGACTTTTCGGATCCTCATGAATGCTGCCATCTATCTAGCTTATACCACGAAGATTCTGTTGGGGAATCTAAGAGATATGCGCCCGGCCTAGAGTAGAACGGAAGTGGTTGTCAATCACGCGCGTTCATAAGTGAGAATGATGATGAGTGTCACGGATCATCACATTCATCAAAGTGTTGTGCAACATATATCTTGGAATAAGAATAAAAGAGAATTGAATAGAAAGTAATAGTAATTGTATTGAAACTTTGAGGTACAGCAGAGCTCCACACCCTTAATCTATGGTGTGCAGAAACTCCACCGTTGAAAATACATAAGTGAAAGGTTCAGGCATGGCCGAATGGCCAGCCCCCAAAACGTGATCACAGGATTCAAAATACCATCCCGGATGTCTAATACAATAGAAAAAAGTCCTATTTATAATAAACTAGCTACTAGGGTTTACATGAGTAAGTAATTGATGCATAAATCCACTTCCGGGGCCCACTTGGTGTATGCTTGGGCTGAGCTTGATCTATCCACGAGCTGAGGCTTTTATTGGAGTTGAACTCCAAGTTATGACGTGTTTTGGGCGTTCAACTCCGGATCATGACGTTTTTCTGGCGTTTAACTCCAGACAGCAGCATGTACTTGGCGTTCAATGCCAAGTTACGTCGTCAATTTCCGAATAAAGTATGGACTATTATATATTGCTGGAAAGCTCTGGATGTCTTCTTTCTAACGCCGTTGAGAGCGCGCCATTTGGAGTTCTGTAGCTCCAGAAAATCCATTTCGAGTGCAGGGAGGTCAGATTCCAACAGCATCAGCAGTCCTTTTGTCAGCCTTTTTCAGAGTTTTGCTCAAGTCCCTCAATTTCAGCCAGAAATTACCTGAAATCACAGAAAAATACACAAACTCATAGTAAAGTCCAGAAATGTGAATTTAACATAAAAACTAATGAAAACATCCCTAAAAGTAGCTTGAACTTACTAAAAACTACCTAAAAACAATGCCAAAAAGCGTATAAATTATCCGCTCATCACGAATCCCACAGGGATTGTTTGGTCAAGCAACTTTAATTGGAAGAGTGTGCTAGTTGAGCTAAACAAAATTTGAGTTGAGAGTTGCAGAAAATTAAATGGCAGGAAAATAAAGTGCAGAAAGTAAAGTGCATAATCTTAAATGGGGATTTGGGGAAATGAACATGGAAATAAATGACAGAAAGTAAAGAGAATGGGTAAGATCAGAGATGGGGGATTCATTGAGCTTAGGAGATGTTGCATTCTCCGGATCAAGTTCATTCTCATCTCTTCCTCAATCAATGCATTCATTGATCTCCTTGGCAATCTTAAGTGATTGGATCCCAATTCCTTGGTAATCCAATCTCTCTAAACTTGAACAATTGCCCAATTCCTTGATTTAATTGCTCATGGGAAGAGATGAAGTATGGTCGCTGATTATACCACATGTATTTCCAAATCAAAGTGTTAGGAGGATTACATGTCACTATATCCGCCCAAACCCCAATTTGGTCCAACATGAGAAAGTATTTCTAGTATGATCTCCTCATCCCTTTTCCAAGGATCAGAGGAGATCCAATTATGGAGAGTTTCTTTTCCAAGACAACTAACCAATTGAATTAAGATTGAAAGCTTTCTAGTAAAATCAAGAGAAAAGAAAGAAGAAGAAGAATGAAAACTATAATTGATCCATCAAATTACAACAGAGCTCCCTAACCCAATGAGAGGGGTTTAGTTGTTCATAGCTCTGGAAATGGAAAATGGTAGGAAAGAGTACATGCTTAACAAAACTAGAAAATGCAGAAAGTAAATATACAGAGTGTAGTTCTCCAAAAGCGCCACCCTTCTCTATAGTTCAAAACTACTCCTATATATACTACTCTTCTTGATTTTCTAGTGAGTTCTTTAAGTCTTGGATATGGCCCTTTGATCTTGAGTTGAAGTAGTTACAATCTTCAGTGGGCTCAGCTTTGTTTGCAGAAAAGTGAGTTAGGCATGGGCGTTAGTTAGGACGTTAGTGACGTTAACGTTAAGTGAGGATGTGGGTTCGAGAACATTAGTGACAATCACCTTTTCCACTAACGTTCCAGCCCAAAATGATCAACGTTAACTTCAACGTTAGTGGCACTAACGTGACCACTAACTTTGCCTCTTGGTCCGTCGCAAACGTTATTGGGACTCACCTTTTCCAATAACGTTGCCTTTTGCCCCCTTTCCCTATGTTAGAGTTTATGTTAGTATAACTAATGTGACTCTTAACATGGGCATGCCTAAGCTTCGAGAGCGTTAGTGACACTTACCTTTGTCACTAACGCTCCAAACGCCCCTCCTTCCCACGTTGGAGTTCACGTTAATTAGATTAACGTGGCCACTGACGTGGTAGTGATTGTCATCTCTAACGTTAGTGACAAAGGTGAGTGTCACTAACGTTGGCTTATCATTCTTAGCTCCATGTTATCTCTCACGTTAGTGATCTTAACGTGGGCACTCTTGGGTTGGTCCAACGTTAGTGACAAAGGTGAGTGTCACTAACGTTGGTGATTGGTTCTTCATCCCACGTTAGAGTTCACGTTAATTGGATTAACGTGACTCTTAACGTGGCTTCATTGTGCCTTTGTGGAACGTTAGTGGCAATCACTTTTACCACTAATGTTGGAGCTCCTCTTCCTCCTCTACGTTAGCTACCACGTTAATGTAGTTAACATGGCAACTAACGTGGGCTATGATGGCTTCGAAGGCGTTATTGGCGATCACTTTTTCTATTAATGCTACAAGCTTGTCCCCATTCCACGTTATTGGTCACATTAATTAGATTAATGTGGCTACTAACATGGCTCCTTCTTGCTTCCTTTGTCCTGAAATCAAGCAATTATAGTGCATCAAAGCTCTATTCCAAGTCATGAGATTATGCATCATCAATTATATCATACAATTCCTGCCTAATCCTCATGAAATCATGTAAAGTTCACAATAATTGCTTGAATCAATGTGTAAGTGTATTTCATCCAAAACCAGTAAAGAAAAGGTCAGTGAAACTGGCCAAGTTGCCCTGGCATTAGACCCTACCGAGTCATAGAAGTACTTGGAAAGGGCTACTACAAACTGTTCAAACTCGATGGGGAGAGCTTCCTAGGTCATGGCATGCCTGCAACTTGAGATGTGATGCCAGGGCATCTAGGCCAGTTTCACTGACCTTTTTGTTTACTATTTTAGGGTAGTTTCATGCATTTTCTTAGTGAATAAGGCAAGTTTTGGATGAAAATACACTTACACCTTGATTCAAGCAACTATTGTGAATTTTACATGATTTCATGAGGAATTTGGAAGGATTGAATGACAAATTGATGATGCATAATCTCATGACTTGGGCTAGAGCTTTGATGCACTTTATTTGCTTGATTTCAGGACAAAGGAAGCAAGGAAGAACCACATTAGTAGCCACGTTAATCTAATTAATGTGACCACTAACGTGGAATGGGAATGAGCTTGCAACGTTAATAAGAAAGGTGGTCGCCAATAACGCCTGCAAAGCCATCATAAGCCCACGTTAATTGCCACGTTAACTACATTAATGTGGTAGTTAACGTGGAGATAAAGGGAGCTCCAGTGTTAGTGGTAAACGTGAACACCACTAACGCTCCAAAAGTTGGCAATTGGCCATGTTAAGAGTCACATTAACTTAGTTAACGTGAACTCTAACGTGGAAGGGAAGACAATGCCAACGTTAGTGACACTCGCCTTTGTCACTAACGTTAGATCAAGTTAACATTGCCCATGTTAGTGGTCACTTTAAGACCACTAACGTGAGAGTTAACGTGGAGCAAAGATTGATGAGCCAACATTAGTGACAATCACCTTTGTCACTAACGTTGGAGATGGCATTCACTACCACGTTAGTGGCCACGTTAACCTAGTTAACGTGAACTCTAACGTGGGGAGGAGGGACGTTTGGAGTATTAGTGACACAGGTAAGTGTCACTAACGCTCTCGAAGCTTAGGCTTGCCCACGTTAAGAGCCACGTTAACCTAGTTAACGTGAACTCTAACGTGGGGAAAGGGGGCACAATGCAATGTTATTGGAAAAGGTGATTCCCAATAACGTTTGCGAAGGATCATGAGGCAAAGTTAGTGGTCACGTTAGTGCCACTAACGTTGAAGTTAACGTGGACTATTTTGGGGTTGGAACGTTAGTGAAAAAGGTGATTGCAACTAACGTTCTTGAACCCACATTTTCGCTTAACATTAACATCACTAACGCCCATGCCTAACTCACACTTTTCTGCAAGCTGAGCCAACTAAAGAGTGTAACTGCTTCAACTCAGGATCTAAGGCCCACATCCAAGACTTGAAGAACTCACTAGAAGATCAAGAAGAGTATTATATATAGGAGTAGTTTTGAACTATAGAGAAGCTTGACAGTTTGGAGAACTACCCTCTGTATATTTACTTTTCTGCATTTTACTAGTGAAGCATGTATTCTTTTCTGCCATTTTCCGTTCCCAGAGCTATGAACAACTAAACCCCTTTCATTGGGTTAGGGAGCTCTATTGTAATTTGATGGATCAATTATAGTTTTCATTCTTCTTCCTCCTTCTTCTCTTTTGATTTGCTAGAAAGCTTTCGATCTTAATTCAATTGGTTAGTTGTCTTGGAAAAGAAACTCTCCATAATTGGATCTCCTCTGAGCCTTGGAAAAGGGATGAGGAGATCATGCTAGAAATGCTTTCTCATGTTGGATCAAATTGGGGTCTGGGCGGATATAGTGACATGTAATCCTCCCAATACTTTGATTTGGAAATACATGTGGTATAATCAGTGACCATACTTCATCTCTTCCCATGAGCAATTAAATCAAGGAATTGGGTAATTGTTCAAGCTTAGAGAGATTGGATTGCCAAGGAATTGGGATCAAATCACCTAAGATTGCCAAGGAGATCAATAGATGCATTGATTGAGGAAGAGATGAAAATGAACTTGATTTGGAGAATGCAACATCTCCTGAGCCCAATGAATTCCCCATTTCTGATCTTACCCATTCTCTTTACTTTCTGTCATTTATTTCCATGTTCATCTCCCTAATTCCCCATTTAATATTCTACACTTTATTTTCTGCTATTTACTTTCCCGCCATTTAATTTTTTTGCAATTCTCAAACTACACTCTGTTTAGCTGAACTAGCATACTCTTCCAACTAAAGTTGCTTGACCAATCAATCCCTGTGGGATTCGACCTCACTCTATTGTGAGTTTTTACTTGACGACAATTCGGTATACTTGCCGAAGGGAAATTTGTTGAGAGACAAGTTTTCGTGCATCAAGTTTATGGTGCCGTTGCCGGGGATTGATTTTGTATCAACAATGATTAAGTTGGAAGTTCACTAGATTGAGCATTTTTCTTTTATTTGTTTATTTTCTCTAGTCATTTACCTTCAGTTTCTTTAAGTTTCTTCCTCATCCCCTCACCCCTCGTTGTTCTTTTCTTTTTTTCTCTTTTTTGATTGCTATTTACAATTCTGCTCACTAACCCACTAACTATTTGATAATTTGCACCACTCACACTAACAATCACTCTAACAAGAATAATCTCCTCATTTTATTTCTTGCTGTGTGCTCTGTTAGTTGTGTGACAGGGAGAAGAAGCGGAGCTTCAACTTCCTTCGATTCAGAACCTGAGAGGAACCTCTGTAGATTACTGAGGGAAGCAAGAGGGAAAGGAGTTGTTGGTGCTGAGGAAGAGGAGGAGTACTTTGAAACAAACATGAAGGAGAATTTGGAAAACAACCATGAAGAAGAAGTTCACAACCATGCCAGAGAAGGCCATGTAAATCATGATGGGCAAGAGAGGAGAGTTCTAGGCTCTTACATCAATCCAAATCCAGGAAATTATGGAAGTAGCATCCAAAAACCCACCATACATGCCAACAACTTTGAATTAAAACCCCAGCTCATCACCCTTGTTTAGAACAACTACTCATTCGGAGGAAGTGCCCAAGAAGACCCCAATCAACATCTAACCACCTTCCTGAGAATATGTGACACTGTGAAGTCTAATGGAGTCCATCCGGATGTCTATAGACTACTTTTGTTCCCTTTCTCACTCAGGGACAAGGCATCTAAGTGGCTGGAGTCCTTCCCGAAAGAGAGCTTAACAAATTGGGAAGATGTGGTGAATAAATTTTTGGCAAGATTCTACCCTCCTCAAAGAATTAACAGGCTGAGAGCTGAGGTGCAAACTTTCAGGCAACAAGATGGTGAAACTCTCTATGAGGCATGGGAGAGGTTCAAGGACTTAACAAGAAGATGCCCACCGAACATGTTCAATGAATGGGTTCAACTTCACATTTTCTATGAAGGTCTTTCTTATGAGTCAAAGAAGGCTGTAGACCATTCATCAGAGGGGCTCTCTAAACAAGAAGAAAACCATTGAAGAAGCCATAGATGTCATTGAGACGGTAGCTGAGAATGACTACTTCTATGCTTCTGAAAGAAGCAACACTCGAGGAGTAATGGAGCTGAATCACATGGATGCATTACAGGCTCAAAATAAGATGATTGATGAGCGGATAATTTATACGCTTTTTGGCATTGTTTTTAGGTAGTTTTTAGTAAGTTCAAGCTACTTTTAGGGATGTTTTCATTAGTTTTTATGTTAAATTCACATTTCTGGACTTTACTATGAGTTTGTGTGTTTTTCTGTGATTTCAGGTAATTTCTGGCTGAAATTGAAGGACTTGAGCAAAACTCTGAAAAGGCTGACAAAAGGACTGCTGATGCTGTTGGAATCTGACCTCCCTACACTCGAAAGGGATTTTCTAGAGCTACAGAAATCCAAATGGCGCGCTCTCAACGGCGTTGGAAAGTAGACATCCAGAGCTTTCCAGCAATATATAATAGTCCATACTTTATTCGGGAATTGATGACGTAACATGGCGTTGAACGCCAAGTACATGCTGCTGTCTGGAGTTAAAGGCCAGAAAAACGTCATGATCCGGAGTTGAACGCCCAAAACACGTCATAACTCGGAGTTCAACTCCAAGAGAAGCCTCAGCTCGTGGATTGATCAAGCTCAGCCCAAGCATACACCAAGTGGGCCCCGGAAGTGGATTTATGCATCAATTACTTACTCATGTAAACCCTAGGAGCTAGTTTATTATAAATAGAACTTTTTACTATCATATTATCATCCTGGATTGTATTTGGAATCCTGTGATCACGTTTTGGGGGCTGGCCATTCGGCCATGCCTGAACCTTTCACTTATGTATTTTCAACAGTGGAGTTTCTACACACCATAGATTAAGGGTGTGGAGCTCTGCTGTACCTCAAGTTTCAATACAATTACTATTACTTTTTATTCAATTCTCTTTTATTCTTATTCCAAGATATACGTTGCACTTCAACTTGATGAATGTGATGATCCGTGACACTCATCATCATTCTCACCTATGAACGCGCGTGATTTTACAACCACTTCCGTTCTACTTTAGGCCGGGCGCATATCTCTTAGATTCCCCAACAGAATCTTCGTGGTATAAGCTAGATAGATGGCGGCATTCATGAGGATCCGGAAAGTCTAAACCTTGTCTATGGTATTCCGAGTAGGATTCTGGGATTGAATGACTGTGACGAGCTTCAAACTCCTGAAGGCTGGGCGTGATGACAAGCGCAAAAGAATCAAGGGATTCTATTCCAACCTGATTGAGAACCGACAGATGATTAGCCGTGCTGTGACAGAGCATAGGAACGTTTTCACTGAGAGGATGGGATGTAGCCATTGACAACGGTGATGTCCTACATACAGCTTGCCATGGAAAGGAGTAAGAAGGATTGGATGAATGCAATAAGAAAGTAAAGATCCAAGAGGAGTACAGCATCTCCATATGCCTATCTGAAATTCCCACTATTGATTTACATAAGTATTTCTATCCTTTTTTATTTTATTTATCTTTATTTATCCAATCTAATCACATTTGACTTTATGAGTCCACTTAACTTGGATTTACAAAATGACCATAGCTTGCTTCATACCAACAATCTCCGTGGGATCGACCCTTACTCACGTAAGGTATTACTTGGACGACCCAGTGCACTTGCTGGTTAGTTGAACGGAGTTGTGACTTCAAATAGAGCCAATTATTAAATTTCATACAAATACAAAGAGTATGTGATCACAATTTCGTCCACCAAGTTTTTGGCGCTGTTGCCGGGGATTGTTCGGGTATGGACAACTGACGGTTCATCTTGTTGCTCAGATTAGGTAATTTTCTTTTCAAAAATCTTTTTCAAAATTTTTCTTTTATTTTTCGTTTTTCTAAACTTATTTTCGAAAAAATTAATAAAAATTCAAAAAAATTCATAAAATCATAAAAAT
This sequence comes from Arachis stenosperma, assembly GCF_014773155.1. Classification (NCBI taxonomy): domain Eukaryota; kingdom Viridiplantae; phylum Streptophyta; class Magnoliopsida; order Fabales; family Fabaceae; genus Arachis; species Arachis stenosperma. The sequence continues at coordinate 111,582,356 of NC_080386.1, read as the reverse complement.
AAAAAAATATTTTGTGTTTCTTGTTTGAGTCTTGAGTCAATTTTTAAGTTTGGTGTCAGTTGCATGCTTTAAAAATTTTTCTTGCATTTTTTCGAAAATCCCATGCATTCATAGTGTTCTTTATGATCTTCAAGTTGTTCTTGATAAGTCCTCTTGTTTGATCTTGATGTTTTCTTGTTTTGTGTTGTTTGTTGTTTTTCATATGCATTTTTCGTTTGTTAGAGTCCATGCATTAAAGATTTCTAAGTTTGGTGTCTTGCATGTTTTCTTTGCATCAAAAATTTTTTTCAAAATTGTGTTCTTGATGTTCATCATGATCTTCAAAGTGTTCTTGGTGTTCATCTTGACATTCATAGTGTTCTCGCATGCATCTTGTATTTTGATCCAAAATTTTCATGTTTTGGGTCATTTTTGTGTTTTTCTCTCTCATCATTAAAAATTCAAAAAAAAAATATCTTTTCCTTATTTTTCTCCAAATTTTCGAAAATTTGAGTTGACCAAGTCAAAAATTTTTAAAATTAGTTGTTTCTTATGAGTTAAGTCAAATTTTCAATTTTAAAAATCTTATCTTTTCAAAATCTTTTTCAAAAATCACATCTTTTTCATTTTTTTTATAATTTTCGAAATTTTTTTTTTAAATATTTTTCAAAATCTTTTTCTTATCTTTTACATCATATTTTCAAAAATATAATCAATAATTAATGTTTTGATTCAAAAATTTGAAGTTTGTTACTTTCTTGCTAAGAAAGGTTCAATCTTTAAGTTCTAGAATCTTATCTTGTAGTTTCTTGTTAGTGAAGTAAATAATTTCAAATTTTTAAATTAAATCTTTTTTTTATCTCTTATCTTATCTTTTTCAAAAAAATAAAAAATTTTTTTATCTTTTTATCTTATTTTTTTTATTTCAAAATATCTTATCTAAACTTCTTATCTTCTTATCTTTTCAAATTTGATTTCAAATCTTTTTCAATCAACTAACTAACTTGTTGTTTGTTTCTTATCTTTTTCAAAACCACCTAACTACTTTTCCCTCTCTAATTTTTGAAAATATCTCACCTCTTTTTCAAAAATTCTTTTTGTTTTAAATTTTAATTTTAATCTTATCTTATCTTTAATTTTCAAAAATTACTAACCCCTTTTTCAAAATTATTTTCGAAAATTCTCCCTCTCTTTTCTTATTTTATTTAATTAATTATTTACTAACACTTCTCTTCACTTCTCTTCATCGAAAAATCCGAACCATTCTCCTTTCCTTATCCCCTTTCTTTTTCTACTAACATAAAGGAATCTCTATACTGTAACATAGAAGATTCCTCTTCCTTTTCTTTTTCTCTTCTCTTTCATATGAGCAGGAATAAAGAAAAAGAAACCCTTGTTGAAGCAAGGAAGAGACATAGAGGAGCTCAAAGAGCACCATTGGTTCTTCAAGAAGGCGCCACCCTTACTAAGGTGGACTCATTCCTTGGTCTTATTTTCTCTGCTTTTTCGGTTTTTATGCTTCATGTCTGATGAGCGGATAATTTGTACACTTTTTGGCATTGTTTTTAGTATGTTTTTAGTATCTTTTAGTTAGTTTTTAGTATATTTTTATTAGTTTTTAATTAAAATTCACTTTTCTGGACTTTACTATGAGTTTGTGTGTTTTTCTGTGATTTCAGGTATTTTCTGACTGAAATTGAAGGTTCTGAGCAAAAATCTGATCCAGAGACTGAAAAGGACTGCAGATGTTGTTGGATTCTGACCTCCCTGCACTCGAAGCGGATTTTCTGGAGCTACAGAAGCCCAATTGGCGCGCTCTCAACGGCGTTGGAAAGTAGACATCCAGGGCTTTCCAGCAATATATAATAGTCCATACTTTGCCCAAGATTTGATGGCCCAAACCTGCGTAGCAAACCGGCCTCAGAAATTCCAGCGTTAAACGCCGGAACTGGCATAAAACTTGGAGTTAAACGCCCAAACTGGCATGAGAACTGGCGTTTAACTCCAGAAAACGTCTCTACACATAAAAGCTTCAATGCTCAGCCCAAGCACACACCAAGTGGGCCCGGAAGTGGATTTTTCTGTCATTTACTCATTTCTGTAAACCTTAGGATACTAGTTTACTACTTATAGGACCTTTTGACTTTGTAATCAGGACGGAATGCGACCTTATGACATTGTACACCTTTTCTTCCACAGCATGAGTCTCTAAACCCCATGGTTGGGGGTGAGGAGCTCTGCTGTGTCTTGATGGATTAATGCAATTACTACTGTTTCTCATTCAATCATGCTTGCTTCCATTCTAAGATAATACTTGTTCTTAATCCGGATGAATGTGATGATCAGTGACAATCATCATCATTCTCAACTATGAACATGTGCCTGACAACCACCTCTGTTCTACCTTAGATTAAGTAGTTATCTCTTGGATTCTTTTATCGGAATCTTCGTGGTATAAGCTAGACTGATGGCGGCATTCAAGAGAATCCGGAAGGTCTAAACCTTGTCTGTGGTATTCTGAGTAGGATTCAATGACTGAATGACTGTGACGTGCTTCAATCTCCTGAAGGCGGGGCGTTAGTGACAGACGCCAAAAGAATCACTGGATTCTACTCCGGTCTGATTGAGAACCGACATATGGAATGCCGTGCCGTGACAGGGCATTAGGAATCGTTCCAATGAGAGGATGGGAGGTAGCCACTGACAACGGTGAAACCCTACACACAGCTTGCCATGGAAGGAGACTTGCGTGTTTGATGAAGAAGACAGTAGGAAAGCAGAGATTCAGAAGATGGAGCATCTCCAAACCTCAACCTATTCTCCATTACTGCAAAACAAGTAACCATTTCATGTTCTTTTGCTTTTCACAATCAATCCTGATAATTTCTGATATCCTGACTAAGATTTACAAGATAACCATAGCTTGATTCAAGCCGACAATCTTCGTGGGATCGACCCTTGCTCACGCAAGGTATTACTTGGACGACCCAGTGCACTTGCTGGTTAGTTGTGCGGGATTGCAAAAGTGTTATTGCAATTTCGTGCATCAAGTTTTTGGCGCCGTTGCCGGGGATTGTTCGAGTTTGGACAACTGACGGCTTATCTTGTTGCTTAGATTAGGACTGTTTTGTTTTTGTTGGTTTAGAGTCTTTTAGTTGAGTCTAGTTTCATATTCTAAGTTTGGTGTCAATTGCATGCTTTTATTTTTCTTTTAAAATTTTCGTTTTTGCATGTTCTTAGTCCCTTTTTGATTCATAAAAATTCTAAGTTTGGTGTCCTCTTTGTGTTTTTCCTTTAAAATTTTCGAAAACTGTGTGTTTGATTTTCTAAAATTTTAAGTTTGGTGTCTTTTTGTGTTTTTCTCTTTCCTCTTTTTAAGAATCAAATCTTTTTCATAAAAATTTTTCAATCATATCTTTTTAATTGCTGTTTTCAAAATCTTTTTTTTACTAATTGATTCAGTTCTCAATTTGCTTTGATCTTATTTTAATTTTAATTTTCGAATTTTATTTTATTTTCCTTTTATTTTATTCTATTGTATTTTGTTTTTTTTCGGTTATTTCAAAAAAAAAATAATAAAAATAAACAAAATTTATCTCTTTGCAATCATTCTCATTTCCCTTTTGTCCATTATGGACTTAAGTGGAATTAATCAGTCCAAGAGGACTCTGGGGTCTTATGCTAACCCCATTACAGCTGCATATGGGAGTAGCATCTGTATACCTCCCATCAAAGCAAGCAGCTTTGAGCTAAACCCTCAACTCATTATCATAGTGCAGCAAAATTGCCAGTATTCTGGTCTTCCACAGGAAGAACCTACTGAGTTTCTGGCACAGTTCTTACAGATTGCTGACACAGTACATGATAAAGAGGTAGATCAGGATGTCTACAGACTATTACTGTTTCCATTTGCTGTAAAAGATCAAGCTAAAAGGTGGTTAAATAATCAACCTACAGCAAGCATAAAGACATGGAAACAGTTATCAGACAAATTCCTGAATCATTTTTACCCTCCAAAAAGGATGACACAGCTAAGGCTGGACATCCAAGGCTTTAAACAAGAGGACAATGAATCCCTTTATAATGCCTGGGAGAGGTATAGAGGTATGCTAAGAAAATGTCCCTCTGAAATGTTTTCAGAGTGGGTACAGTTAGACATTTTCTACTATGGGCTTACAGAAAAAGCTCAGATGTCTTTAGACCACTCAGCTGGTGGATCTATACACATGAGAAAGACAATTGAAGAAGCTCAAGAGCTTATAGACACTGTTGCTAGAAACCAATACCTATATTCTAGCAATGAGTTCGTTCCAGAGAAGGAAGTCATGGCATTAGTCACTGACCCTAATCCTCAAGAGCAGATGAATGAGCTTAATCAACAATTGCTCCTGATGACTGAACAGTTAGCAGAATTTAAAGAGATGCTCCATGAAACTAAAGTTGCTAATAAAAGCATAGAACTACAGTTGAATCAAGCAAAACAGCAAATATCTAAACAGATAACAGAGGAGTGTCAAGCAGTTCAATTGAGGAGTGGGAAGACCTTGAATAACACTGCTCAAAAGAGCAAAAAGTCAAACAAGGAACAATTGACAGAGGACAACCAAACCACTGTTCAAAATCCCTCTGAGGACAGTAAGAGCCCAGAGAGGAATATTGGCGTTCAAACGCCAGAGAGGGAAGGAAAGCTGGCGTTAAACGCCCATTCCTTGCCCAGTTCTGGCGTTCAAACGCCAGAAAAGGGGGAAAAGTTGGCGTTAAACGCCCATTTTCCACCCATTCCTGGCGTCCAAACGCCAAGGGAAAATCAGACACCTGAGAGTGCTGACAGTAATCCCTCTAACAAGGCTTCTTCAACCACTTCTGTAAGGAATAAACCTGCAGCATCTAAGGTTGAAGAATATCAAGCCAAGATGCCTTATCCTCAGAAACTCCGCAAAGCGGAACAGGATAAGCAATTTGCCCGCTTTGCAGACTATTTAAGGACTCTTGAAATAAAGATTTCTTTTGCAGAGGCACTTGAGCAAATACCTTCTTATGCTAAGTTCATGAAAGAGATCTTAAGTCATAAGAAGGACTGGAGAGAAACTGAAAAGTGTTTCTCACTGAAGAATGCAGTGCAGTCATTCTAAAAAGCTTACCAGAAAAGCTTCAAGATCCTGGAAGCTTTCTGATACCATGCACATTGGAAGGCACTTACACCAAGATAGCCTTATGTGATCTTGGAGCAAGTATCAATTTAATACCTGCATCCACTATCAGAAAGCTTGGGTTGATTGGAGAAGTCAAACCAACCAGGATATGCCTCCAACTTGCTGATGGCTCCATTAAACACCCATCAGGCATAATAGAGGACATGATTGTCAAGGTTGGGCCATTTGCCTTTCCAACTGACTTTGTGGTGCTGGAAATGGAGGAGCACAAAAGTGCAACTCTCATTCTAGGAAGACCTTTCCTAGCAACTGGACGAACTCTCATTGATGTACAAAAGGGGGAAGTAACCTTGAGAGTCAATGAGGATGAGTTCAAGTTGAATGCTGTAAAAGCTATGCAGCATCCAGACACACCAGAGGACTGCATGGACGCTGACATTATTGACTCTCTGGTAGAAGAGATCAATATGGCTGAAAGCCTAGAATCAGAGCTTGAGGACATCTTCAAGGATACTCAAACTGATCAGGAAGAGCCAGAGGAGGCAAAGGAATTTTCGAAAATTCCTCAGAAGGAGGATAAACCTCCTAAGCCTGAACTCAAACCACTACCACATCCTGAAATATGCATTTCTGGAGAGGGTACACTTTTTCAGTGATTATAAGCTCTGCTTTAAATCCACAGGAAGAGGAAGCACTGATTAAAGTGCTGAGGACACACAAGACAGCTCTTGGGTGGTCCATAAGTGATCTTAAGGGCATTAGCCCAGCTAGATGCATGCACAAGATCCTATTGGAGGATAATGCCAAACCAGTGGTCCAACCACAGAGGAGGCTAAATCCTGCCATGAAGGAGGTGGTGCAGAAAGAGGTCACTAAATTACTAGAGGCTGGGATTATTTATCCTATTTCTGATAGCCCCTGGGTGAGCCCTGTCCAAGTTGTTCCCAAAAAGGGAGGCATGACAGTGGTTCATAATGAAAAAAATGAACTGGTTCCTACAAGAACAGTCACAGGGTGGCGCATGTGTATTGACTACAGAAGACTCAATACAGCCACCAGAAAGGATCATTTTCCTTTACCATTCATAGACCAAATGCTAGAAAGACTAGCTGGTCATGACTACTACTGCTTTTTGGATGGCTATTCAGGCTACAACCAAATTGCAGTAGATCCTCAGGACCAAGAGAAAACAGCATTTACTTGCCCTTCTGGCGTGTTTGCCTATAGGAGGATGCCTTTTGGTCTGTGCAATGCACCTGCAACCTTTCAAGGTGCATGCTCTCTATCTTCTCAGATATGGTAGAGAAATTTCTGGAAGTCTTCATGGATGACTTTTCAGTATATGGAGACTCATTCAGCTCCTGTCTTAACCACTATCACTTGTCCTGAAAAGATGCCAAGAGACTAACCTAGTTTTAAACTGGGAGAAATGTCACTTTATGGTGACTGAAGGAATTGTCCTTGGGCACAAAATTTCAAGCAGGGGAATAGAGGTGGATAAGGCAAAGGTAGAGGTAATTGAAAAATTACCACCACCTGCCAATGTTAAGGCAATCAGAAGCTTTCTTGGGCATGCAGGATTCTACAGAAGGTTTATTAAGGATTTTTCGAAAATTGCTAAACCTCTGAGTAACCTGCTAGCTGCTGACACGCCATTTGTGTTTGACACACAGTGTTTGCAGGCATTTGAGACCCTGAAAGCTAAACTGGTCACAGCACCAGTCATCTCTGCACCAGATTGGGCATTACCATTTGAATTAATGTGTGATGCCAGTGATCATGCCATTGGTGCAGTGTTGGGACAGAGGCATAACAAACTTCTGCATGTCATTTATTATGCTAGCCGTGTTCTAAATGATGCACAGAAGAATTACACAACCACAGAAAAAGAGTTACTTGCAGTGGTCTATGCCATTGACAAGTTTAGATCCTACTAGTAGGATCAAAGGTGATTGTGTACACTGACCATGCTGCTCTTAAATACTTACTCACAAAGCAGGATTCAAAACCCAGGCTTATAAGATGGGTGTTGCTTCTGCAAGAGTTTGATATAGAAATAAGAGACAGAAAAGGGACAGAGAACCAAGTGGCTGATCATCTGTCCCGGATAGAACCAGTAGCTGGGGCGTCCCTCCCTTCTACTGAGATCTCTGAGACTTTCCCAGATGAGCAACTCTTTGCCATTCAGGAAGCTCCATGGTTTGCAGATATTGCAAATTATAAAGCTGTGAGGTTCATACCCAAAGAGTACAGTTACATGCAGAGAAAGAAATTAATTTCAGATGCCAAGTACTACCTTTGGGATGAACCATATCTCTTTAAGAGATGTGCTGACGGAGTGATCCGCAGGTGTGTACCCAGAGAAGAAGCACAGAGGATCCTATGGCACTGCCATGGATCACAGTATGGAGGACATTTTGGAAGTGAGCGAACAGCCACTAAAGTCCTCCAATGTGGCTTCTACTGGCCTACTCTCTATAAAGATTCCCGAGAGTTTGTGCGTAACTGTGACAGTTGCCAAAGAGCTGGTAACCTGCCTCATGGATATGCCATGCCTCAACAAGGGATATTAGAGATAGAGCTGTTTGATGTATGGGGAATTGACTTCATGGGGCCATTCCCACCATCATACTCAAACACTTACATTCTGGTGGCAGTGGACTATGTATCTAAGTGGGTAGAAGCAATTGCTACACCCACTAATGATACTAAGACCGTACTGAAATTCCTCCAGAAGAACATTTTCAGCAGATTTGGCGTTCCCAGAGTGCTAATCAGTGATGGGGGCACTCATTTCTGCAATAAACAACTATACTCTGCTATGGTCAGATATGGAATTAGCCACAAAGTGGCAACTCCGTATCATCCACAGACAAATGGGCAAGCAGAGGTCTCTAACAGAGAACTAAAAAGAATCCTAGAACGGACTGTAATGGCCCGAAGAAAGGATTGGGCAAAGAGCTTGGATGATGCTCTGTGGGCATACAGAACAGCATTCAAGACTCCTATAGGCACCTCTCCATACCAATTGGTGTATGGGAAGGCCTGCCATTTGCCTGTGGAACTGGAACATAAAGCCTACTGGGCAACCAGATTCCTAAACATGGATGCACAGTTAGCTGGTGAAAAAAGACTGCTACAGCTGAATGAGCTAGAGGAGTTCAGACTCAATGCCTTTGAAAATGCAAAAATTTATAAGGAAAAGGCAAAGAAATGGCATGACAGGAAATTGTCAACCAGAGTCTTTGAGCCAGGACAAAAAGTTCTGCTCTTCAACTCTAGGCTCAAACTGTTTCCAGGAAAACTCAAATCCCGTTGGGGGGGTCCATATGTGATTACAGGAGTGTCACCATATGGATATGTTGAGCTTCAGGATATTGATTCTGATAAGAAGTTCATTGTTAATGGACAGAGAATCAAACATTATCTTGAAGGAAACTTTGAGCAGGAGTGCTCAAAACTGAGACTAGAGTGATTCTCAGTGAAAGTCCAGCTAAAGACAGTAAAGAAGCGCTTACTGGGAGGCAACCCAGTCATTAGTAGGTTGTATGATTTGTTCTTACAGAGGCAAATATCAAAAAATGAAGGAATTCACAGAGTTACAGAAGGATTCAGCTCAAAAAGCAGAGAAAATGAGCTTACTGGCGAAAAAACGCCAGTAAGGTGCATTTTGGGCATTAAACGCCAGAATGGGTACCATTCTGGGCGTTTAACGCCAGTAATGGTACCATTTTGGGCGTTAAACGCCAGAATGGGTACCATTCTGGGCGTTTAACGCCAGGTGTGCAGCATCACTGGGCGTTCAGAAAAACGCCCAGTGAGGAAGGTTTTCTGGCGTTTAACGCCAGCCAGGGTACCTGGCTGGGCGTTAAACGCCCAAAAAGGGTGCCAAGTGGGCGTTAAACGCCAGAATGGGTGCCATTCTGGGCGTTTAACGCCAGAAAGGTGGGGGGACCACATTTTTGTTTTCAACTCAAATTTTTTCAAACTTTCCTCTTTTTACCAATAATCTTCTACATAAATGCACTTCAATCTTTCATCATTCACTTTCAAATCTTCACAAATCAAAACCATTCTTCAAATCTATTTCAAAATAATCTCAAATCTTCTTCAAAAACTCACCCTTTTCTCAAATTTTTTCAAAATCTTTTCAAATTTCCTTTCAAATATCTCTTTTGTTTTCGAAATTCTCCTCCCCCCACTCTATCAATGAACGTTCCTCACCCCTCCTTCCTCACACCATTCGAATTTCCTCTCTCTCTCTCTCTCTCTTCTCTTCTTTCTTTTCTTTTTGCTTGAGGACAAGCAAAACCTCTAAGTTTGGTGTGCTTTTCCGTGATCACTAAGCTAAGATCTATCAAGATCATGGCTCCCAAGGGAAAACAAACCAACTCAAGAGGAAAGAAAGAGACTAATCCAAAGAATCTTTGGAATGAAGAGAAGTTCTTAACCAAAGAACATGAAGACCATTATCACAAAATAATGGGTCTGAGGTCAGTGATCCCGGAAGTTAAATTTGATCTGAAAGAAGATGAATATCCGGAGATCCAAGAGCAAATTCGAAACAGAGGTTGGGAAGTTCTGACCAATCCTGAGACAAAGGTTGGGAGGAACATGGTTCAGGAATTCTACTCAAATCTGTGGCTAACAGATAAGCAAAGAATGACTGGAACCGCTTACCATACCCACAGAACCATGGTCAGAGGGAAAGTTATGTACTTCCATCTGGACAAAATAAGAGAAATCTTCAAACTACCTCAACTACAAGATGATCCTGATTCCTTCAATAGGAGGATGGTGAGAGTAGATAAAGGTTTGGATCAAGTTCTAGAGGACATCTGCCTCCCTGGGACTAAGTGGATAACCAATTCAAAGGGTGTCCCAAACCAACTCAAGAGGGGAGACCTCAAGCCAATTGCAAGAGGTTGGCTAGACTTTATTGGGCGTTCCATATTGCCCACTAGCAACCGTTCTGAGGTCACCATCAAGAGAGCAGTGATGATTCACTGCATTATGCTTGGAAAAGAAGTGGAGGTTCATCAGGTGATTGCTTGTGAGATCTACACCATTGCAAATAAGAATTCCACTGAGGCCAAACTGGCTTACCCAAGCTTGATTTCCTTGCTCTGTAAAGAGGCTGGGGTGAAGATGGGAGTAGATGAGTTCATACCCATTGAACACCCAATCACCAAGAAGTCAATGGAAGGACAAGTGCAAGACAACTCCATCAAGAGGAGGGCGCAGGAATTCCTCCCTGAATTCCCAAGAATTGACTACTGGTCCAGCCTAGAAGCATCTATTAACAAGCTGCAAGAGACTATGGAGCAACTGAAGGAAGAACAGCAGAATCAGAATTGCATGCTCTGCAAATTGCTGAAGGAACAAGAGAAGCAGGGGCGTGAACTCCAAGAGTTGAAACGCCAAAAGCTCTCCTCTCAAGCTGAGGGAGCATCCACTTCTCAAAATCAAGGTTGTTGAGTCCTAACTCTGTGAAAACCTCTATCATTAGGAGCCTCTGTTTTTCGTTTTTTTTTATTTTCCTTTATTTTGTTTTTATTTTTCGTTTTTCTAGTCTCATTCTATATCTATTTTTGAGTCTTGTTTTTAATTCATAATTAATAAAATTAAAGTTATGCCTTAAAGTTATGAATGTCCTATGAATCCATCACCTCTCTTAAAAGAAGAATGCTTTAATCACAAAAGAACAAGAAGTACAGGGTTTCAAAATTTATCTCTGAAACTAGTTGAATTAGTTTGATGTGGTGACAATACTTTTTGTTTTCTGAATGAATGCTTGAATAGTGCATATGTCTCTTGAATTTGTTGTTTTTAAGAATGTTAAATTTGTTGGCTCTTGAAAGAATGAGGAGAAAGAGAACTGTTATTGAGGATCTGAAAAATCATCAAATTGATTCTTGAAGCAAGAAAAAGCAGTGAATACAAAAAAAAATTTCGAAAAAAAAAAGAGAAAAGAAAAAGAAAAAGAAAAGAAATAGAGTTGTGATCCAAGGCAACAAGAGTGTGCTTAAGAACCCTGGACACCTCTAATTGGGGACTTTAGCAAAGCTGAGTCACAATCTGAAAAGGTTCACCCAATTATGTGTCTGTGGCATGTGTGTATCCGGTGGTAATACTGGAAGACAGAGTGCTTTGGGCCACAGCCAAGACTCATATATTAGCTATGTTCAAGAATCATTATACTTAACTAGGAGAATCAATAACATTATCTGAGTTCTGAGTTCTCATAGACGCCAATCATTCTGAACTTCAAAGGATAGAGTGAGATGCCAAAACTGTTCGGAGGCAAAAAGCTACTAGTCCCGCTCATCTAATTGGAACTATGTTTCTTTGATATTTTGGAATCTATAGTATATTCTCTTCTTTTTATCCTATTTTGATTTTCAGTTGCTTGGGGACAAGCAACAATTTAAGTTTGGTGTTGTGATGAGCGGATAATTTGTACACTTTTTGGCATTGTTTTTGGTATGTTTTTAGTATCTTTTAGTTAGTTTTTAGTATATTTTTATTAGTTTTTAATTAAAATTCACTTTTCTGGACTTTACTATGAGTTTGTGTGTTTTTCTGTGATTTCAGGTATTTTCTGACTGAAATTGAAGGTTCTGAGCAAAAATCTGATCCAGAGACTGAAAAGGACTGCAGATGCTGTTGGATTCTGACCTCCCTGCACTCGAAGCGGATTTTCTGGAGCTACAGAAGCCCAATTGGCGCGCTCTCAACGGCGTTGGAAAGTAGACATCCAGGGCTTTCCAGAAATATATAATAGTCTATACTTTGCCCAAGATTTGATGGCCCAAACCTGCGTAGCAAACCGGCCTCAGAAATTCCAGCGTTAAACGCCGGAACTGGCATAAAACTTGGAGTTAAACGCCCAAACTGGCATGAGAACTGGCGTTTAACTCCAGAAAACGTCTCTACACATAAAAGCTTCAATGCTCAGCCCAAGCACACACCAAGTGGGCCCGGAAGTGGATTTTTCTGTCATTTACTCATTTCTGTAAACCTTAGGATACTAATTTACTACTTATAGGACCTTTTGACTTTGTAATCAGGACGGAATGCGACCTTATGACATTGTACACCTTTTCTTCCACAGCATGAGTCTCTAAACCCCATGGTTGGGGGTGAGGAGCTCTGCTGTGTCTTGATGGATTAATGCAATTACTATTGTTTCTCATTCAATCATGCTTGCTTCCATTCTAAGATAATACTTGTTCTTAATCCGGATGAATGTGATGATCAGTGACAATCATCATCATTCTCAACTATGAACATGTGCTTGACAACCACCTCTGTTCTACCTTAGATTAAGTAGTTATCTCTTGGATTCTTTTATCGGAATCTTCGTGGTATAAGCTAGACTGATGGCGGCATTCAAGAGAATCTGGAAGGTCTAAACCTTGTCTGTGGTATTCTGAGTAGGATTCAATGACTGAATGACTGTGACGTGCTTCAATCTCCTGAAGGCGGGGCGTTAGTGACAGACGCCAAAAGAATCACTGGATTCTACTCCGGTCTGATTGAGAACCGACATATGGAATGCCGTGCCGTGACAGGGCATTAGGAATCGTTCCAATGAGAGGATGGGAGGTAGCCACTGACGACGGTGAAACCCTACACACAGCTTGCCATGGAAGGAGACTTGCGTGTTTGATGAAGAAGACAGTAGGAAAGCAGAGATTCAGAAGATGGAGCATCTCCAAACCTCAACCTATTCTCCATTACTGCAAAACAAGTAACCATTTCATGTTCTTTTGCTTTTCACAATCAATCCTGATAATTTCTGATATCCTGACTAAGATTTACAAGATAACCATAGCTTGATTCAAGCCGACAATCTCCGTGGGATCGACCCTTGCTCACGCAAGGTATTACTTGGACGACCCAGTGCACTTGCTGGTTAGTTGTGCGGGATTGCAAAAGTGTTATTGCAATTTCGTGCACCAAGTTTTTGGCGCCGTTGCCGGGGATTGTTCGAGTTTGGACAACTGACGGCTTATCTTGTTGCTTAGATTAGGACTGTTTTGTTTTTGTTGGTTTAGAGTCTTTTAGTTGAGTCTAGTTTCATATTCTAAGTTTGGTGTCAATTGCATGCTTTTATTTTTCTTTTAAAAATTTTCGTTTTTGCATAGTCTTAGTCCCTTTTTGATTCATAAAAATTCTAAGTTTGGTGTCCTCTTTGTGTTTCTCCTTTAAAATTTTCGAAAAAATTAGTGTTTGATTTTCTAAAATTTTAAGTTTGGTGTCTTTTTGTGTTTTTCTCTTTCCTCTTTTTAAAAAAAAAAATCAGATCTTTTTTTCATAAAAATTTTTTCAATCATATCTTTTTAATTGCTGTTTTCAAAATCTTTTTACTTACTTAATTGATTCAGTTTTCAATTTGCTTTGATCTTATTTTCTTTTCTATTTTCGAAATTTTTTTATTTTTATCTCCTTTTATTTTAATTTTTTTCGGTTATTCAAAAAAAAATATAAAAATAAACAAAATTTATCTCTTTGCAATCATTCTCATTTCCCTTTTGTCCATTATGGACTTAAGTGAAATTAATCAGTCCAAGAGGACTCTGGGGTCTTATGCTAACCCCATTACAGCTGCATATGGGAGTAGCATCTGTATACCTCCCATCAAAGCAAGCAGCTTTGAGCTAAATCCTCAACTCATTATCATAGTGCAGCAAAATTGCCAGTATTCCGGTCTTCCACAGGAAGAACCTACTGAGTTTCTGGCACAGTTTTTACAAATTGCTGACACAGTACATGATAAAGAGGTGGATCAGGATGTCTACAGACTATTACTGTTTCCATTTGCTGTAAAAGATCAAGCTAAAAGGTGGTTAAATAACCAACCTACAGCAAGCATAAAGACATGGAAACAGTTATCAGACAAATTCCTGAATCATTTTTACCCTCCAAAAAGGATGACACAGCTAAGGCTGGACATCCAAGGCTTTAAACAAGAGGATAATGAATCCCTTTATAATGCCTGGGAGAGGTATAGAGGTATGCTAAGAAAATGTCCCTCTGAAATGTTTTCAGAGTGGGTACAGTTAGACATTTTCTACTATGGGCTTACAGAAAAAGCTCAGATGTCTTTAGACCACTCAGCTGGTGGATCTATACACATGAGAAAGACAATTGAAGAAGCTCAAGAGCTTATAGACACTGTTGCTAGAAACCAATACCTATATTCTAGCAATGAGTTCGTTCCAGAGAAGGAAGTCATGGCATTAGTCACTGACCCTAATCCTCAAGAGCAGATGAATGAGCTTAATCAACAATTGCTCCTGATGACTGAACAGTTAGCAGAATTTAAAGAGATGCTCCATGAAACTAAAGTTGCTAATAAAAGCATAGAACTACAGTTGAATCAAGCAAAATAGCAAATATCTAAACAGATAACTGAGGAGTGTCAAGTAGTTCAATTGAGGAGTGGAAAGACCTTGAATAACACTGCTCAAAAGAGCAAAAAGCCAAACAAGGAACAATTGACAGAGGACAGTCAAACCACTGTTCAAAATCCCTCTGAGGACAGTAAGAGCCCAGAGAGGAATATTGGCGTTCAAACGCCAGAAAGGGAAGGAAAGCTGGCGTTAAACGCCCATTCCTTGCCCAGTTCTGGCGTTCAAACGCCAGAAAAGGGGGAAAAGTTGGCGTTAAACGCCCATTTTCCACCCATTCCTGGCGTCCAAACGCCAAGGGAAAATCAGACACCTGAGAGTGCTGACAGTAATCCCTTTAACAAGGCTTCTTCAACCACTTCTGTAAGGAATAAACCTGCAGCATCTAAGGTTGAAGAATATCAAGCCAAGATGCCTTATCCTCAGAAACTCCGCAAGGCGGAACAGGATAAGCAATTTGCCCGCTTTGCAGATTATTTAAGGACTCTTGAAATAAAGATTCCTTTTGCAGAGGCACTTGAGCAAATACCTTCTTATGCTAAGTTCATGAAGGAAATCTTAAGTCATAAGAAGGATTGGAGAGAAACTGAAAAAGTGTTTCTCACTGAAGAATGCAGTGCAGTCATTCTAAAAAGCTTACCAGAAAAGCTTCAAGATCCTGGAAGCTTTCTGATACCATGCACATTAGAAGGCACTTGCACCAAGATAGCTTTATGTGATCTTGGAGCAAGCATCAATCTAATACCTGCATCCACTATCAGAAAGCTTGGGTTGATTGGAGAAGTCAAACCAACCAGGATATGCCTCCAACTTGCTGATGGCTCCATTAAACACCCATCAGGCATAATAGAGGACATGATTGTAAAGGTTGGGCCATTTGCCTTTCCAACTGACTTTGTGGTGCTGGAAATGGAGGAGCACAAGAGTGCAACTCTCATTCTAGGAAGACCCTTCCTAGCAACTGGACGAACTCTCATTGATGTACAAAAAGGGGAAGTAACCCTGAGAGTCAATGAGGATGAGTTCAAGTTGAATGCTGTAAAAGCTATGCAGCATCCAGACACACCAAAGGACTGTATGGACGCTGACATTATTGACTCTCTGGTAGAAGAGATCAATATGGCTGAAGGCCTAGAATCAGAGCTTGAGGACATCTTCAAAGATGCTCAAACTGATCAGGAAGAGCCAGAGGAGGCAAAGGAATTTTCGAAAATTCCTCAGGAGGAGGATAAGCCTCCTAAGCCTGAACTCAAACCACTACCATCATCCCTGAAATATGCATTTCTGGGAGAGGGTGACACTTTTTCAGTGATTATAAGCTCAGCTTTAAATCCACAGGAAGAGGAAGCACTGATTAAAGTGCTGAGGACACACAAGACAGCTCTTGGGTGGTCCATAAGTGATCTTAAGGGCATTAGCCCAGCTAGATGCATGCACAAGATC
The DNA here is from genome assembly GCF_014773155.1 of Arachis stenosperma. NCBI lineage: Eukaryota > Viridiplantae > Streptophyta > Magnoliopsida > Fabales > Fabaceae > Arachis > Arachis stenosperma. The sequence continues at coordinate 111,566,365 of NC_080386.1, read as the reverse complement.
CTATTGGAGGATAATGCCAAACCAGTGGTCCAGCCACAGAGGAGGCTAAATCCTGCCATGAAGGAGGTGGTGCAGAAAGAGGTCACTAAATTACTAGAGGCTGGGATTATTTATCCTATTTCTGATAGCCCCTGGGTGAGCCCTGTCCAAGTTGTTCCCAAAAAGGGAGGCATGACAGTGGTTCATAATGAAAAAAATGAACTGGTTCCTACAAGAACAGTCACAGGGTGGCGCATGTGTATTGACTACAGAAGGCTCAATACAGCCACCAGAAAGGATCATTTTCCTTTACCATTCATAGACCAAATGCTAGAAAGACTAGCTGGTCATGACTACTACTGCTTTTTGGATGGCTATTCAGGCTACAACCAAATTGCAGTAGATCCTCAGGACCAAGAGAAAACAGCATTTACTTGCCCTTCTGGCGTGTTTGCCTATAGGAGGATGCCTTTTGGTCTGTGCAATGCACCTGCAACCTTTCAGAGGTGCATGCTCTCTATCTTCTCAGATATGGTAGAGAAATTTCTGGAAGTCTTCATGGATAACTTTTCAGTATATGGAGACTCATTCAGCTCCTGTCTTAACCACCTATCACTTGTCCTGAAAAGATGCCAAGAGACTAACCTAGTTTTAAACTGGGAGAAATGTCACTTTATGGTGACTGAAGGAATTGTCCTTGGGCACAAAATTTCAAGCAGGGGAATAGAGGTGGATAAGGCAAAGGTAGAGGTAATTGAAAAATTACCACCACCTGCCAATGTTAAGGCAATCAGAAGCTTTCTTGGGCATGCAGGATTCTACAGAAGGTTTATTAAGGATTTTTCGAAAATTGCTAAACCTCTGAGTAACCTGCTAGCTGCTGACACGCCATTTGTGTTTGACACACAGTGTTTGCAGGCATTTGAGACCCTGAAAGCTAAACTGGTCACAGCACCAGTCATCTCTGCACCAGATTGGGCATTACCATTTGAATTAATGTGTGATGCCAGTGATCATGCCATTGGTGCAGTGTTGGGACAGAGGCATAACAAACTTCTGCATGTCATTTATTATGCTAGCCGTGTTCTAAATGATGCACAGAAGAATTACACAACCACAGAAAAAGAGTTACTTGCAGTGGTCTATGCCATTGACAAGTTTAGATCCTACTTAGTGGGATCAAAGGTGATTGTGTACACTGACCATGCTGCTCTTAAATACTTACTCACAAAGCAGGATTCAAAACCCAGGCTTATAAGATGGGTGTTGCTTCTGCAAGAGTTTGATATAGAAATAAGAAAAACACAAAGAAGACACCAAACTTAGAATTTTTAAAAGATCAAAAAGGGACTAAGGACATGCAAATTCGAAAATTAAAAGAAAAACAAAAGCATGCAATTGACACCAAATTTAAAATATGAAACTACACTCAAATAAAAGACTCTAAACCAACAAAATTAAAACAGTCCTAATCTAAGCAACAAGATAGACCGTCAGTTGTCCAAACTCGAACAATCCCCGGCAACGCCGCCAAAAACTTGGTGCACGAAATTGCAATCACACTTTTGCAATCCCGCACAACTAACCAGCAAGTGCACTGGGTCGTCCAAGTAATACCTTACGTGAGTAAGGGTCGATCCCACGGAGATTGTCGGCTTGAAGCAAGCTCTGGTTATCTTGTAACTCTTAGTCAGGATATCAAAAATTATCAGGATTGATTGTGAAAAGCAAAAGAACATGAAATAAGTACTTGTTTTGCAGTAATGGAGAATAGGTTGAGGTTTTGGAGATGCTCTATCTTCTGAACCTCTGCTTTCCTACTGTCTTCTTCTCAAACACGCAAGACTCCTTCCATGGCAAGCTGTATGTAGGGTTTCACCGTTGTCAATGGCTACCTCCCATCCTCTCAGTGGAAATGTTCAACGCACCCTGTCACGGCACGGCTATCCAGCTGTCGGTTCTCGATCATGTCGGAATAGAATCCATTGATCCTTTTGCGTCTGTCACTAACGCCCCACAATCGCGAGTTTGAAGCTCGTCACAGTCATTCAATCATTGAATCCTACTCAGAATACCACAGACAAGGTTTAGACCTTCCGGATTCTCTTGAATGCCGCCATCAATTCTAGCTTATACCACGAAGATTCCGATTAAAGAATCCAAGAGATATCTACTCAATCTAAGGTAGAACGGAGGTGGTTGTCAGGCACACGGTCATAGTTGAGAATGATGATGAGTGTCACGGATCATCACATTCATCAGGTTTAGGAACAAGTGATATCTTAGAATGGAAGCAAGCACGCTTGAATGAAAAACAGTAGTAATTGCATTAATCCATCAAGACACAGCAGAGCTCCTCACCCCCAACCATGGGGTTCAGAGACTCATGCCATAGAAGATACAATGAGAAACGTGTAAAGTGTCATGAGGTACAGATACAATGTCAAAAGATCCTATTAATAGTGAACTAGTAACCTAGGGTTTACAGAATTGAGTAAATGACAGAAAAATCCACTTCTGGGCCCACTTGGTGTGTGCTTGGGCTGAGCATTGAAGCATTTTCTTGTAGAGACTCTTTCTGGAGTTAAACGCCAGCTTTTATGCCAGTTTGGGCGTTTAACTCCAATTTTTATGCCAGTTCCAGCGTTAAACGCTGGGAATTCTGAAGCTGATTTGCAATGCCGGTTTGGGCCATCAAATCTCAGGTAAAGTATGGACTATTATATATTGCTGGAAAGCCCAGGATGTCTACTTTTCAACACCGTTGAGATCGCGCCAATTGGGCTTCTGTAGCTCCATAAAATCCACTTTGAGTGCAGGGAGGTCAGAATCCAACAGCATCTGCAGTCCTTTTCAGTCTCTGAATCAGATTTTTGCTCAGATCCCTCGATTTCAGCCAGAAAATACCTGAAATCACAGAAAAATACACAAACTCATAGTAAAGTCCAGAAAAGTGAATTTTAACTAAAAAACTAATAAAAACATAATAAAAACAGACTAAAATATACTAAAAACATACTCAAAACAATGCCAAAAAGCGTATAAATTATCCGCTCATCATAATCCTATCTGAAAAATCCCTAAATCAATTTAGATTTGCCCTAATTATCTACCCTTATTATTAGTTACTCTGACTAAGTCTCCCATTTTTCAATAAGAGTTAAACTAAAAGGTCACATAAAGAGTGAGAGACGTTTGCTGTGAAAGTCGATCTTGGCGCGAAGGAGAAGGAAAGAACGTGACACGTGAGAGACATTGATGAATCTGGAACTTTAAGTGCAAGGGATTGCAAAGAGCATCATCGCGACTCTACTCTTTTCTATGAATGACCTTACGATGGTTTTATGTACATTGCCTTTGTGGATAACTTTATGATGACTTTGATTGTTTTGGTAGTTCATCATGTTTGTTGTTTGTTTTCTGCACTTACAACATTGTTATAGTCGTTAAGGATGTAAACCCTTTTTTTTTGCCACTATCAAAGACATATGATTATACTTCTGGTTTATTCATTCTATCTTCTTTCTACAATTTTTTAGATGGATCGTCTAATTACATTTGTGTATCATCACATAAGTTCTTTACAAAGGGGTGGGAACGGTAATGTCACATACGAAGGGGGTTTAGTAACTGAGATTCATAGGGTAAATGTGGAGACATGCAATTTATTTTTTGTTGAGGGCTTATTTCTAGACTTGGGGTTACCCTGGATATAATGAAGTTTATTGGTTGGAACCTGATCTAGATTTAGCCAAAGGCCTAAGAGTGCTTAGGACGGATACTGAAATTATGAAGATGTGTGAGAGTGCTATGAAGAATGACAACATTGTTCATCTTTATTTTGACCACCCTATTAATGTCAACCTTGACATTATTGAGGAAGATGTGGTCTGATGGTAGTAGTGAAAGTGTGTATGAAATCAATCCACATGCTGATAATGTGTATGAAGATGATGTTACTAATAAGAAAATTGGTGAGACTAATGAGAAGGAGAATGAAGTTACTGTTGAAATGAATAAGGGTAATGAAGTTGTGAATGAGCCCACTGTTATAGTGAATGAGAGGAATGTTGAGGTTAATGATTTGAATGAAGGTGTGAAAATAGTTCTATGAAGGGATAAGTATGATTTTGGTCCCCAACGTAGGGGTCCAAAATTTTTTTCGTCCCTTGCCTTTTTTCGCAACAAAATAGTCCTAGAGGTTCCAACTTGTTTTAAAATCGTCCTTTGCCCCCAAAAATAATTTTTTAATACCAAAATGCCCTTGCTGGTTGGTATTCCTTCCCGCGAAATCATTTTTCCTTCCCGAATCAACGCATTGTCTGAGAATAGGATTGCAGAGTGAAACATTTGTGTGAAACGATTGTTTGAAACCCTTGGAAGGCCTACCTGCGAGGACTATTCTGCGTTGGTAGCTTGAGAGAGGTTGCCGCTCAACTTTGTGTGGCGTTAATCTTGCTTCGTTCATACAGAAAGCCCTTGGCGAGGTAAGTATTATGTGAATGTAATTTCTTGTTTGTTAATGTGGATTGTGCGATGGTGTATTGAAGGCTAGGGTTTGAACTGATTGTAGTTGTTGTTGTTCATAGTTGGTTGACTAACTCCCTGTGTTGATTAATAGGGTTTTTCAGGGAGGAGATGGCGCTCTTCAACATGCGGGTGCACCATAGTGGGACATTTGGATATGAGAATGGTGCGCTCAAGTACTTGAAGGGTCAATCTACAGTTGTGGAGGACATTGACGGTGATCGGTGGAGTGTGTTTGAGGCATACGAAGAACTGAGACAGCTTGGATACCTGAAATCAACCATCGTCGCGTTATGGTACAAAGACCCAACTGCGGATGATTTTGAGAGTCAATTGAAGCTGTTGAGAGGGGACACAGAGGCAGTCGAAGTGTGTACCATAGCTGGGAGGAGAGGCTTTATTGATCTATTTGTGGTGCATGAGGTTGAGGAGGCCGATGGGTTCCCGGAGGTGGGTTTTCTGGACGTGAGGGGAGAAAGGGTAGGCGGTGAGAGTGAGGAACCTTTGGGTGGTGGTCTGGATTTAGTGGTGTTCGAAGGGAATGTACAAAAGAGTGATGGAGCTAGGGTTGCTGCTGAAGCCGAATGCGAGAATAAGGACGATGGAGCAGAATTAGGCCAAGAGGGACATGAGGCAGATAGTGACGATGTTACCAGTGGTGAAGATAGTGATGACCCAACATATTTGCCATCTAATGAAGAGGAAAATAGTATGGAAGACATCCACTTCACTGACAGTGATGAGGTCTACGACTATGAAAGTGGATTCGATGAAGATAATGCCAAGCCAAAGGACTGTAATGCAGAGAATGGCAAAAAGGTTGTGACTAGTGATTTGGATGATGAGGATGCAGTTGACATTGATGAATTAGAGCAGGGCCAATGGAAGGTGGGCACATTGTATGAATCCCGGTAAGAGTTCAAGGACACAGTGGTGGCCTATGCAGTCTACACAGCTAAGAACGTTAAATTCAAGAAGTGTAACTTGGTGAGGGTCCAGGCTGTTTGTCAGCAAGGCTGCCCCTTTTGGTTATATGCAGCCAGGGTCGGTGAGGAATCCACTTGGCAACTAAGAAGCATAAATCTCCAACATACATGCATGCAGACACACCGGGTTGGAATTATGCACAGCAAATGGTTGGGTAGCCAGTTTAAGAAGAAAGTTGAAGAAAACCCAAAGATCAAGGTGAAGGAGCTGGTTGCAAGGGCTCAAAGAAAATGGAACCTGACTGTTACCAAGGCAATGGTAGCTAAGACAAAACAGGAGGCTTTGAGTCAGATACAGGGCGCCTTTAGGGAGCAGTACAAGCGAATAAACGACTACTGCCATAAACTCCTAAGAAGAAACCCTGGTTCCACAGTGATTCTGAAGGTAATTCAATCACCTGATTTTGCTCAAGAGAAACAGAGTGCAGAGCTAATGAACTATTGTGTTTTCCAACGACTATATGTATGCTTTGATGCTTGCAAGAAGAGTTTCCAACACTGCAGAAGGTTCATTGGGTTGGACGGGTGCTTTTTGAAAACCCCCCAAGGAGGACAATTGTTGACTGCAGTCGGAAGAGACCCAAATGACCAGATTCTTCCTATTGCGTATGCGGTTGTGGACGCTGCTGTCTCCTGAACCCTAGCCGTCGACCTTCAGCAGCAGCTCCCATCGTTCATCCTCCCTCCCCTACACTTCACATTCATTCAATTTCATTATTTATTATTATTTATATTAATTAACATTATCAATATCTGTTAAAACGGCCGTAACGGAAGCTAACGACCACAGGGATAAAATCATCCGAGGGACGATTTTAAAATAAACTAAAACCTCTGGGACCATTTTATTGCGAAAAAAAGGTAAGGGACGAAAAAAATTTTGGACCCCTACATTGGGGACCAAAATCATACTTATCCCTTCTATGAATGAAGCTGTGAATGAAGTAAATGAAATAATGAGATCGAAATTGCATCAGCTCCAGAGAAGGGTGTTAAGAAGGTTAGAAAAAGGCATTCAAGACCACCACTAAATGGTTTACCCCAACAAAAAAGGAGTGGTGAATCTGGACAAGTTGAAACAGTAGATGAAGCCACACATGAGAATGATGCTAATGATATTAATAATGAAGGTGCCAACGAAGACCGCAATCAAAGTGCTTCTCATGATGCTAACGAAGGTGTTAATTTGGACCAACCAATTGTGGATGAGATCGTGACAGAAGAAGTTGTAACAGAAAACACAATAGATAAACCTTTTTATTATGTTTACTTAGATAAATTCTCCGAAAAATATTGTACCATTGCTGTGAAACATGTTGTATCATTGCATAAGTTGCACGAGTTGCTTACCTTTCTTAACTAGTTTTGTGACGGATGATGTTACACAAACAAATGAGAATCCAAACAGAAGAAGAAATCATTTAAGGCCTCGACCTTCTGGACAGAGAATTGTTCTTGGAAGGGACAATGAAGCACCAAGGGTAGAAGTGCCTAATGCGAATAGAGAAGCTGAAAACAGTGAACCTAAAATGTATCAATACGAGTATGAAGAACTAGATAGCCCTCCCAGGTTATATGATGAAGCGAAAGCTGTATTTTCTCAACATAACACGTACACACCGTATGAAAAATTACTCTAGAGTTGAACATGGAGTTTGAGACAATGGACCACTTCAAAGCAGCAGTGCAAAAGCACAACATACAAATTGAGAGATAGATCTTCTATCTTAGAAATGAGAAGAAGAGGTGCAGAGTGATATGCTATGACACCAACTGTCTTTAGTTGTATTACTTTGCTAAGACCAAATATTTATCTTTGTTTCAAATTAAGACCTTTATAGATGAACATACTTACCCGAAAAGTAATAAGAGCAAGTTAGTCACATGTGTTTGGATTTTTGAGGAGCTGGTATCAAAGTTCAGAATTCATCCCAATATGTTACAGAGAGAGGCACAAGAGTGGTTTAAGATTGAGTATGATATTTCTGTGGATCAGAAGATGATGTATATAGGGCTATAAAAAAGGCAAAAGATATCATTGAAGGCACGGAGAAGGATCAATACATACGGTTGAGAGACTATCTGCATGAGATAATGAAGGTTAATCCTGGGTCAAAAGCAAACATAGGAACACCCCAAAGTCGGATAGGTTACCAAAGTTCATGAAATTGTATGTTTGTTTGACTACTTGCAAGAATAGATTTAGGGCAAGATGTAGACCCTTTATAACATTGGATGTGACTTTTCTAAAAAGTTACTTTGGAGGACAATTACTAACAATCATTTCTCAAGATGCGAACAACCAACTGTTCCCAATTGCATATTGGATTGTGAATGTAGAGAGACAAGGAAAAATTGGAGATTCTTTCTTGAGGAATTATATATCGACATAGGGGACTATAATGAGAATGAATGAGTTTTTATGTCTGACCAGCAAAAGGTGATATGTACTATAAATTCTTATTTGTCATGTTAATTTCTTTATATCATTGCATGAATATCTTCTAATTCTTTAATCTACTCTTCAATGCAGGGACTAATACTAGCATTACAGGATATCATGCCGGGTGTTAAGCACAAATTTTGTTGTATGCACATGTGAAAAAACCTGAACTAAAGGGTAAAGAACTAAAGGGATAATTTTTGCAATGTGCCAAAGTAACCACTGATCAAGAGTTTAATGATGCAATGACCAATATGAAAAGGATCAATTAACAAGCATGAGACACTACAAGAAAAACGCTGAAAATTGTAGGATTTACTGTCCAAATTATAAAAAAAATATGCCAGTATAAACCTCGCCGGTAACTATTTACTGGAGGATTTTTTCGTCCGCCGCTAATTACTGGCGGAAATAAAATTTTAATTGCAAAATTCTAGAGCTTGTTACCGGCAGATTTAACCGACAGTAAATCCGACGATAAACTTAAATTTTAATTTTAAAAAAATTGTTTCAAAATTTAATATATAATTTTAAATATTTAAATTTAATAATTTCAAATAAAATTAGCAAAAGAATTATTAACAAGAACTAAACAATTATTATAAGAAAATTGAAGTAATCAAGAACAATAACAGCAAATAAATTCAATAACAGCTAGACAAATAAATTCAATATATAATTACATAGCAAAAAATTAGGGCAAATCACTTAATTAAGTCATAATGAGAAAAATTTTACACAAATCCGCCAAACTAAAATATGATTCATGAATCAACCAATGCATGTTTCTATATAGTTCGAACCAACTCAATTCGAACTCCATTTACATATAATTCGAATCATCACCTTGATTCGAATTATACACACACGCACACACACTAATTTGAATCAGGGTGATTCGAACTACACCCACGCACGCATTTCAAAGTAATTCGAATTATGTTGTTAAAAAATTAATGTTATTAAAAAAAATTTATTAAAAAAATTAATAATTTATTAAAAAAATTAATTATTTAAAAATTAAAAATATATATTTTTTATTTCATACATTAAAAAAAAGCTAACAAAATATTTAATTACGCAACTTTTTAAAATATTAATAAGCTATCAATTCAAATTTCATACAATACTCTTTTGTCCATTTTTAATAGCTCATGAATATTTTTTAATAAATTTTTTAAATAAATTCATTTAAATTATACTACAAAAAATATTTTATTCTATACAAAATAATTTTTAAAAAATGGCTTAAAAATGTTAGGACTACTATAAAGATTTGTAATGTTCTAATGACTTAGGTAAATACATGCATATACTCAAATTTTAAATAAAATACTCTACATAATCAATAATAATTTAGAAATAAAAGAAAATATTTTATTCCATACAAAACAATTAAAAAATATATTTTATTCTATACAAAATAATTTTAAAAAAATGGCTTAAAAGATGTTATGAGTACTATAAAAGTTTGTAATATTCTAGTGATTTAGGTAAATACATAATAACAATATATTTTCTTTAATTTCTAAATTATTATTGACTATGTAGAGTATTTCTTTAATGTCCTAAGTCATTAGAACATTACAAATTTTTATAGTACTCCTAACATCTTTTAAGCTATTTTTAAATTATTTTGCATAGAATAAAATATTTTTGTGTGGTATAATTTAAATAAATATTAAAAAATATTCATGATAATTTTTTAATAAAATTTTTAAATTATATGATGAGATATTACATGATTCGAATTACACATGGAGAAGTTCGAATCACTCTGATTCAAATTATATGGTGAGCAATTCGAATTCTATACAATACTCTTCTGCCGATTCTTGATAGCTCATGAATATTTTTTAATAAATTTATTAAAATTATACTACAAAAAAATATTTTATTCTATGCAAAATAATTTAAAAAATAGCTTAAAAGATGTTAGAAATACTATAAAAATTTGTAATGTCCTAATGACTTAGGACATTAAAGAAATACTCTACATAGTCACTAATAATTTAGAAATTAAAGAAAAAATATTTTTATCATGTATTTACATAAATCACTAGAGTATTGTAAGCTTTTACAGTACTCATAACATCTTTTAAGCCATTTTTTAAAATTATTTTGTATAGAATAAAATATATTTTTAAATTATTTTGTATGGAATAAAATATTTTCTTTCATTTCTAAATTATTATTGACTATGTAGAGTATTTTATTTAAAATTTGAGTACATGCATGTATTTACCTAAGTCATTGGAACATTACAAATTTTTATAGTACTCCAAATATTTTTTAAGCCATTTTTTTAAAATTGTTTTGCTAGAATAAAATATTTTTTGTAGTTTAATTTGAATTAATTTATTTAAAAAATTTATTAAAAAATATTCATGAGCTATTAAAAATGGACAAAAGAGTATTGTATGGAATTTGAATTGATAGCTCATTAATATTTTAAAGAAGTCTCATAATTAAATATTTTGTTAGCTTTTTTTAATGTATGAAATAAAATATATATTTTTTAATTTTTAACTTATTAATTTTTTAATAAATTTTTTTAATAAATTATTAATTTTTAACAGCATAATTCAAATTATACCATGAATAATTCGAATCAGTCAAATTCGAATGACTTGAAAACGCGTGCGTGGGTGTAGTTCGAATCACCCTGATTCGAATTACTGTGTAATTCGAATCAGGTTGATGCGAATTAATGTGTGTGCGTGTGTGTATAATTCGAATCAATGTGATTCGAATTATATGTAAATGAAGTTCGAATTTAGTTGGTTCAAACTACATATAAACGTGCATTGGTTGATTCATGAACTAAATTTTAGTTTGACGAATTTGTATAAAAATTTTCTCACCTTATCTTATTTGAGTTTTTTGCCCAAAATATTATTTGCAAGAATTGAATAATTATTATTAAAAAATTTAACAAATTAATAAGAATAATGACAGCAACTTCAACAATCACTAATAAATTAAGAAGAACCATAATAGCAATAACTGCAAAAATTAAATAATTATTAGCAAAAAATTGAAGTAATAAAAAATACGGAAAAGCTCTGCATACAAGCCATTAGGGCTTGTATGCTTCACAAGTTCATTAAACAATAAAATCAAAATACGCGCTGCTCCACGTACGTTGATTACACGCGCTATATAACATGCCGCGTATATCTAACTACCAAATTTAAAATATTTGTTTCCTTCTTTGTTTTCGTTATTTTGAGATTTGGTTGTTCTTCTTCTCGCGCGTTTTCCCTCCTTCTTCTCCATCGTTCTTTTCCTCTCCTTTTCTCACTGGTATGTTCTTCGTTTACGTTACATTTTTCTCTCTCTGTAACTCGAGCATCGTTTTCTATTTTGATTTGTTGTTTTCTGAAATCAAAGTTTGAACTCGTTTTGAAGATAATGGATCATTCAACCTCAGATTGTCAGCTGAATCCAGGCGAAGTGGATTATGAATTTGAATCTAACGAAGCTCCTGAGGTTTGATTTACATAGGACTAGTATGAATTTTCTTTCAGTAATTTGTATAGCATTGTGTAGTTGAAAAATTGCTGAACATTGACTGTGAAAGTAACACGTTAACATGAATCTGTCGATTCAATGTATTAGTTGTGATTAATTACCTGGAATTTATAGCAGACGCTCGGGTGTAGATCAATTCTTCTTTGGGTGTATTTTAGCTAGAAGTGTGGGTGTATCTACACTTTACTGGTTTTTTGTTATTTTAATTGAGTTGTTGTTGTTCAGGTGTATTATATTAGACATGATTGGGTGTGTTTTTAATTTTTGACATGGTGTATTCTGCAGCCTGTGTATTTACAGTTTATGGCTTTAAAGGTCATTCTGTAGTTGAGTTGTTGCGGTTCGGGTGTATCATATTAGACATGATTGGGTGTATTTGAATCATATCTATGGGTGTATTCACAGTTCTGACACGGTGTATTGTGCAGCCTCTCTCGGTTGTTGATGACGAGCTTGTTCCGAAGGTCGGAATGACCTTTACCACCCTTGAAGATGCTGGAAAATTTTACAGGAACTACGCCAAGGCTGCAGGTTTCTCTACAAGAGTTCGGTGCACAAATAGGAAGGGAAACGAGATTAAGAATGAACTGATTACATGTAGCAGAGAGGGAAAATGGAAATCTAAAATATCTCCGACTGAGAAGACCAATCTGACAGCCGGTTTAAACTGTCCTGCAAGAATTTATATACACACATTGAAGGATGTCGGTGCTTGGATCATTTCAAAGGTTGTGCTGGATCATTCACACCCCTGCTGTCCAAGCAAAGCAGAGATGCTCAAACAGCACAGGGAACTAAGCATGTCCATTCGTCGTACGATAGAGAATAACGAGGAGGCCGGTATCAGACCAAGAAAAACCTACCAATCATTTGTTGCGGCTGCCGGGGGTCACCGCGAGTTAAATTTTATCGAAAAGGGCGTGAGAAATTACATTACCAGGGAAGTGCGGAATGTTTTCGAACAAGAAGATGCAAAGGAATTCGGAAAATATTTCTTAAGAATGAAAGAGAAAAATCTGAATTTCTTTTTTGAGCTCGAACTCGAGGAGGATCAATCGATTAAGCTGGCTTTTTGGGCTGATGCAAGAAGTAGAGCCGCCTTTGAGTATTTCGGAGACGTCATTTCATTCGACACCACCTACAATACAAACAGGTAACAAACTGTCCCTGTTTATGATGCTAAATTAATTTATTTTTACGAATCCACAGCAGAGGTGTATATTGGCTGTTTCATTGGGTGTATTTGAAGCATTTGTTGGGATGTACCTAATGATTTTGCATTCTGGACCATGGTAATTTGTTTCAGGTATAATTTGGTCTGTGGTTCTTTTGTCGGGGTGAATCACCACGGTCAGTCAACACTTCTCGGATGCTCTTTGATGAAGAACGAAGAAATTGAATCATTCAAATGGTTATTTCAATGCTGGCTTCGTTGCATGGGAGGAAACGCTCCGAAAGGATTTCTCACCGATCAGTGCGCATCAATGAAAAGGGCTTTAGAGGCCTGTATGCCAACAACAGTTCACCGCTGGTGTATTTGGCACATCATGAAGAAGATTCCAAGCAAATTAAACGGGTACAAGGGACATGCCGATATCGAACAAGAAATGAGCCATGTTGTTTGGAACTCTCATAGCAAAGACTCATTCGATAGGAATTGGAACGATTTTCTGCTGAATTTTGGTCTTGCGGACAACAAGTGGCTTTCAGGTAATGTGTTTTTAAAATCTGCAGTAGAGGTGTAAATTGTATGTTCTCTCGGGTGTATTTTACAGTCTGTGTTTGGGTGTATTATGCAGATCTGTACGAAGACCGTCACATATAGGTTCCTATCTATCTGGATCACCACTTCTGGGCAGGGATGAGAAGCACACAAAGGAGCGAGAGCATGCATTCATTTTTTAACAAGTACATCACCCAGAACAGCTCGCTTATTCAGTTCGTCAAACAATACGATAATTGCCTCGGAAGCAGGGAGCAAGCAGAGAGAGAATCAGATGCTACAGATTTTCATACGGTCATACCGTGTGCAACCAAATCCTCCATTGAAGCTCAGTTTCAAGATGCGTACACTCATGCAAAGTTTAGGGAAGTCCAAGCGCAATTCAGAGGAAAGGCAAATTGCATCACCAGATTAAAGAATTCCGCTCTAGGCTATTCAATATACGAAGTCGGAGAACAAGTTTCCAGCTCAATATTCAACAAGTTCGCAGTTACCTACGACTCAGTTCCAGCCGAGGTAAAATGCCAATGCTTATTATTCGAGTTGAGAGGGATACTGTGCCGTCACGCACTAAGCGTGTTAAGCTTCGAACAAGTAAGCCAAGTGTCCCCTAGATATATACTAGAACGATGGAGCAAGAAGGTAAAGAGGCGACACACACACATCAAGAGCAGCCACGACGAGCCACTAATGGAGCCAAGAAGCAAGAGGTTCGACCAATTGGTTTTTCGTTCGCAAAATATTTGCGAATTTGCCTCTGAATCGGAGGAGCTGACTGCAATTCTTCACCGTGCGTACGATAACGTCATGGCCGAGATGGAAGCATTAAAAGCCAAAAGGAAGGGGACATCTTCCTTATCCCACGAAGACGCCAACTTGGAATCCGTTAACGAGCTTCAAAGCCCGCCAAGGATTCGAACAAGAGGACGTCCAAAAAACAGGCTAGGTTCAAAGCTGGAGAAACAGATTGCAAATGCCACAAAGAAAAAGAAGACGAAAGTTTTAAGCGAGGTAAAAGTAATGTTCTTTAAATTTGTGGCGATTGAGTTTATTTTTCTCGTTAATAGTTTAGCTAATGTGTGAGTGTTATATTCAGATAAACCTGTTTGATGCTGCATCAGCGGCGCATTCAAATTCCAGCCAATATCAAGGACACATTATGAATTATCAGTTCAGGGTACCAGCAGCAGGGGATAACTCTTTGGGTGTATAGTTTTATAGAATATGGGTGTAAAAGCACTGTTTCTTTTGGGTGTATTTTTGTTAATTCACAATTTACATATAGACACATATATAGATACATATAGAACAAAAGCTGTAAAAATTCGCAGGTTATGGGTGTATATTTCATTTGATGTTTTTCTTCATATTTTAGTACATGTATCATACATTTTGAATACAGCACAGACAGTTGGGTGTATATTTTATGCAATCTTGGGTGTATTATTAGACTTGCGTTGGGTGTAACAGTTTATAATTTGCGTTTATATATGCCTTGATTTTTTGCTTCATATTTTACCACCTGTAATACAGTTTTTGAATACATCACAGACAGTTTACCAGCACAGATAGTTTAACTATGGGAAAAAATATACATGGAATAGAAGTTGTTGATAAATGGCAAATATTTACATCATTTGTTCAATTTACATACTACCCAGCAGTTGGATTACCCAATTTCTATATCAGCAGAATTAATCTGACAAAACGGACTCAATAATACAGAGGATGGCTTCGACAGCCTTATAGCACTACTCTCTCTAATTGCCCGATCTCTCTGTTTATTCATCTCACTGAATAGTATCCGGGAAGCATACTCCACTCTATAGTGGTCCACCTCCTCCTACAATTAAAAAGTATATTCTGTTTAAACAGCAATATTAATTCAGTAAAGTAATACAGAGTTATATAGTTCTAAAGACAGTTACCTGTGGCCAATTATCCCATTCATACTTCCCCTTTTTGATGTTTTCCGGCTCAATTAACTCAAGCCACTTCATAACGTAGATAGCGCAGTCATAGCTAAAAACGAAGAAAATAAATTACAAATCTCATTTAGGAAAGTTTAATGTTCAGAGTCACAAATTTATACCTTGTTTTTTGGCCTGATATTTTAACATATGATGCTTTAATTTTCTTCTCGTTCTCCCCTTTCTGCAGAGGTTCTCCGCCGGCATATGTTATCAATCTTGAAAATACATATCCCTTAAATACAAAAACAAATCAGAAAATACACCCGAATGAATGGACAAGATACACCCAACTGAATGGACAATATACACCCAACACAACTAACGAAATAGACCTATCTATTAAAGTAAAGAAGACAGAGGCAACTTACAGTGAATTTATTAATGTTCTTTCTCTCATCGCTTGGAGCTTTTTTGTGTAGCGGGTCAAGTATTTGACATTTTCGCTTTGTTGTATTTATCAGCCATAACCACCAATGCTCCGAGTGGCAAACAGGAGCAAAAATCTGAAGGATTGCCACATTTCAACAGTGTGTTATTTTATTTGGCATATAAGTAAATAAGCGTACTAACAAATTTAGCAAACGAAAACTTACATATGGATGCGAAGTTAATTTTTTTCTATCTATGAAGGGAATGAAACTCGGGTAGGCTTCCACCCTGAATTCCTTTTTCGTTTTCGGTGATATGAATTCCCTCTTTGGGTGATTCGAAAGTGCCATGCTCTGCAAGAATTGCGAAACAAGAAATGAAATACTGAAAATACACAACTTACACCCAATCGAACCTAAAAAATACACCTAAATCAATACAGAAAATACACCCAAAGTTCGTAGAAGTAACACTTACCACAATATCGGGGGGGAGACAGTATATTTGTTCCTAAAACCTCTTTTCATTTTTCTAGTTTAGGATGAGGCAGATGGCAAATACAATCTAGAAATATATGCCGAAATCAATTTTACATTAATAAACATTGCAGTTGACTTTGGTGTAAAAACATTAATGTTAGTCTAATATTACCTGAGATTCTATATCACTTTTTGCCTGGAGGGATGCAAGGTGCATTCTCATCAAAATGTATTCTCCTTGGCCAATCAGAGTGCACATCTCCTCATACTCGTTAGTATTGCCATCTGCGTCTTCCTTCAGTCTCGTCTCCCAGATGTAGCACTTTTGTTTCATATCATCTGGAATTTGATTTATTCCCCCAGGAGTTTCAAACTTTGCAGAACTTTCTCCCCCAGTCTCCCTCTGAATTTGTGGACTTTTGTCTTTTCCCTTCGCCGCATTGCTTGCTAATTTTTGGACCAAATTGTCTAATTGTTCTAGCAAATTTGCAGTTTCTGGAGATTTTTTCCTTTCTGTCTCCTGCGTTGACGCCCCCTCCTGGCTTGAATCAGTCAATCCAAGGCTGAATGATGGCATCCCTGGATCTATTTTAGGAACATAGATTGCTGTCCGTGCCATCATCAACAGGGCAACAGCGTCTTCTGCAGCTGGATGTTCTTTCCTTCACTACATTTCTTTTCTTCTCCTCTTTCCATTTCTTTCCTTCTCCTTTCTTCTTCCCTCCTTCTACCCCTCATCCAACACTTCCAAACACCATTGACAACCATTTATTTTAGTTAACTAATTAGTTAGTTAGTTAGTTGATTAGTTAGTTCTAGTTAGTTTTTCATTTCATTTTCTCTCTTTCATTGTAAGTGTTGGATTGTTGTTCTTGTTTACCATTAATTGCTGCTGAGTATTAAAAAGGGGATGTTATCTTAACATCATTATGTTTATAAACTTTGTTGGATTCTATGATTGAGGTTATATTTTGCTACTTGGTTTTGAGTTTTTCATGCTTACCTTTTGAAAAATACCAAGTGATGAGAATTGCCTTCGAGCTTGTAACTCTTCTTGAATTACATAATTTGGCCACCATGTAATTAGAATCATTTTTCTTGATTAGGCAATTTCTTGATGGATGTTGTGCAATTGCCTTAATGCATTGTATTTCATGATCATATGCATCCAAATACTTTTGACTTGAATGCTTTCATGCTTCATTAATGCTTGTTTTACCTTACAAGTTCACTTAGAGCATCTCAAGCACACTACGAAAAGTGAAGTGCATGCTTCTTTTGTGACATAACTTTTATGCTAATGTGTATTCTAAACCGTGCAATTTAGAATTCACACACTTCTTTGTCATTAATGTCACAATAATTCCCTCACTCATTTCTAGTGATTTACCTCATTCTAACAATGTATGCTTCCTTGCTTTTGTATTGTCTCATCTTATGGTGTTATATTTTTGTCTTTCATGACGACTGCACCACAAGCAATAACGGAAGCAAGACTAAGAACACACAGCAATATGGAGATTCGTCGTACCCCTTGCTCATCCTTCAATGCACCGAGGACGGTGCAAACTTTTAAGTGTGGGGAGGTCGTCCGACCGATCGGCGATTTTGGGTGACAAGTTTCTAATTCCAACACTTTTGCATTTCATTCTAGGATTTTATGGATTTTACTTGCATTTTCTTATTTTTGCATATGTATACACAATAAGCTTAGTCAAAATAATGAAATTTTTCAAGATTTCTATCTATAGGGCACCAATTGATTTGAGTGAAAACTTTTCATAAAACTTGCTTGAATTATATATCTTGTGGATCATGTTTTGAGCTAAGAACACAAGCTTATGAGATTTGAGCCTAATGGTGTGGTTACATCTTATAACCACTTATTTTTCCTTCTTGTGTGCATTATTCTCTTTCTATGATTGTAATCCTTGCTTTGTTTGATTCTTTATGTCCATTATTTTGTGTATTCATGCATTTATATGATTGAGGCCATCATTTTATTTAGCTTACTTACCCAAATAGCCTTATCCCTTATCATCCATTGTTAGCCAATTTGAGCCTACGCTTAACCCACTTGTTCTTATTTTAGCACATTACAAGCCTTAAAGCGAAAAACAATAAATGTCCTTAATTTGGATTTTTGATTAGCTTAGGCTAGTGTGTGTGAGTACCATTCAAGTGTGGGAACTCTTGGGACATTGGGAGAATAAAATGGTAGTTTTGTATTTTTGTTGTAAATATTGGAAATTGGGTACATGCTCGTGTATTGATCAAATGTATAGACCTTATGCATTGATGTTCTTGTATAAAAAAAATGAAAAAAAAAACAAAAGAAAAAGAAAAGAAAAAATAATATGAAAAAAAATATAGAAAAAGAAAGAAAAAGAAGAAAAAGAAAGAAATAAAAGGGGACAAAATGCCCCAAAGTAAAGTCCAATAAAGATCAATGCATAAGTGTTGAGAAATGAAAAGGGATACATGAGTATGTGAAAATGTGAAGAATGGGTAGTTAGGCTAGCTTTGAAATTGTATAGGATGTCATAGGTTAGGTGGGAAGTTTAAGCTTATCAAAGATTCAAATTTCAGGCTCACTTAACCAAATATGCATCCTACCTTGACCCTAACCCCATTACAACCAAAAGAAAAGACCTCATGATAGATGTGTGCATGCATGAAATATATGTTGATTGTGAGATGAAAAACAAATCTTAGAAAGCATGATTGGGGGAGAATTGAGAGAATCAACCCTAAACACTTGAGCGAATAGAGTGCAAATACATCCGGTGAGGGTTTGATGCTCAATTACATGTTTCCACCTATGATCATCTCTTCTCATGCAAGTTTGTAAAAATATTTAATAACTCAATTCAATTGTGGATTAGACTTGCAAGTCCTTAGCCCTTATGCATATATGCTTCTTGGGAATTGATTTATTTTGACTAAACAATTGCATTCATTTAGATGATTGCATTTAGTTAGTTTCCATTGAATAAATGCCATGCCCCTTTACTTCATTCTTGGTTTAAGCATGGGGACATGCTTGGTTTAAGTGTGGGGAGGTTGATAAACCCCACTTGTAGGGTTTATCTTGTGCTTGATTTAGGGGATTTTATAACCTTTTACCCACATTTATCCATTGAAATAGCATGGTTTTGTAACTTCTCCTTTAATTGTGCTTGAGAGTGAAAACATACTTTTTAGGACTTAAAATAGCTAAATATAATTCTCCTTGATTCCATTAGATGCCTTGATACGTTTGCTAAGTGATTTCAGATTTAGGAGGCAAGGATTGGATCAAGGGAATGAAGAAAGAAGCATGAAAAGTTGGAGAACTCATGAAGAAATGAAAGAACCGGAAAGCTGTCAAGCCGATCTCTTCACACTTAAACGACCATAACTTGAGCTACAGAGGTCCAAATGATGCGGTTTCAGTTGGGTTAGAAAGCTAACATCTGGGGCTTCAAAACGATATAAGATTTGCCATAGTTGCTACACGTATGGTGGCGCGCACGCGCATAGTACGCGCACGCGCCGTTGATGCCACCTGGTTCACTTAAAGCAAAACGTGACCAGCGAATTCTAAAGCCTTGTGGGCCCAATCCAACTCATTTCTGATGCTATTTAACCCAAGGAGTGAAGAGGGAAACACATGTTAGTTACCATTAGCATAGTTTAGTAGTTAGAGTTAATTTCTAGAGAGAGAAGCTCTCACTTCTCTCTAGGATTAGGATTAGGATTAGGATTAGTTCTTAGATCTAGGTTTTAATCTTTGCTTTCTTCCACTTCTGTCTCTCAATTCTTTGTTGTTACATTCATCTTCCTCTATTCTTTTGTTGTAATTTCCTTTATGTTGTTCTTATACTTTGTTGTAGATCTACTTTTGTTCCTCCTATTCTCTTTCAATTCAATTAGAGGTAATTCATAATAATTGTGTTCATTTGATTTGTTGTTGTTTAGTTCCTTGCAATTGAGTAGTGTAGATTTACTTTTCTTGCAATTTTACTATGCTTTCCTTTTATGCCTTCCAAGTGTTTGACGAAATGCTTGGTTGGATTTTAGAGTAGAATTTTATACTCTTGGCTTGGAAAGGTAACTTAGGACCTCTTGAGTTACTAATGTCCAAGTAATTGATGATTGGGATCCATTGACTCTAGTTCTCACTAATTGAATTAGTGGAGAGTTAGGACTTATGGACTAGGATTGATATAGCTCATTTGACTTTCCTTTACTACTAGTTAGAGGATGATTTAATGAGATTAATCCTTGCCAATTTTCATATTGTGGTTAGTGATTAGGATAGAGATCCTTGACCACCAACCCTTGCCAAGACCTTTTTAGGCCTTAGTTTACTTTCTTGTCATTTATCTTTCATGCTTCTTATCAAAACCCCAAAATAACTCACAACCAATAACAAGACACTTTATTGCAATTCCTAGGGAGAACGACCCGAGGTTTGAATACTTCGGTTTATAAATTTTAGGGGTTTGTTTTAGTGACAAACAACTTTTTGTATGAAATGATTAGTGATTGGTTTAGAAACTATACTTGCAATGAAAATTCATTTGTAAATTCTAAACCGTCAAAAATCCAATCATCAATGACTGCGTCATGATGTATAAGAATAAGAGTAAGAATAAGAATATACAGATGATAAGCAAAGATTGATTTTAGTCTGATGAACTTACATTTTAGTTGGAGCTGGGGGAAGCGTGGGTGTGGTTTCTTGAAGTTGTTTGGGGGGTTCAGGAGTGTTGCACAGTTACACAAAATTAATCATGGCGTAAAAAAAATTGATCAGGAACAATATACACCCAAACTGTTAGCAAATATACACCTAAACTCTAAACAAATATACACCCAATACTATTTCTTACGTTTCTGTAGTCCCTTCAATCCGTAGCATAGGGGTTGGTTCAAAATCTGTCTCAGTGGTTGTTTGGGATGCTGGCACAAAAACCTGGATCGAGACTCTAAACAAGAAGAAAAATGAAAGGTTAACAACGTATTTGAAAATAATAAGGTTATAAGGTTGAAATATTCTTGGGAAAACTCACACTGCAAGCGCTTCCGACGGTGTTTGTTCCCTCACAACCATCATATTCGAATCAGTCGGACTCAACCTAAAATACACCCAAAGAAGGTCAAAAAATACACCCGAACAATTCAAAAAGAAGACAGGCTTTGTTTTTTGAGAACTTACATACTTGCAGTTTTTGCTTTTTTTTGCTGCCTTTTTTTTTCTTGAATAAAATAATAAAAGGCTTTTTTTTTCTAAAAAAAATATATACAGAATTAGAAGTAGAAGGTAATAGAAGAACAAAAGTAACGGTTATTTGAAAGAGAAATTACATGCTCTGTGACGGCTGGTTTATACTACTCTGTTCTTTGCGTCCTTGAGAAGAAGGATCATCACTTCCCAAGTTCACAGCCGGTAGTCTAGACAGATTTTATGTTATTCAGACAAAATAAGATACAGGTATAAAATATACCCAAATGAATGCACAAGATACAACCAACCGAATGGACAATATACACCCAACAAAACAAACGAAATATCCCAACTTAGTAAACAACATACACCCAACTTGATCCACAAAATACACCCAAATGGTTCCACAAAATACATCCAAATCATGATAACAAGATTTTATTAAATAATAAAGCTTCTTACGTTTCAGAGGACACATAGCGACCTTCTGTCGATCGCAGGTCAGGTTGGTTCTCCCTGCGAAACAAGATACAATTATTAGCAAACAAAACACACCAAAATCTCAAATACACAGCCCAGCAAGACATACCCCTCTGCAGCAGATTTATCAACGTTTTTCCTTAGCCATTCATCGAGTTCGTCACTTGATATTTCATATCTCTCACTACATTCATAAAATAAGATGTTAACAAAAATAATTACGATAATAGACCGTAATATAGCTTACGAGGTACTGTACCCGTCAAAGTATTGATCTTCTTCAGGAGGTGAATCCTCCACAATAACTTTTTTCTTTTTTTGTTGTGTTCTAGGTGGAAAAAAAAGAGTACCAATCAGAAATAAAAAATTAATTTTATCACAAAATATTATCCAAAGAATTGCTTACTTTTTTTGTGTTGTTTTTGTTTTTTTCTTTTTCTTCTCCTTCTTCGCAGGTGGTGATTCTTCGCTCCTATAAGTTAATAATAGACACTTCAGTTAATACACAAAATCTTTATAATGAAGCCAAAAGAAAGGAGTAATAATTTCAGGACATTACTCATCACTTGGTTCAGATTCAGATTCTGAATCAGAATCTGACTCCTCTTGCCTCTGCTTTCTTTTTCTGGAGTCCATTCTGGAAGGCAAACAATCATCATTTAGAACATACTAAAAATACACCCAAATGAATTCACGAGATACACCCAACTGAATATACAATATACACCCAACGCAGCAAACGAAACACACCCTGCTTAATAAACTACATACACCCAACGTGATCAAACAAAATACACCCAACTCGAAAAAGAAATTACACCCAAGTATGGTACTTACTTTTTCCCCTTTTTGCTGGGGTGTTTTCTTCCTGAATCCTCTGAGTCTTCTTGAGCCTCAGACTCAGAGGTAGAAGTGTCACTGTCAGTAGTTTCTGTCTCCGAAGACGATGTTGGACTCGCCTTCCTTTTTTTGTTTTTTTTATTTCTTTTTTTTTCTTTTTTTTTCTTTTTTTTTTCTTTTTTTCTCTTGTCTCTGCCATCTTCACAATCCCCTGAAACATGAGATATTTTAGTTAGCAGCATTCAGGTAAATAAAATACACCAACTTATTATGTTTACTTACCAAAATTTCCTCTCTTTCTGCAGTCATTCTTTCCACCAACTGTTCCTTAGTCCAGTTGGCAATCCAGGGCTTTGGTGGTCTTTCAGCCCTGTTCTTGCGTTTGTTTTTTGAAAGATGAAAGTAGATTATCATCAGGGCGAAGAGGCAGCCATTAATTGCCTTCTTCTTCTTCTCCTGGTAGTCTGTGATGCCCTTTACCATGAAGGTCAAAACATGCCCCCCCCCCAGTTTCTCTCCGATATGCCGTCCATCTTAAAAATTAGGGCCAGGTGCACGGGCGATATTTTGTTTATCGTCGTTGGCAAAAGGAACGCCATCTATATGTAGATGATGAATATCCTCTTGAACATCAGGCGTTCCTCTTCGTTGCCAACGCCGATTTCCATCATTTCATCGGTAAGACTTTTGAGGGTCTTACCCTGGAATCTTCTATAAATTATTTTGTCATCATCAGAAAGTTTCTTATACTCAACTTTCTCAGGAAATAGATCTCCTACAAAAAGGAAGACAACAAAGTATCCAAGTCGGTTCAAATACACCCAAGCATCAACTTAAATTCATCCAAGCAACAACTTAATATACACCTATAATTTTAAACTAGTTACCTGTTGCATTGATGCCAAGCGCATGACCTATTTTTTTGGGGTTATTTGGAAAGAACCATATCCTGTCTTCAGTCTGTTCTCCCCAAGTTTGAAGTTGTTTGCCAACTCCCTTAAGAGTTGGTGATCCACCCTTAGTGGTGGGATGTGCATCAACCCACCAAATCCGAGATCCCTCACAATCGCCTTCTTCTCCTCAGTCATGTTTCTGAACTTATCACTCAGGAGATGTGTGGCACACTTAAGGTCTTTTGTTTGGTTTCTTGCTGCCATTTTCTCTGAAACAAAAAATACACCCAAAGATATCAGTAAGATACACCCATATATATGAGTCAGATACACCCATTAATAACAATAAGATACACCCATTGATAACAGTAAGATACACCCATATATATGAGTCAGATACACCCAAAGATATCAGCAAGATACACCCATTGATAACAGTGAGATACACCCATAGATATTATTCAGATGCATGCATATAGATATTAGTCAGATATCACTCAACCATGCTTCAATATCAAGCCACATTACAAAGGTTAAGCAGTATACACCCCCCAATCTGCGGAATAAACCCCCAAAAATCAACAACAATAGCAGGAGAACTTAGAACAACAACGTAGAACGACGTAAAACTTAGAACAGTGTAACAAAGAAGCAAGAATAATAGTAAACCCTAGAAGAACGACGTAGAAGAAAAGTAAAATATACAGGAATCTTAATGAACTTACGTTGAGTATTGTTACTTTGTTTTCTCTTCAGATTCTTCACGGAGAGTTTGATGGTGTTTTGATGGAGGTTTCGAACAACGATTTGTATATTTTGAACTTTGATTTTCGCTCGAAAATGGGAGGGTTTCCTTGTTTTCAAAGCGCTTTGAGAAGTGGAAGAAGTGGAAGAGTCTGCCATACGTAACCGTTTGAGTGTTGAGCGCGTGATTTTGACGCGCCATGTTATCTCTCTTCATGCGCGTGAGTTCTATTTGGACTGGGCCAACTTGTAAGCTTGTAAACTTGTATGTGTAGCAGACCCATAAAAAATAATAATAACTAGCCAAATAAATTCAATATACAATTACATATCAAAAAATTTAATAATACCTAACAAAAAATTAGCAAAAGAATTATTAGCAAGAATTGAATAATTATTATCAAAATATTTAATAAATCAACAAGAACAATGACGATAACAACAAAAATCACTAACAAATTAACAAAAATTATAACAGCAATAACTACAAAAATTTAACAATTATTAGCAAAAAATTGAAATAATCAAGAATAATAACAGACTGGCGATGATAACAGAGAGAGATTAGAGGTGGCGCATATTTTAGTAGGCTACATGTCCACCATATGAATGTGGTGGGGGTAACTATTTAAGATACATAATATTTATAGATATATAAATTAATAATTTAATATTAGAAGCAAAGTAGTGGCAGTAATTGCAGAGACTTTGAATCTAGAAAAACGGAAAATGGAAGCGACAGTGATCAAGTATGTGTTGGTGCCTCCTGCTTCCTCAACACACGCACTTAAAGAGGGTAGAAAATGAATCATTATCTCTTTCCTGGATCAAAGGTGAATAAATCATATTGATAGCAACACTATGACTTAGGCACATTGATAACTTCCCACTCATTAACCCTTTATGTTTAGGCACATTGATAACTTCCCACTCATTAACCCTTTTGATAATATACATTGCATTTAATTTCTTCTAGAGTTTTTCATGCTTAATCTGTTTCTCATTTTGGTTGGGCCCATTTTGAAACCAAACACAGCTCTATTTTTTCATAGATAGATAAAATCCACAGATAAATGTTACAAACATTTATTTCGGAGTTCTCAATAGCATCATTCTAGCTATCTTTTATATATTTTTTTCTTGATAACAAAAGAAAGAATATCATTAATGTATTGAGAGAAAAGTACAAATGGGTGGAGGAAAAAGTTTCTCCAAACCATTGGAAATACAAACAAGTTCGGAAGCTTCAATGAACGGCAACTTCCAATCTCTTCTCATCATGTCTGAGGGAAAGTCATCTGAAAAAATCATATTTTAAAACAAACAACTTTTCCTGTGAATCTGTCATGAAATGTACGAAGACTGTTCTAGCCAAATGCTCCAAATAGTGGAATATATTGCACATTGCCACAAAAATTTAGCCTCTTTCTTTCTCCCAAAACCTGCAAACATCATCAAAAGATAAAGGGGAGCACATTAGTCGAATCCTTAACTAATATAGAGGAATATTTATCTTGAAAATTTAGTAATAAAAAACCAGCATTCCAAAATCCACTATAAGAATCAACTGAGTCAACAGAAGCATTCAACAAAATAAATCCAAACTAAAACTCTCTTTGGCTATTTGGCAGCCATCAAAAGTAATTGCAGCTCCGACTCCTATCATTAATTATTGCCACAAAAATACAATAGTAACAAGAATCATGGCCTCTTTCATTTTCTTCTTCTTCTCCATGTCCTCTATCTTTTCTTCACACGCAATATCTTGAGTTTTAACATCAAGTGTCATCACATGCTTTAGCATAAAAAAGACAGCATCTTGATGTGGGGAACTTCTTCTAATAGATAACGAGATAAAATTGGGAAGTTTAGACTTTAGATGGATAACCTAAATCGATTTTGCTTAGGCTGTAATCTGAAAAGGAAATAAAGATAAAAAGGAAAATCAAAAGAGGCGACACACATTTTAGAAGTTGGATTTATTTTTAAGGTGGAATAGAAAACCGTATAGCTTATGAATACATCCTTAATCCCCACTTAAATTCGTTTTACTACAGTTCTTGGAGGATTCGGTCAAATAAACAACAGTTTACGGTTGCTATTTGCTAATGATAAATGTCAACAGTCATGGGAATTTGTTAGATACTCCACCTACAAAGATAAAGAAAAACAAGTTGCACAGTTTAGGAATAGCAGGGAAACCATAACAAAATTATTAACAATTGTGAAAAATCAAAAGTGCAAAGTTAGATGAATAAAATCGAGAGTCAAAACCTTAGTGATAGTGAGGTCATGGCATTGCCAAAGTCATCTGCCCCAGCATATAGAGAATTTATATAACTATTCTACATATTCAACAACAATAGAAATGTAATTTTAATTTGAGATGTATTTTACCTTCTTTTATCTATTCAATAAGCCTCTAGCAATTATTTCACGAAGGAGTTTTCCTGCCGTAACATTCTCATCTTTTTCAAACAAAGCTCAAATAATGGTTTAAAAAGTCACAGCATCAGGAATGCAACCATCATGTTCCATTTTTGACAACAGGGCCAATGCATCTTCAAACAGACCCTCTCTAGAAAGACTATTGATCACAATATTGTATGTCTGGCTGGACGTTTAGCCTCTAACAGGAAGATCCTGAAAAATCTCCTGAGCATGTTTAAGTTTTCCACTTTTGCATAGGTCATCAATAAGCATGTTGTATGAGTGTATATTTGGTTAATGGCAACCTCTTCCATTTTACTGAATAACACAAGTGCCTTGTCAAGTTGTTGGTTTTTGCACAAGGCATCTATCAAGAAATTGTAAATGAATATAGAAGAAGGTTGACCTTTATCATGCATCTCAACAAAAAGCTCCAAAGCGCGAGGGAATCACTTTGATTTGCCCAAGCCATCAATAAGAGTGTTGTAAGTTACCGTATTAGGAACTAAGTTCTTGTGACACAAGTTTAGACGTACAAAACTACAAGCTAAAATCAAGGCAAGAGAAATAAAAATATCTGCTTTGAAATACTTTGGTGGCCAAACCACACTCATTTAAGCAGGTCAAAATCCAGTGTAAATCAAATATTGCCAATCTCCATAGAGAAGTCATTGATCAACAAGCAAAATAACAATAAAATTTGAAGTTGGGAAACCATAACCGAATTATTAACGCACTCATATTTTAGAACCACATTTTTCATAATAATGTAATTTTCCTTATACAGAATGCAATGGACTTGCAAATGTTTATAACACTCTTTTTTGTTTTTCTTAGTTTGTAGCATGATAACAGTTAAGATATATGATCAAATAGGATAAAAGTAAAGAACTATTAATTACTATAAAGAGATCTTAAACACTAAACCTGTAAACTACAACTAGGAATATCCTCTAAAGAATCAATAAAGCATAGTGGAAGTAAAAAGGATGATAGCAGTTACAAAAATTGAAAGTTAAAAATTAATTGAATATAAATGAGATAGTTAAGACATCAGTGGTATTGATGTTATGGCATTGCCAAAGTTATCTGACCCAACAGATACAGAATTTACAGAACTATGATAAATATTCTGCAACAATAGAGAGGTGATTTCAATTTGAGTTGATGTATCTTACCTTCATTCATCCATTCAATAAGCCTCTAGCAATAATTTCCTGAAGAAGTTTCTCCGCCATGTCATTCTCACCTTTTTCAAACAAAGCACGAATAACAATTTCAAAAGTCACAGCATTTGGTAAGCAACCATTGTCTTCCATTTTTGACATCAGGGCCAATGCTTCTTCAAATAAGCCCTCTTTGCAAAGCCCATTGATCATAATAGTGTATGTCCTCACATTTGGATGATAGTTTTTAATGGAAAGATCTTGAAAAATCTCTTTTGCTTCTATAAGTCTTCCATTTTTGCATAGGCCATGAATAAGTATATTATACGTGAATATATTCGGATCAATGCCACTCTTTTTCATTTGATTAAATAACATAAGTGCCTCGTCAACTTGTTTGATATTGAACATCCCATCCAACAAGGAAGTGTAAGTGATTATATCAGCAGGTTGACCTTTACTATGCATCTCAACAAGAAGCTTTGAAGCACAAGAGATTCTCCTTGATTTTCTCAAGCCATCAATTAGAGTATTGTAAGTTACCGTGTCCGGAACCAAGTTCTTGCGACGCATCTCTTCAAAGATATTCAAGGCATCATCCATCAATTTACTTTTGCACAAGCCATTAATAATAATATTGTAACTTTGGATATTAGGAGTCATTCCTATATGGGCCATTGTGTCGAATATACATTTTGCCTTGTTTAATTCGTTAACCAAGCAATACCCATCCATTAAACAATTATAAGTAACCACAGTTGGCTCCACAGCATCTTTTGTCATCACAGCCAACACACTCTTAGCATCTTTGATATTTCCCTCCTTACATAGTCCATCAATCAAAGTGTTATAGGTACGAACATCTGGACTGATGTTTTTCAGCATCATATGATTTAGTAAATCAATGGTTTCCTTAAGTTGGCCCGCAAGGCACAATCCATAAGTTAGAGTGTTGTACGTGATAACATCGGGAGAGATTCCCTTAGCAAGCATTTCAGAGTATAAATGAAAAGCATCACTTACAAGCGTAACCTTGCACAAGCTATCAATAATTGCGCTGTACATGACGCATCAGGAGCAATCCCATACCGTGGAATCTTTCTCAACACTTGAATAGCAGCTGCTGTGTGTCCGGTCTTACAAAGCCCATTAATCAAAGTTGCATAAGTGACTTGGTCGAAGTGAAATCCATGAGCCAACAATCTATCATGAAAATGCAGTGCTTTTTCAACCTTACCAGAGAGACAGAGACCTTTAATGAGTGTATTCAACGTTATGATATCAGGCTGAAAACCCATCCTGAAAATCTTGGTCAATACAGAGAAAGCAAGCGCCATATGACCCATGCCGCAACAACAATTAATTACGATGCTCAAAGTAACTATGCTGGGAGCAATTCCCCTGGTTTGCAATTGCTGAAAAAGGGAAATGGCGGTGGGGAAATGGTGCGTCTTGGCAAGAGACCCCAAAATCTGGTTAAATTGGACGATGGATGGAGTGCGACGCATAGAGAGCATGCGAGTGAAGGAATCAACAGCTTCATCAACATGGCGAGGGGATGTGAGCTGAGAATGAGAGTGAAGGCTTGACATTGAACATGAACAGGAAGGAAAGCGAAAAGGGAAAACATAGGGCACAAGAAAAGAGGGGATATGAAGAGAGAAGCTGAACCTGGAGAATGAGAGTGATGAAAATGATGCTGCACGCAACATGTTTGTATAAAATCCGATCAAATGAGAAGAAGGGGTTGGAAGAAAAGAGAGCGAATTGAATGGTGGAAACAATCACCGCATGGAAACAAAGGTTTGTTGAGACTTGAGTTGACACCAAAGCAAAGAACCATGCTACGGTGTGTTAGCTAAGTGGTCTGATTTGCAATTTCATTATTATTGAAGAAAAAAAAATTCTAAACGTTTTTTTTATAATTATTTCAAAAGACAATAATATTTTATATATATATATATTTTTTAATTTTTATTTTTTGAGATTAATTAATCTTTTTGTTAATATTTTTTTATTATTGATACATGGATTATTCAGTTTCATAAAAATAAAAATTTAGGATCCTTTTATTTAAAACCTCGTAATTCCTTCGAAAAGATTATTAGGAGATTGAGTTGTGTATTCACTCAAGTTAAAATATAAAAATTATCTCTAATAAATTGAAATAAATAAATTATAAAGATAAAATAATAAAATATAAAAAATTTATTTTATTCATGTAATTAATTATTTTAAATTATAAATTTAAATTTAAAATAAAATTATAATTTATTTTTTAATATAAATAGAATTTTTTTTATTTTAATATTTTTCAAACACAATTATTTATATTTTTTGTGGGAGATATTTTTTTTATATTCGCAACTGATTATCTAAAAAAATTATAATTATATTTTTTGTTGTCAAACTAATGGTTAATGAAAAAAGAAGGTTAAGGAAGTGGAATTTTTTTTGTATTGGAGTATTGTGCTCAACTCATTCTAAGTAAAAACTAATTTTATAAAATACGTTAAAATTAAATTGTCAAAGTCATCTAAGTGCAAAGAAGAAGGAACGCATGTGACACGTGAGAAACATTGTCAAATTTAGAGTTTTAAATACAAGGGATTGCAAGAAGCATCATCGCGATTCCACTCTTTGCTATGACTGACCATGAAGAGGTAGATTTTGCTTCATTCTATGGTTTTATATATATTGTCTTTGTAGACAATTTTATGATGATTTTGATTGTTTGGTAGTTCATCATGTTTGTGTGTGTTTAGACTGTGATTTGTTAAACTGAAATTTAAATAAAAGTAATTTTGTAAAATTAATTTTGCGTAGAAATAAATTTTTTTTGTAGAAGTGAGTTTATATTAATATGATTTATGTTTGTCAATTTTATACTAAAATTAATTTTGATAAAATAAATATTGGTTAGATAATATTAATTAAATTACTTTTAGATAAATAATTAATTAATTACTAAAAAAATAATATTAAATTATAATGTTACTTTTTTAAGTATATTTAATTTTTTTATACTTATTTTAGTATTTTTTATATAATATTTTCTATAATACTCTATTTTAGTATGTTAGAATTTTTTACTATTATAATAACATTAATATTTATTTATGAAATTAAAAATAACATATAAAAATTGACAACTTTTTCAGTATTTTTTTATAATAAAAATTAATATTTATTTATTAAATTAAAAACAACATATAAAATAACAAATCTTAGTATTTTTTTAATATTCTCAATAATTTTATTTTTATTATTATTTTTAGGTTTTAACTTTTTATTAGTTATATTTTTATAATTATTTATAATTAATTTTTTATTTAATTTATTATTTCTAATAGGAACAATAATACATATTATAAAAAATTAGAATAATAAATAGTGCACAAAAATTACAATGATAAATTTTACAATATCAAACAAAAAATATTTTATAATTGTTTTAATTTCTCAATACTCTTTTATTTAGTATTATTTTGGATGATAAAATTTTATTACTTATGACTCTATTTTTATGTATGACTATTTTTTTATTTTCTTTGTCCTTTTTAATAAAATCAATAATTCATATTATAATAAAATTATAATAAAAAATTTAATAAAAAAATTAAAATAGGAAAGAAAGTATTAAAAGAGATAAAAAAAATTATAGATAATGACCAACAATAAACCTAAACGTACATTGAATAAATGTAAAAGTTATAATTTCTTACATAAAAGACAGCGTTCAAATAACTTAAACATACTTTTATCCTCTTCAACATGTTTGTCAAACATACTCTTTGTTTTGTGTTTTCTGCACTTACCATATTATTATAGTCATTGAGGATGTAAACCCTTTTTTGTCATTGTCAAAGATATGGCTATGCTTCTAGTTTATTCATTCTATCTTTTTTTTACTATTTTTCAAATGAATTGTCTAATTACATTTGTGTATCATCACATGGATTCTTTGTAAAAGAGTGGAAACGGTAATATAACATACTAAGGGGGTTTATTATCTAAGATTCATTGATTAATGTGAAGACATGCAATTTATTTTTTAGTGAGGGCTTATTTCTAAATCTGAGTTATCCTAGATATAATAAAGTTTATTGGTTGGAACCTAATTTAGATTTAGCCAAGAGTCTGAGAGTGTTTAGAACGAATGTTGAAGTTATGAGGATGTGTAAGAGTGCTATGAAAAATGACAATACTGTTTATCTTTATTTTGATCACCTTATTGATGCCAATTCTGATATTATTGAGGATGATGTGGTTTCTAATGATAGTAGTGAGAGTGTGTATGAAATTAATCCACCTGCTGATAATGTGCACGAAGATAAAGTTATTAATAAAAAAGTTGGTGAGACTAATGAGAAGGAGAATGAAAATGTTGTTGAAGTGAATAAGGATAACAAAGTTATGAATGAACCCATTGTTATAGTGAATGAAAGGAATATTGAGGTTAATAAGTTGAATGAAGGTGCGAATGGTGCTATGAATGAAGCTGTGAATGAAGTGAATGGGAATAATGAGATCAGAGTTGCATCAACTCCAGAAAAAAAACCTTAAGAAGATTAGAAAGAGACATCCAAGACCACCATCAAATAGTTTACCCCAATAAAAAAGGACTAGTGAAATTAGACAAGCTAAAATAATAGATAAAACTACATATGAAAATAATGCTGAAAATAAAAGTGCCAACGAAAACCATAATCAAAGTGCTTCTCATAATGTAAATAAAAATGCTAATCTAGACTAACTAATTCTGGATAAGATCGTGATAGAGGAAATTGTAACAGAAAACACAATAGATAAACTTTTTTATTATGTTTACTTAGATAATTTCTTCAAAAAATATTGTATAATTATTGTGAAACATGTTGTATTATTGCATAAGTTGTAAAAATTATTTATCTTTTTTAACTAGTTTTGTATAAAAAAAT
This sequence comes from Arachis stenosperma, assembly GCF_014773155.1. Classification (NCBI taxonomy): domain Eukaryota; kingdom Viridiplantae; phylum Streptophyta; class Magnoliopsida; order Fabales; family Fabaceae; genus Arachis; species Arachis stenosperma. The sequence goes on along the minus strand of NC_080386.1, from coordinate 111,533,647 downwards.
CTTTTAATTTAACCACTTTTTTTTATCCAAAACATAATTAAAGAAAAGGAATTTGTGTTTTAACAAACAATAACACAACTTACTTTTTAAATGGAATAAGTGGTGTAAATTTTGAAAACCAGTGAATAAGATGTAGTATATATATGTTGCTTGCTTTTGACCTGTGGAGAAGAAAGGTGTTATTTGACATATTATATTATTGTTGCAGAACGTAATATATTTTTTTTCACATCATACAAAAAATAAAATAATAACTTAAAAAAAATCTTTTTGCAACCTACCAACAAAACAATAAATAAGAAATTAAAAAACATTTTTGCAACCTCATTACAGGAACTACTAATTTTACCAATCGACAAATCGTTTTAATTAATTTTATCAGTTAAAAAAGTGTTGTAAAAAATAAATAAATAAATAAATAATAAAAAATAAAAAAATGCATCGTTGCCATGTTTGGGCCTCTTTGTTGGGTTTCTGACCCTATTAACTGTTATGTTTTTGAGATTTTTTTTGCTCAATCGTTGTTGGGTCTTAGGAAATTTAAATATAGTGTTGGGTTGTTCAAGTATTGAAGCTTTATGTGGTGTAAACTTGATCAAAAGTATTATGTGTGCGTGGCTGTGGTGTTAGGTGTGTGTGAGTGTGTAACTTAGGATTGGAGGTTGTCCAATTCATCGACAAAAAAAAAAAAAAAACAAGTATTAAAGGTTTAAATCTCGCCTTGTACATACAGTAACTTATTGACCAACGACAAACCCTTAAATAGAGCTTAGTATCGTAGCAGATTAGCATTGACATACCTGGTTGAGGAACAGGGGTGAATGCGGATCGGATCGAATATGACCAAAATTTCGATCCGATCTGCACTTAAATCATCGGATTCAATATTCGCAGTTTTTTAGTTTGCATCTGATCCGCACATTTACAGATCGGATCAGATATATCTGCAAAACATAAAAATACCTTTTAAAAGCTTATTTTTATTTAAAAAAATCAATAAAATCTCTTTTTCTACTCTTTTAAACATATTTACCTTTTTAAAATAATATTAAATATACTTTTTTTAAATAATAAAAATAAAATAATACAACATATATAATAATTATTAGTTGAAATAAAATATAAAAAGAATATTTACTTATTTATTTATTTTTGTGGATACACGGATACCTATATAAAATTCACAATCCGATCCTCTTAATGTGCGAATCTGACCTGATTCATTAACTTTGCGGATCGGATTCATATCCGTAAATTTCATATCAAATTCAAATAAATATTGCAGATATGCGGAATGAATTCGATTCATGAATTCTCCTAAAGAATACGTGAACACTCCTAAAGAACACGTGAGAAACCAAACCAAAAAAAAAGTTAATAGTCTGAGCCTATCAATAAAGCATAATTCACAAGTAACAACAAACATAATTTGCAACCCTGTTGACAAAAAAAATAATGAGTGCTATAGTGCTTGAAATTTAGTGTCTAATTTATTAAAAAAATAATAAACTAATATCTCATTTATAAATAATTTTAAATATTTAATATTTATTTTAAAAAAGAAATTCAAGAAGTTCAACACTAAAATAAAAAAAATTCAGAAAATTGGCCAAAAATAATCTCCTGGAAACAATATGATCGCATCTTAGAAATTTTTATGACCAAAATCCAAGGAATAGTTTTTCTTTCTCCAAGAGAGTTGAGTAAATTTCTATAATAGTCCATGAGATTCACGTGAATACTCAATGTAGTCCTCTGATTTTTCCATAATAGTCCTCCAGATAGAGCTCCGAGCACTCATAATGGTCCTTGGCATATTTTTGGTGATGTGTTATCACCAGAGTGCTTACTTGACGTCGTTTTGCCACGCTGGATGGGTCCAACAGCTAGCTTAGCTAGCTTGTTTCCAATTTATACCCACATTAATCTCTCCCTCTATATTTAACCCTAAATTCCAAAATTCAAATCCCTAATCTTCTTCTCCGACAGCTTCCAGTCTTTGAGATTCTTGATGCCTAACCTTCAAATTACCAATATTTGACAGCTTCCCATTCATACATATGCCAGACATCATCAAATACCACCAGGTACTTCCTCCTTTGCAACATGTCCTTGATAATCAACTTTAGCTTATCGCTCCTCATGCTTTCTAGGTCATCTGGAACTGGTCTTCTTATTTTGGAAAAGAGTTTTTGGACCAAGTCACGGAAAAGCTCTTCAGTTTTGACAATGCCTATGTAAAAACAATCACATGTATAATTTGTTGAATATTTAAGGGCTTATGATCAAAGACTTACGATACCATATACAAGCGGAGATAATTCTTAACAAGACTGTCCATTTCATCATATGATTCGACCCCAATTTGCCATATAATGTATAAACAACTACTCTGCCCCAGCCTCTGATAATACAAATTCAGCATTGCGATGTTGACAGCATTTGCACCATAAGACCCTCCAAGAACCACCAAAACCTTTGCTTTACATTCACTCGTCTTCCCATACCCTGGAAAGAAATGCGATCTTGCTGCCGCCTTTGAAATTTTGTTCCTCAGCAACAACCTCACCGGATTCCCGCACACCACACACTTCTCCCTCAGGAAGCTATCAACAGTTGAGTTGAAAGCCACGAAGATAGCATCAGCAAACAGGACAAGAACAAAGTTGGCCAAACTAGGAGCAGAATTCTGTTCATGGATCACAATCTTTATCCCTTTTAACTTGGCGGCAATGTAAACAGGAAAAGAGACATGGCCGCTAGTTCCAACAACGATATGGTAATTTAGGGTTAAATATAGAGGGAGGGACCAATGTGGGTATAAATTGAAAACGAACCAGCTAAACTAACTGTTAGATCCATTAAGCGTGAGTGCGTGACAAAATGACGCCACGTAAGCACTCTGGTGATGACTCATCACTAAAAATATGTTCAAGGACTATTATGAGTGCTCAAAACTTTATCTGGAGGACTATTATGAAAAAATCAAGATCTTGAGAACTATATTGAGTATTCACGCAAATCTCAGAGACTATTATAACAATTTACTCAAGAAAGCTCTTTGGTAAATATCCACAAGACCACAAATACCAAAGAGCATATTTTCCAAGATAGTTACTACTTTCTAACGAAATCTCTTATTAATGTAATTAAAAAATATCCACAAATACCAAAGGCCAATTTTTCAACGACAGAATCTGCATTATTGAGAACTAAAGCAGTATTTTTTTCAGCTCAAGAAACCTTGTACATATTCATATCGTAATGTCTGCGAAAATGTGCAAACCAAAATCAATAGGATCTTATACAGCCTACCAAATAGTAACTTGTGGGATATCATATGATGTTATAACTTATTATTTTACTTGTATATTAAAATTAATTATTAAAATAAATTATTAGTATAAAATATATGTTAAAAAAATAAATATATATTAAAAATAAATTAAATTATATATATTTATAATAAATATATTAATGATTAATTTTATTATACGAATAGTATTTTTATATTATAACCTATCATAAATTCAGAAATTCGGTGACTGATAGCCATGGATATGGCTACATTAGACAGGTCAACTTGTTTCAACAAACCAACACACCCCCCATAAAGCATCGCCATCTTATCTTATATACTATATACATGTTTAAAAAGAATTAAAAAATATTTGAGCATGAGTTCAAAGATTTATATAAAGATTCTTTGTGATACAACTTCCGTTTAAATATTCAGAGAAAAAGATAAATAAATTTTTTATTTTTTTAGTTTGTAAATATATAAATTTTTAAAAATTTAAAAATATATTTAAATTTTTTATTTTTTTAAGTTTAAACATATTAAATTTTGAGTTTAGTTTGTCTTCTTTCAAAAAAAATTTTATGTATATATTTATATATCGACTAAATTAGTATAATAAAAATTATATTTAATTTTTTTATTAGGTCTAATATATTTAAATAAACAGAAAAATTAATATATTTAAATTTTAAAAAAATAAAAATTTTAAATATATTTTTAAATTTTTAAAAATTTAAATATTTATAGACTAAAAAATCAAACTTGTTTAATATTTATTCTTTTCTCGAGTTAATAGCTTCCACAAGAAAAGTTCGATGCATAGTAGGGATTTACGAATCTCCTTCACTGACACATGTAACGTCACACACAACTCACGCACAAAATATACAAGGCTAAACAAATTAAGCTAGACAGGTGCAGTCGACTTTACGTAAAACTAGTGAATAACTGAGAGTCGTTAAATATTTAATTAATTTGACTAAATTTTTATCTAATAACTCTTAATTATTAATTTTGTGTGAAGTCGACTCCACCTAAATTTTCGCCATAAATTAAAGTCACAAGATTAGAAAAGAAAGCCCATGTGCAGTGTCAGTTGGCATCGGAAGAAACGGTAATACTAAAAAAATAATTTAAATTTATTTTATATAATATTTATTAAAAAATTAATAAATTAATAAATATTAAATAAGATAAATTTTAATTTTTTAATTAATTTTTTTGTATACCAAATATTTTCACGTAAAAAAATCTGTACTTGGCATATTATAATGACAACTCAAAATTAAAGGGAGAGAAAAAAAAATGGTTCTAATTACAAGGTAGATCTTATATCCAAATTTGTCAAAATTCTTGATCTTTATAACCCTATTAACTTACTAATAAGAGTATGCTATAGATTAATTAATTGAAGGAGTATAGTTAATTTCGTAATGTTTCCTCTCGAGCCTAAAAAAGTTTCCCACATGTCGCTCAGACGAATTATTAAATTTCATTTGTCTTGCCATGCTCGAACTTGGCTATATAATCAACATTATTATTATTGTTGTTATTATTATTATTATTACGGGGAAAAGGTGAAGATTCCAGATAAATTAAGTCGTGGCATAAAGCCACTAGTTCATTGCTTTAAGGAACATGATGTTACTCTATAGTAACCAGTCGAATAATTTTAAGCTCATAAAGTTCATTTTTTATATTTTTATATTTTCTAATAATATATATAAAATATTTTCCCCCGCAGGAGCTGTAGGGGATTGAAAGGATATTATATATACTTATTAGTGAACATCATGTTATTGGGTGATAATATTGTTGGAGAATAAACTATTCAAAGAGAGTTTATATTCAATTAGGGTAAATTACAAAAGATACATCCGAATAATTTTATTATTGAAAAAAATACATTTAAATTTTTTTTATCAATAAAAATATTTTTAAATATAACAAAAATATTATATATTAAATATATATTTTAAAAAATATTTTAGAAATTAAATTTTAATATAATTTTTATAAATATGATTAGAAAATTAAGATATATTTATCCTTAAAATTTGGTGATTTTTTGTTAATTATATATATTTTTGTGATTTTTTTCAACAATCAATAATATTTTTAAAAAATCATAAAAAAATCACCAAATTTTAAGAATAAAAATATCTCATTTTTCTAATCATGTTTACAAAAATTGTATCAAAATTTAATCTCTAAAATATTTTTTGAAAAATACACATTTAATGTTAGATATTTTTGTCGATAAAAATATTCGAATGCTTTTTTATCAATGATAAAATTATTCGAATGTATTTTTAATAATTTATCCACCATTATTTATTAATTCTTCTTCCTGTATAACATGATTTAACCTTAAAAATATAACAGAAAAGTAGTGTACAACTTTAATTCTCCTTAAAATATTTTAGATTATGTCAAAAAATATGTACTAATTAATTTTTATTTTATAAATTATTTTATATTTTCACCAATTCTGTTTAAGTTTTTACATCTTGATTTAAATTATTTTTCATTTTGTTTGAGATTATGAATTTATATATGTTTCTTCCTCTTTTTTAATTAAATTGATTAATCATTATATTTTTTCTTTTAGTGACTTTTTTGGTGTTGAAAAGAATCTTGTTTTTACACGTATAAAAAACAAATGGTAATATAATTTAGTGACAAATGTCTATTTTATTGGACAAAAACTTAAAACTTAAAAGTGACAAAACTGGGTGTAAGACAAACAGTGATGCTGTCACTATTTACGCACATAGTATCAAAATGTAACGAGATTAAAGATGTTGATTAGCTTGTATTATGAAATTTGTTATCATAGCTAATAATGGGCCTCTTTGAAATGAGTTTTTTTTTTTTTTTTAGGCTGTTTGTAAGAGCAAAAGGGAAAAATAAATTCAGGTAGCTTCCATGAAAACACAATAAAGGGGTGTAACCTAGATAGAGACAACAAGTTGAACCTTTACCAACGACGCCATCGTAAGATTGAGTTCCTCTTGTTGGCCTTTGTACGTGTTTTGTGGTCAATTAGGTGGCTTCATTAGAAAGTGCATTGTTAGGCAAGTGGAACGTTGGACCTGCACAAAAAACATAGGATCGGAACTGGTCAAGACTGTCGTTAGTTGCCACCGGTTCGTGCAGGTATGCATTGTATATTTGTTTAGTTCATATGGTATATGAAATCGACAAATTCAGGGTTTGTAAGGAAGTGGTAGTTAAGATTGTGATGTGTAAGATCCAGAGCTTTTGAAAAAGGGTTATCATGAACTAATTTTAAATTTAGTATTTCTGTAGCTTTAATTTCAGAAATTTTTTTATTAAAGAAAATTAGAGTAAATTTTGATTAATTGAATTTGAAATAAACTGAGATTATTATTCGATTTTATAATTATTGGATTTAAATATTTTATTGAAAATAATTTGTAAATTTGATGAGCAAGTAGCATTTTTCTATATACAATTAGTGTTGGATTTAATTTGGGTTTCAATTACTATATTATCCTTATTTTTATTTGAAATTACCTAAACTACCCCTAGCTCAACACTAACCCTAGGTTTCAAAAATGAAACCCTAATTCCCTACATCCTAGTAGCCGCAGTCTCACCTCCCTCAACATGACAAACCCGTCAGAAAAACAAAAGAAAGAAAGAAACAAAGAAAGAAAGAAAGAGCAATCGAAGGAGAAGAGGAGGAGAGGAGGGAGGAGGCCGCGCCGGCGCGTCGGGCTTTACCACTGCCGTCGCGTCGTCGTCGCCGGGCCTGCGAGTTGCCATCCGTGCCGCTGCCGCCGTTCCACGACGAGAGGAGGTTCGCAGCGAGTAGCGCCGGAGTGAGGGAGAGGCCAAGCGGGGGGCTTTCGCTGTTCTCCTCGTCGCCGATTAGCTCACCACTGCCACCCTGATGCTCGCGCCATCGTCCTCCTCACCGCGGAGTCTGAGTCCTCGTCATCCACGGAGGGCCGAAGAGAGAAGCTCGAGCAGGAGGGAGAGATCGGCAGAAAGGGGGGTCCTTGTTCTGCGGCCGTGCCTCTGCCGTCGCGGGTCCTCCGCTGTCCTTCCACCATCACTGAAGTCCTCCATCGCCATGGCTTGCTGTTCAAAGCTGCCACCTCGCCACTGCTGGAGGTCTGCTCCGATCCGGTTCGAAGGAGAGAGCGCCATTGAGTGGGGAAAATGCTTCTGTCACGTTTCTCGGTCACTAGTAGTAGAGCCGCGCTACCGTTGGAACCACCGCCGTCTCTGCCAGCTTCCACCTCCATCGTGGTCGATCATGGAGGAGAGTGGAGGAAACTGCCTCTGCCGCCGGAGAGCGCTCTGCCGGTAAGGGTCTTAATTTGTGGTTTCGGTCATTTTGAGTTTCTAGAAGGTTTTGATACTGCGCGGTTTTTATAGTTGATCCACCGGAGCTTCTGGCCGCCGCCGAAGCTGTTGCCAGGGCCGGTTCGAAATTGCAACTGCTTCGTGTTGTTATTCCGGTAAGAAATTATGTTTCGAAAGCCCTACGTTAGTGTCCCGTACATGTATTAAAGCCTTTACGGTATTAATATTCTTAGAGTTTAGTAACTGAGGTTGATTGTTGTAATTTAGAGCTGGTTACGCTGCTGCGAAAATGTGTGGGGCTGTGCTTTGAAGCTGCCTTTGATTTCGAGTTGAGGCAAAAAGAACTTATGAGGCGTTTGGATTATGGAAATTGCGTTTTGAGGTAGGAGCGCTTTCCAAAAACTATATTTTTATATATTGGAATTATTATATATGGATACTACTGTGAGAGAATGTGTATTTGGTGATTGTATAGGCCTTATGTTTGGTTTGATTTGTCTCGACTGATTATGAACGTTTGTTTGTTGGATTGTTGTGTGGTTTTGTGAAACGAAATGCTTTTGAAGTTGATTCTTTTAAAGCTTTGAGATCGAGTTTAATTTGTAGGGAATTGATTTGAGTTGAGTTGATTTTCTTGATAATGTGAAAAATAGAATACACTCTTGAATTCAGCCTGGTTTGCTTTAAATGATCTGGTTTGATAAATGATTGTTGCTGAACCTTTTCTTTAAAGCTTTAGAAATGAGTTTATTCGGCTGATAATGATTTGATTTTGACACGATTTTCTTGAAATATGGAATTGAGATGACTGTTGGACTTTGGCTTGCCTTGGACTGATTTTGAAATTTGGACTGTTGAAAAGGATTGTCAAACGGTTTAGTTGGGACCCGAACCGGGTGGCAAAGTCCAAGTTTTAGGGGAGGTGCTACCGAAATTTCTATAAAATCCAAGTCTTTATTGAATGTTGTCTGGAAAAATGATGAGTTAAAGACTTCTATTATTTTATTTGAATTATTAAGAAAAGGATGATTCATGCTTTTGAAATGAATTATTAAAGAGGAAATTGTGATTTTGTCTTGCTTCTTAAGAAAGGCATTATATCTCTTTCAGGAGAAAGTTATTTAGATGAAACTTATGTTTTAAAGCTGTTTTAAATGTGACAAGGGCAATGCCTTTGAATTTGACTTGAGAGTTTTAATTAGAGGAGTTTCAATGACTTTGAAAGAACCTGAATGTCTATTGACAAGTTTCATTTTGAAATGTTTTGAGAAAGGTTTTAAGTACTCTTTGAATTCTGAATTCTTGCAAGACTAAAATAATTTTGAACAGTTGAAACGTTCTAGAATTTATCATGGGGGTTGAAGTTAGTTTTGCCTAAGTAAAGGAAACGGCTTTGAAAGAAGTAAATGATTACGTGAGTCGGTTTGGCTTAGATCCTATTTTATTACTCATATCAGAAAGCCAAGGTTTTAATGATTTTAAATGAATTTGGCGAAATGAGTTATGTTATTCTCCCCTAAAGACTTGGGACTTTGCCGAGAAACTTTGTTATAAAATTCTATTGTTGGATGGATGATTTTGAATGTTTCAAAATGAATCTTTAACTTTTCATGGTTATGGAAGTTTTGGAAAGAGGATGCCGAGAGTGGCATTGTTTTAAAAGAGGAATTTACCTTGAGTAAAAGTGGCTCATGAGCCTGAGATGATTTGAGAAATGAGATCTTTAAAGCCAAGGCTGAAAAGAGTTGAAACTTGATTTCAAAGTGAAATGAATTGAGAAAAATTGATTTATGGCTTAAATACCGATTTTATGAATTTGATGATGTTGAATGGTGGAAGTGCTATTTTGTTATGAGCCGGAATGGCTGTGTATGCTATTGAGTTATGGCTGATTGCCGAATGAGTTATGAGCCGTATGGCTGGTTATGAATTATGAAATTAAGCCGGATGGCTGAGATGGATGTTGATCCATGGCTGAGAATGAATGCATATAGGCTGATTATTGGTAATTGTGATTTTGCACTTCCACTATCAGAGGCACGAGTTCCCTGGGAGAAAGCAGTGGCTAGCCACCACGTGCTCCAGGTGGAGACTCGAGACTCTGCTGACCTTATGTCGTAAGTGTGGCCGGACACTGTGAAAGTCCCAGATGAGCTCGCCCCCGTGAATATACACCAGTGAGGGTGTTGGATATGGATCATGATTATGATCAAGTTTATGTTGAGTATAACTCGAGTTGGGGATGTGCGACAGAGGGACAGTCCAATGGTTAGCTACCAGGACTTGTCGGGTTGGCTCTATAACCGACAGATGATATCATCAGCCACTAGGAATAGGCATGCATCATATGCATCTATGTGACATTGTTTGGGTGTGCATATTGTACTTGGTTTGCCTTTGTGACTATTTGAGATTAACTGCTACTTGTTCTACTTACTGTAACTGTTTGTTTGTGCTTGAACTTCCTATCTGTGTTTGCAACTGGGACTTTGTTAGATTGTGGTGATTGGTTGTTGGTTGGATTGTTTGGGCCTAAGGTCGTGGTTGAACTGAGATGGACCGATGGTTGGTTTCGGTTTTGTGTTTCTGGTTTGGAAGAATATGAAAAGCTATTTTGATTCAGTATAGATAAACCTTTTTGAAAGGCTTTTGAGTTTTTGGAGAATTGAACGGTTCCTCTTTCAGAAAAGATTTTTCCGACATTACTTTATTGTAAACCGTTGTTTTTGAAAAGAGGCATAAGACGGTTATTAATTACTGGTACGGTTTATCTTTACGTATCCTATTACAGTAATTCCCAAAAACCCTCTACTGAGAACCCTTTCGAGGATAATGTTCTCACCCCCCTACATTTTTCCCCTTTCAGAATATAGGCGCTGAAGTCTCGGAGAGTTTACTTAGTTATTGTTGAAATGCTCTGTATTGCTTTAGATTATTTATTGTACCCTTGCCTTTATCTTGATGTATTATGTCAGAGGGATATGAATTTTATTGGCTAATGCTTGTAATATTATATATATATATATATATATATATATATATATATATATATATATATATATATATATATATATATATATATGGATGTACTCTTTATGTGTTTTGTGAGTTGTATAGTATCTATGGAGGTACGTTATCGAACGAAAGTATTTTGGGAGCGGTATTGCGGTAAAAAGTTTTAAACATGCTCATATTTTAGTATTAAATAGTATAAGTATCGTCATGATGTCCGAGCTATCAGAGTCACACAGCCGGAAGCATGAGCTTTGGTAGTTAGGGTGTTACATGATGTATGTATTTTTATTTTATAATTTAACTCATTATTATTGTTATTTTCGTACTTTACATTTTTAGGTTTAGGGTGCTTATTCAGTTATTGTTTGCATATTATGTTACATTGCCAATATATGGCTCATTTTTTTATATAGAAGTTCTGTGTGTGTTGTGCCTCGTTATGGATACTAGAGGTGCTAGACATGAATGTGTGGCAGCTTTTTCTAAATCATGGGGTGAAGAAATCACACCATCTGATTTCTTTGTTAAAAAAATTAGGACACAAATCGGACGGTCTGATTTGTGTGGGAGGAAAAATTTTAATTTTGGTGAATTTAATCGGACTGTTCAATTTTAATATAATTTTAATTTTTTTTATTTCGAGAAGACCAAATCGGACCGTTCGATTTAATTATTATATATGTTATTTTAATGCGTCAATACAAATCGGTTGGTCCGATTTGTTATATATATAAATTCATATACCAGTTTGCAAATCTCCTCTTCTCATCCTTCTTCTTCTTTTTCTTCCCTCAGTTCCTGCACCCAAATCTATCTTTATCATTTCGTATGAGTTTAAAAAAATTGAGTGAAGTTCATATTCATGTGAGTGAGAAAAATGGATGATAGAGTCATATTAAAAGTATATTATTTTGGTCAGATTTTGTTACAAACATCTGAAAGAGTGAAATTTATTTGTGAAAAACCGTTAGATATTGTTATTCCATTCACAATCTCATTCAAAGAACTAAAAAATGTGATTTGTGAGAAGATAGATTCTGAAATATCAAGAAAAATATAATGTATTTTATACAGGTATCCTATACCGGTATTTGGTGGATTCGTTCAATTTCAAACCAAATATATAACCAATGAAGTGAGCATACAAGAGATGTTTTCAATGTACATTGAAAGTCGCGTTCATATGTCATTCATTGAGTTGTATATTGAGTTTGAACAATCTGAAACTGACCGAAATATTGAACAGGAAAATTACAATAGTGATAGTGAAGAAGAGTTTGAAAGCAATTACGAAGTTGTTGGTCCAGACAGAGACAAATATTAAGGTGACGACACTATGGAGGCAAATGTGATAGACGTGGCAAATGCACTGGCAAACGAACATCTGTTTGAGGAGCCATCTTTCATACGAGCTTTGGATTTGAAAGTCATGCATGCTTCGGAGTTTCCGGAATATATGAATGCAGGTATGCGATTGCCTATATTTATATGAAGGATTAGAATTTTGTAATAATTTATATTGATCGATGGACTAAATAGTTACGTAACATGTGAAAATATACTTAATTAGCATTTGTTTATGTGTTTATTTAGTTAAATTTAAGATAATAATCTTTTTAGTTAGTTATTGATTTAGTTAAATATTAATTAATATTTATTTAAGTGTTTATGTTTTTATTTAGTTATTAATTAGTATTAATTTCTTGATATAATTCATTTGTAAGTTATAGATATATTTTACTTTTAATTTTACTCATTAAATATTTGTTTATTAAATATTTATGGTATGGTTGTCATCGTGGCAGAAATTCCTATGATGGCAGATGGTGAATTTGCTGTGCAAATGGAATTCAGTTCTAGGGAAGCTGTTATTATTGTAATGAAAGATTATACCATCCGAAGAGGTGTAAATTATCGGGTGTATGAGTCGGACCCGTTGAAATTTTATGCCAAGTGTACACAATATGGATCAGGTTGTGATTGGCTGAACATGGTTAACATAATCAGCAGAAAGTACTGTTGGGTTATAAGGATGTATAATGGTAGTTACACTTGTACCAGAGCCACCATTTCTCAGGATTATTTAAATTTATTCAACTTAAAATTCTTTTGATTTTACATTTTCTTCCACCACTTATTTAAATCTCTGGTTTATTGGTTTTTCTTCTCTAATTCCTATAAATTAGATTTGAAAATGCCCATTATTCTATTTAAAATGTAACTGCACGCAAAAAAATAAAATATTAAAATAATATAGGGAGAGTCTCGCTCTTCGCTCTTCTAGGAAAATAGCCTCCAGTATCAAATCCTCGTACTCCCGCTCTTCACTCTTTCTAGGGAACGTGAGAACTTGTTGTTTCAAATTCTCCTCAGAAGATAATGAGTGGTTTCAAACATAGTTTAGTGGGAACATGATGCATGAAAAATTGAAAAACATGAAAAATTGTATTTAGTGGGAGAGGATTTTGACGCTAACAAAACAAATACAATTTCTGTAACTACTTCTATATTTGATTTTTTTTTAAATTTAATGATACAACGTTAATATTCCATTCTATCTAAATAATAACAAAATATATGAATTTTTTTAAAATGATCTAAATTAAATTATTAATATTTTTATTATTTTTAAAATTATATTTTTAGACCTATAAAAATTATATTTTTATACTTACAAACACATATCTCTTTTATAGTGTAAAAGAGATATATAGAGTACGTCTATCCTCACATATTATGTGATACGAGTTTAAAAATATGTATCTTATCTCATTTATAATGTAAATGATATATACTCATAATTAATTCGTTTATACGGTAAACGAGATAAGTAATAAGATGCAAAAATATAAATGGTATCCAAATTATCTATATTAATAAATAAAATATTTATTTAAAGAAAAATCTGCTAATTTGTGGACCATTTTGTAGTTACTACTTACTAGATTTGTCTATTTAGTACAATAATTTTTATAATTATATTGTTGGATATTTTGAAGAGTAAACTTCCATTTCTATCCATAAAAGTTGAAAACACTGGCACATTTATCCATAGAAAAAGGAAATTACCATTTGTATCCATGAAATATGGGTTCCACACAACAAAATTATCCAAACATTAAAAAATTACCTAAAAGCTCTGACGGAGGAAAAATGCCAGTAAAGATTTTCACAAAATATCGCATTGCAAGTATAGTTCTAAACCGACAATTAAACCTCAATCAACATTTAGATTGTTTGTCACTTAAGCAAACCCAATAAAATTAACCAAAGTATTTAAACCTCGAGTCGTCTCTCAAGAAATTGTAGGGAAGTATGTTCATTATTGGCTATGAAAAAGTATATTTTTGGGTTTTGTAATAAGAAACAAGAAAGTAAAATGGCAAGAAAATAAACTAATAACTAAGAAAGCTCTTAGCAAGGAAAGAGAATTAGAAGTCCTATCCTCATTATCATCGTCAATTGTGATGGTAAATGTGAATTGCCTTCACTTAATTAACCTCTAACCAATGGAAGAAGGTCAAGTACATACAATCAACTTGAGTTCACAAGTCCTAGTCAACTCATAGTGAGAGACAAGATTTGGTGAAGTTTAAGCTAACCGGAAATCTTCAATCACCAATCAATAAAAGACTTTTGATAACTCAAGAGTCTCTAAATAATCAATTCAAGTCAAGAACATAAAAATCTAAATTAAAATCCACCCAAACATTTTACCAAATATTTGGAAGGCAAAAAATAAAAGCATAGAAAAGTAATAAGAGAATGTAAAATCTAAGACCAACAATTGCAAGTAATCAATAATAACAAATGAAGAAAGAAGCAATAAACATGAAATACCTCAAATTGCATTTAAAGAAAATTGAATCTAACATGAAGAGTTCATAAACTAAATTGGGAAAATAAAGAAATCAACAAGAAAAGATAAACTAAGATGCTAGAATAATAGAATGTAGAATAGAAACTAAATTAAAGCAAGATGGAAATCTGAATTGGGGAAGAAATAAAACTAAAAATCCTAAAACCTAGAGAGAGGATGGAGAGATCCTCTCTCTCTAGAAATCTACATCTGAACCTAAGAATTGTGTATGAATAGTGAATGGTTGATCCATTCTGCTTCACTCCCCAGCCTCTAATCTGTATTTTCGAAGCTGAAACTGGGTCAAAAGTAGCCCATAAATCGCCCCTAGCGTTTTCTGTTAATTGCAGCATGTGACGCTCGTTACGCATTCGCGTCAACCACGCATACGCGTCTCTGGACTTTTCACTGGCCACGCGTGCGCATCGTTTGTCTACTACACCAGACACGTGTACACGTCGTCCATGCGTACGCATCGCTGCCGGCTTCTCAAAACTTCAATTTCTTGTGTTCCTTCCACTTTTGCATGCTTCTTTTCCATCCTCTAAACCGTTCCTGCCCTATAAACCCTGAAAACACTTAACAAACATATCACGGCATCGAATGGTAATAAGAAAGGATTAAAATTAGCAAATTTAAGGTCAAAAAAGCATGTTTTCAATCATAGCACAAAATTAGGAAGGAAAATGTAAAACATGCGAATTCTATGAATAAGTGTGAGAATAACGGATAAAATCCACTCAATTCAACCTAAAATATACCATGAAATAGTGGTGTATCAAGCTCTAAATTATCTGTTATCATCATCAGCATTATCTTTTTCTCTCCGCACTAACCACTCTATCACCCTCATCTGCTCATCACGTTACCACCACTACCACCACCATTAACCCCATCCTCTCTCTCATTCCATTTGCTGAGCTCGTCACTGCCGTCAGAGTCCGTCAACTCTGCCAACACCTTCCTCTCTCTGTCTCTTTCTCCCTCTCCCCTTCTGTGTTTTGCTTCTCTCTCTCTCTTCTGCTTCTTTGAATCCTTAACTCCAAGATGAATCTTCCGTACAGCATGGCTGACAATAATCTCTTGCCATATCTCATATTTAAAAACTCACTTAAAATAGAAATTCTAGAAAAAGGGCTTCCTTTAGAATCAACATACAACTTGAAACGAGAAGATAAGCACAAACACATAAAAAGAGGGTCATTAAATGAAGAAAAGAACGAAAATAGGAAATTACAGTTATGAGATTTCAGATTCTGCATTGATTGAGTTATGAAAAGGGAAAGAAAATAAAAACAAAAAACTCATGACGGTGAAGGGCGTGGATGAGTTGGGCCACGAAAGTGACAGAGAAAAAGTTGAAAGAGGTGACAGTAATTGTTATGGGAGTGCCATCTTTAAAATTGTGGTGTCTCCTCCACCGTTTGAAATCACACTGCAACTACAAATTTCTCCCTTCTCAATTCCATAGCATTTGCTTCTTATGTAGATCTGACACTGTCTTTTTCGTTTTTCTTCTTTGCTTTTACTGTTATTGTTGTTGTTGTTGTTGTTGCTGCTGTTGTTGCTGCTGTTGTTGCTGCTGCTGCTTTATGTGAAGAAGATGACGATGGAGGTATAGTGGTGGTGGTAGTGATAGTAATAAAGGAAATGAGGTGGTAGTGCCCTTGAACTTAGAGTTTAGCTTAGGTGAGGTCGTTCAATTCCCTACATGGCCTGTTTGGGTTTGGCAATTGATTTGTTGCAGGGGTATTAGGTGGTAGTACTCTGTTATGAGTTCAACGAAAAGTTGAAAACGATGATGTTAAGAATAATTTGGGATTTTTAAGTGATTTTTTAGTGTTTGGATAATTTTATTGTGCGCAATCCATGTTTCATGGATACAAATAGTATTTTCTTTCTTATATGGATAACTGTGTCACATTTTCAACTTTTATGAATAGAAATAGTAGTTTACTTATATTTTGAATGATAGAATATTTAAGGTTTAAATACTAATATAATAACATTGTTAGTGTGAATAAATACCATAAATGCTAATGGACATATCATATTAATTTTATTTCAAATATATATAGTGTAAAACTCTTCTATTATGCATATGATAAAGAAAAAACTTTTTACTTCAAAGTAATAACATATCAACTCAGTTTTTTTAAGTCAAAATTAAAAGGAAGATGTAAGAGTGATGAAAATTATAACGTAAAAAGGTTATTCCTTATTTTTTTTAGATAAATATTAGAAATATTAATCTAATTCATATTTTATAAATATTTATAAATAATTATTTTTAAATATTCATAGATGTTCTTAACAAAAAATACTAATAACTCACTAATTTATTTAAGTTCTTATATCAGTTGTGAAATCAATTTTAGCAATAGTTTATTTGATAGTATTCATACGTCCAAATCAACAGAATAAAATCTTCTAGTATTCTTAATAATGAGCTAATTTTGAAATTTGAGTACCCATTACATATGCTTAAAATTTTGATAATTCTTTATGTCTGTGCTACAAACCTACAATACAAGATTGGTAGTTTTTAAGCTTGGAAATCATGTAACCGAAAGCAAGGACTTAACCAAGAAAAATAAAGGAATTTTTTTATGAAAAAAGATTATAGAACAGAAAAATTTATTACTTTTTGTCATTATTTTTAGCTATTAATATATTTTTAGTCTATATTTTCAAATATTAATAATTAATTACTAATTAAAAATAATAATTTTTTTTGGTATAAATAATATTAAATTCTATTAATTCTTTACTATCCTTTTATTTCAAGAAGAGGTAATGACCAAATCAGTACCCGAAAGATTAAAACGCTGACATTGCGGTACCTGACTATTGTAATCGACAAAATGGTACTTGGTTAATTTTAAAAACGGACAAGCGTGTCCATAAGCTTGCCGGACCAAAGCTCCGGTGAGGACAATGCTTACCTGGACACCGGATTATGCTGACAAATCATGTTTTAATTGAGTTGTAATTTCTAATTAATTAATTTGTTAGCCTAGGTGGAAATTGATTTAATTTTGCCCCAAATCAAAACTCTTTGCCCTAATCCCAAATTAACAAGCTCTCTATGGTAGAACCAACAGCTTCAGTGACGCTTCTCATAGCCAGCTGGTTAACACCTTCTTCCCTCTTCATCTTTGTCAACCTCGTCATTGGCACCATTGCCATCACCTCCCGCTTCACCTCCTCCCACAACAACCGAATTCAAGAACATGAACTCCAACACCCTTTCACTCGCTCACCCTCCCTCCTGCAACGAGTTAGATCCTTCAGACTCACTCATCAATACACCTACGACACAACGCCGAGTACTGCCGAACCCGTGACCCTCCTCGCTCTTACTGGCCGAGCCACCGTGACCCTCCTCTTCGCGATATCACCTCCAGCTCGCGTCCAGCCTCCGTCTTCTTCCCCTCCTGTCCGAACCCTAGCCTTGCCTCAGCCTCCAATCATCACCACCGCAGCTGGCGTCTGTACCCACAACCGACACAGAGCCACCACATCTCTCTCTTTCTTCTTCTTCCGCCTCTCCATCTTTCCTCTGTCCGTACCCTAGCGCCGCCCAGAACCACCGAACCTTCGCGGACCACCCAACGCGCCTCTACACCTTCACTGTTTCGACGCCTCACCTCCGCGATTTCACCATCGCCGCACCTCACCTCCGCCGAGCCCAGAACCTAACCTCCAACCACATCGCCGCCGGTTCTCCTTGGCTCTGTGCGAGACCCACCACCTCCGCGAAGCTCTCTCTCCCTCTGTCATTAGTTCCCTAAACGCCAGCCACCAACATCCTCCTCTTCACCGGACCAACACGACGGCGAGCTTCTCTTTCGCCTCCCTGTTCGCCGCTAGGACTCCACCTAGAACAACCGAGGCCACTCCTCTTCCTCTCCTTTCCTGTTTCGAAGTGGAAGTAGAGAAGCAGAGAACAGAAATTACAGATACAGATCGAGATGTTGGAAGTAGAGAAGCAAAGATTCAAGTGGCAAAAGTTCAGAGAGCTTGTTAATTTGGGATTAGGGCAAAGAGTTTTGATTTGGGGCAAAATGAAATCAATTTTCACCTAGGGTAACAAATTAATTAATTAGAAATTACAACTCAATTAAAACATGATTTGTCAGCATAATCCGGTGTCCAGGTAAGCATTGTCCTCACCGGAGCTTTGGTCCGGCAAGCTTATGGACATGCTTGTCAGTTTTTAAAATTAACCAAGTACCATTTTGTCGATTACAATAGTCAGGTACCGCAATGTCAGCGTTTTAATCTTTCGGGTACTGATTTGGTCATTACCTCTTTCAAGAATGACACACCTAACATTCGCGTCCCATACAAATTCTAGAGAAAGTAATTTCCTATTATGATCTCTTTGGCCATTTAACAATAAACAAAAGTCAAGATAAGCTTTTATCAAGAGTTAGGCTTAGTTTGGTAAAACTTTTGCTTTTTAAAAGTAGCTTATGAAAGCTGTCTTTTAAAAGACAGCTTTTTAAAAGCTGCAGCACTTACGTTTGGTAAAATCAAATTAAAAATGACTTTTAATAAGTACAAGCACTATAATTGTGTTTGATAAAACAACTTTTAAAAGTTGAAAAAATGATAATAAACATGTTTATAACAAAAAAATAATTTTTTTTTCAAATTCTTTAAAATTTTATATAATATTTTAAAATAAAATAATGTTAAAATAAAAAATTCATAATAAACATAAATATAATAAATAAATTCTTCTATTTTTTAACTTTAAAATTTTATATAAGTATCATAAAATTTGTATGTAATCCAATGTTAGTACTGGGTACGTCCATTACCCACCTATGTATATTGGCTCACCGTTACAGATCATAAAAAATGGGACACATATCTCAAATAAACTACTCTTATGATTATATATCTATATTTACATATGTATATACATGTTGTTATTATAATTTGGACTAATGCTCATGCAAAAAAAATTTTATGATTGGTTTTTATCAACCTCTTCCCGTTTCAAAGAACAGAAAACAACAAACAAAGATAATAGATCTACTGAAAAAATACAAAATTAACGCAAAAAAAATAATATAAATAGATAGAAGTTCATACCTAATATGTGATAGAGATGTATTTGTGTTGAAATTTGTGAAGATTAGGTTGAAAAATAAAAAATATATGAAGATTGTGTTAGATTTTATGAAGGTTAGGAAGAGAAGTTAGAAATATATGAAGATTTTAATGGCAATATAATAGCGGGAAATATGTGCGGGAAAATGAAAAAAATTTGGTAAGCATAAGCCAGCTTTGAAAAGTTCCCTCTTATGTGCTTTCAAAAGCACCCCTAACTTTTAAAAGCCGCAAGCACAAGCACTTGAGCTTTTTAATTTACCAAACGCAAAATGATGTGCTTGTACTTTTTAGCACCTCCTGAAAAAGCTTTACCAAACCCAACCTTAGACTGTTACTGAAGAAATACATGGCGAATCATATCTAGAAAAGGTTTGAAAATTATAATAATTTGTAACGTGAATGGAGAATTTGCAACATTAGAAACAATGTATCCTATTAAATACCCATGCTTAGGAAGATTTTATTCCCAAGGTGTGAATATTGAATAACACATTATCATGTAACATAAAGTAAGCTAAAATATCAAAATATTAATACACCCATCAATTGTTAAATCTAAAAATTAATTGAATTAGTTGAATTAAAAGTATTAAATAAGTATTATTCGAACGCTTAAATAAATATTAAAATTTTAAATTCTACTTCCGAATTAAAAAATAACGTGAATAATAAAAAATTTTATATGTATGGGATTCCTTTGGGTTTTAAAAGGCAAAGAGATCAGATCCCATCCAATAAAATAGAGCTGTACGCAAGAGTCAAATCCGGGGACATGGATATTTCCAAGTTCCAACGCTACAAGAGCAAGATATGCAAAAAGATTTCACCTTTCCCTTTAAATTATTTATTTATCAATTTCTGAAAAACAAAATAATATTCTTTCTTGTATTTTAATATTTTCATTTTCATTATATTCAAAAGGAGGCACGCAAAAGCTGAAGGATATATAAATAACTAAATAAGAGAAAAATATATTTTTTTCTTGTATTTGTAATTTTTTAAAAATATTTTAATAATTTAATTTTATTTAATTTTATTTTTAATATTTTTTATTTATTTTATTTTATTTTTAATATTTTTAATTTATGTAAAAATTATTTTTAAAAAATTTTAATTTTTTTAACATTTTATATAAAATTAATATTCAGAAATAATTTTATTATAAATAAAAATATTATGAACAAAAATATTATAAATATTTTAAAAAAATAAAAAAGATCAAGAACAAAAAATATAATTTAACTTATAAATAAAAATAAATATTAAAATATGAAGGAAAGTAGATGAGAACAAAATCCAAGAGAGAGAATGATGAAGAAGCTGTTGAGCTGTAGTACTCTGTGCACAGCACCGAAACCTTGAAATCCAGAAAATTCGAAGACCCCAAATCGCTCAAATCAACGAAGCTTCTGCAAAGTTTCTTCCTTTACTTGTGATCCCTCTTATCACTGGTTCTCTATTCTCTGGGTCAATTCTCCTCCGATTATTGATCATACTACAAAAGACCCCTTTTTCTATCATCATCATCATCATCATCATCATCATCATCATCATCACCAGCACTTTGTTGTTTCAGAAGTAAAAAAAGTTTTTTTTTTCCTTTTTGGATTTCTCAGTTGGGTTGGTTCTGTGACACTCAAGGGACACTCAGCTATTGAGTAAGTGAGCTCATACTTATTGTTTGTTTTCCGCAGAGAAATAAAAAGTTTTCCTTTTTGTTATTTTGCTCCTATCATCATCACTGTGGTTCTTTCTTCATTATTGATCTTGTTTGTTGTTCCTTTGCATGGTCCCTCCATTGTCAAGTAATCATTTCCAACCAGAATTAGGATCATCCAGCATCTTGTCTTTTTGTTGTAAGCTATATGATTGTAATTTGTAATCACAGCCTCTTAATACTTGTTAATTTGTTAAGTATCCTTCTTTTTGTTTAGGTTATTGCTGTGATGTTAACACTTTACATTGTTCAGTTGTCATCCCTCTAAGCAAAATATCCTATATATAGAATGCTCCTTCTTGGGCTTCTCCTTGTTCAGCTTTGATGATAATCTTGTACTTGACTTCAGATTAATCCTAATTCAATGCTAGTCTCCTTGAATCCTGAGAGTGAGAGTGGTAAAAAAAGAAAGAGAGAAAAAAATATTGAGATGACCACTTTGTGGTTGGAGTCTATTTAGTTTCTGACTTCAAAGCATTCCTTGATCAATAATTTCTTTAGAAATGTAACTGGAATTTGGCATCCTAGGATGATTAGGAAGATGTTTTAGGTGGATATAGTGTAACTTCATAGTTAGTATTACCTGTGACATTGTAGTGCTAGTTCTATATTTCCCTTTTCAATGCTCCTTAAAATTCATGATGCTTCCAGAGCTACAATATTGCATCCTTGTATTCTTTTTGACTTAGTTTGGTATACGTTTTCTTCATTTTCTTGTTTTTTAAATAAATTGAAGTATGTTCACATGTTATTGTTTGGACAGGAATGGGAATATATCTAAGCACACCCAAAACTGAAAAGTTTTCTGAAGATGGTGAAAATGACCGTCTTAGATATGGTTTATCATCCATGCAAGGCTGGCGTGCAACAATGGAAGATGCTGTGAGTAATAATTGAAAAATTGCTAGGTTTTTATATATTGAATCTGCCAATGCATTCTGAACCTGTTTGACAATTTTAGTCTAGTTGCATTGAATTGTTTGCTGGGTTGCGGCAGCATTGGTTCCTGCTTCATTTAGCCTTCCGATATGTTGGTGTATGTTCAATGATGTTGTTTAAGGATTGACAAGATACACTTTTTATGTTGTTTGAAATTAATTTGTTGCGAAAATAGACAGGAGGAACCAAGAATTATATGCTAATATTTATTTCTTTTGTGGGCTAATTTCTCTTTTTTTTAACATTCTATACTCTGATCTAAGGCATTCATGGTGGGCATTGCGATTTGTTAGTCATTCTTTTGGTTATTGTTTTCGACAGCATCTGATGTTAGTAGTGTATTTGTTGAAGCTGAATAAGCTTTGGCTTATATTTTGGTTGAAAGATGCTGTTGTTTTTAGGGGACTAGAAGGTATATTTGTGAATATACTGCAATTTCGGATTTTAATTTTTCCTGATTTTTATTCATTGATAATCTTTCTTTTTTTCCACCCTTTTGTTAGCATGCTGCATATACTGATCTGGATGATTCTACTTCGTTTTTTGGTGTCTACGATGGGCATGGAGGTATGTAAGATCTGTAATAGCTTGTCTACTTGGATTGATGATAGAATGCCATTTTTACTACGACTGATAAATTACCAATGGCTTGTTTTACTCTGTATATTTCATGCCTTTTGGAAAATATTTAAACCTCATATTCCTACCTCTTCTGCGGTGGTTGCAAAATTTTAGGTAAGGTGGTTGCAAAGTTTTGTGCAAAGTTTCTTCACCAACAGGTGCTCAGAAGTAAAGAATATGCAGATGGAGATATAGGAACCTCTCTTCAGAAAGCATTTCTAAGGTTAGATGAAAAGGGGGCCTCATACTATGCTTAATGACAATTTTCTCTGTCCTTATAACAGGAACTTGTTTTCTAAATATGTTTAGTGTCAGCTGTTTTCGGTACCATCTAAAACCTTTGTTCGGATCACGAGGGTCTCACACACAGTCTGTTTGAAATGTTTCACACACTCGGGTTATTAGTGTTGTGTGTTATTTAATTTATTGCATTGTCTGAGCTATTGCACTATATCTTCTGTCTCCTGGTCTAATCGAGACAAGAAAATGTGGTCGAAAATGTGGTCACCGAATCCTTCTTGAAAGGAAGTTATGAACTGGTTCTTCTGATATTATGCAGAATGGATGACATGATGCGTGGCCAAAGGGGATGGAGGGAATTATCAGTCTTGGGGGATAAGATAAACAAGTTTACTGGAATGATAGAAGGGTTGATTTGGTCTCCAAAAGGTACCGATGGTGGTGACCAAGTTGATGATTGGGCTTTTGAGGAGGTAGGTATGACATTTGATTAAGTTTTACTCGATATTGTCTCAGTTTCATTGGATGTACTTGGTTTCTCTAGAGGTGCATGTTTTATGTGCGTCTGATAATTTGAAAATTTTGTAAACATCTCCCTTTATATAGTTTACTTTTCTTTTTTGGCATTCTTTAATTTGATTTTGTTTACTGTATTTAGGGACCTCATGCTGATTTTGCTGGCCCAACTTCTGGAAGCACTGCCTGTGTTGCTGTTATTAGAAACAACCAACTTTTTGTTGCAAATGCTGGTGATTCGCGTTGTGTAATTTCTCGAAAGGGTCAGGTAACTTTAGAGAAATGAAATTCTTGAATTTTGATTAAGCTTTCACTGCTTACACAAGTACCGATGAAGTATAAATTGCTCATAATATGCATTGTTTCTTTCTTCTCCCCCGCCCCGGAACACTTCATATATATGTCAAGTTTTAAATGTTACAGATCTTGGTGAGTTATGTAAGATGTTTTACTATGACTCTTCTCTACAGGCATACAATTTGTCTAGAGACCACAAACCTGAGCTTGAGATTGAAAAGGAAAGAATCTTGAAAGCTGGTGGTTTTATTCACGCAGGACGAGTTAATGGAAGTTTAAATCTTGCAAGAGCTATTGGTAACTTTCATACTATGCATGTGACTTTGTAAAGATTAATCAAATCATCTTTTTTTAGTATGCTGCTCTTCTTTCAATTTTAACTTGAGTGAGCACAGCTTAGGTATCTAACCTTTAATATTTTATTGCAGGTGACATGGAATTTAAACAGAATAAATTTCTTCCCGCTGAAAAACAAATTGTAACTGCCAATCCAGATATAAACACTGTAAGTTTTTGTTATACAATTCGGCAAATTCGTTTAAGTGGTGCACAGATCCGTGTGACAAGGTTAATTTCGCTGTATCATATAATGAATATTAAGATGCATGATTAGCACTTACTGCGACTCTCGAGTATTTGACTTCAAGCATTCATCTATTATGACTGATGCGTTGTTTTTGTTGCGACATTTATTATAGGTCGACCTTTGTGAAGAAGATGAATTCATGGTCCTAGCTTGTGATGGCATATGGTATTTTTCTTATGCTTTAATATGCTCATTTGATTCTAACTATAATCTGAGTCATTTTTGCTGTTTACACTTTACAGTTAACACCGACTGTGTTTGATTCTGAAAAAGATTCTTTCTGCAAACGCTTCTTCACGCCATCATTTAACGAATAATTTATTTTCTCATGATTCTTTTCAGGGATTGCATGTCAAGCCAACAGTTGGTAGATTTTATTCATGAACAATTGCGCTCTGTAAGTTCTCACTTAGTTTTAACGTTTTCTTCAGCATTCAAATAATAAGTAGCCATCATTCTCATTCATGTACTATGCTTATTGGTCTGGAATCTGGATAATGCATCCTCATCAAGTTCTTAACTTAGGGCTTAACTTAGGCTTATCCCATTAGATGGGATCGGCTATATGAATCTAACAATATCATTGCGTCTTGTCCATGCATTGGGATTCGACAAAGTTTTACGTCGGATTTTGAAGGCTAACACAACTCTTCTTTTTTGTTAATGCATCTTCATCGAGTGGTGTGATTACTTTTCGTTGCAGGAAACCAAGCTTTCTGTAGTGTGCGAAAGAGTACTCGATCGGTGTTTGGCTCCATCAACCGCTGGTGGCGAGGGATGCGACAACATGACGATGATCTTGGTGCAGTTCAAGAAGCCAGCTCAATCCAGTGCACCACCAGAAGAGCAGCAATCCTCTGCAAACGAAAAAGCTGAAGAAGCTCATGAACCAAAAGCGGATAGTAGTGAAAGTTAGGGTGTTTTTTCTGAAGCAATAGTGCTCATATGTATTATATTTTATTTTATATCTCATATATAGTGTGCACTGGTGATTACACTGCCTCTGAATGGTCATGTTCCTTTCATCTAACACTACATACAATTATTCTGATCACATAATAGATTCTCTCTCTCTCTCTCTCTCTCTCTCTCTCTCTCTCTCTCTCTCTCTCTCTCTGCTTATAGCTCTTGCACGATATTATAACATGAGATTTTTATTTTATTATTATTAATGGAATACATGAGGGTATTAAGTCAATTACAACTTGTCATATAAAAGACAATATCACATTCTTAGTATCTATTTTATATGTAAAGCCGAGTCGGTTTCTGGCTATACAGGAGATGCATTTTCTTTTCTTGGTCGTGAAATAGAATTTCAGATCTAATTTAACTTCAACTTGGTGCATGTTACACAGTGACATCACAGGGTTGCAACTTGCTAATGAGCGAAAATTAAAGCTCATAGATATCGGCAACTTGGTGCATATGCATATTATTCTGATCTTATTTGGATTTTTGTAACTCAAGTTATAACCGATTGAGCATGAAGAAAGGGGGGGGGGGGGGAGGAGCGTGGGACTTGTGTGCACCATTTGCTTGTGTGGCTTTAGTAAAAATGATAATTCTTGCTACTTTTTAAATCCAAAACTCCTAAAAACTTAAAATACTATTTCAACTTCAAATATTTGATTATTTATTAAATTCTATTAGAAATCATAAAAAATTTAATTGAAAATCTAAGAAAATAAATAAAAAATCCTAAAAATTGCTTAAGATGATGTGTCATCACTTACCTCACACAACAATGTTAAATATAATTACATATATCAGAAGAAAATTTGTAATATTTGAATTGTATATCATTTTTATGTTTTCCCACTCTTAATAATACTTCTATTAATGATATTTTCAATGTTCTTCTAAGTGGCTACTTATTATAGGAAACTTAGTCATGTTTAGTTGTGTGCATTGTTCGGCCAAAAGAAAACCCTTTTATATTCAAATGATTGCATATTAGCATCTGCCTTTACAATTTCTGATCTAACACTGCTTTTACACTTTACATATGATTACAATTTCAAATATACAAATCTTTAAATGGCTCAAGTTTAGTTTTGCACAAAAGTCGAACTTCATGCCTTCCCCATCTACACATATCCCTGCAATTGCATAGAAAGATAATAAGTAAACATAAACAATTACTTTGTATTATAACCATAAAACAAATTTATCAAACTGGCAGAAATATACTCATAGTTCTTATAGAAAGAATTGGTCCATAAAAATCATAGCAAGTACTGCGTCTGCACAAGTTAAATACTTCTACCATTAATCAGCAGCAGTTGCCAGCATATGAAGTGAATAATTTGCACATTAATATATACACTGAGCAATGAGGCAAAGGAGCAGGGTATTCCTGAAGAAACCAAAATGATATAAAGTTACCAAGATATCTAATATTCTCATTATCATAGGTAGTCAAAAATTTTCTTCGTAAAAAATATTGATAATTACCTTAAAGGTCTCTATCATTGAGAATAAAGGCTTGCACCAGAATGATCCTGTGAGTGAAATCAGCATTTATTAGGAAGTTGAGCAAAAGTTTGTCTGTTGGGGCTGCACCCCTGTACCATCATCTTCTTGTAGACATTGAAAGCTCTGTCTTTGTTTCCCGACAAACTATGCCCACGAATGAGAGCATTATAAGTGAAGACATTAGGTTCCAGACCCCTTGCTTGCAGTTCCTCATACATCTTTCCGGCTAGGTCCACCTCTCCAATTATCCCAAGATGGAGAATCAATGCATTGTAAGTGTAAAGATCAGGAGAAATTCCCCTACACTTCATTTCGCCGAAAAGAGAAAGAGCATTGTCCAACCTGCGTGATCTTCCGAGCCCATTGATCATAAGATTGTACGAAACTCTATCAGGATCAAGGCCAGTTGACTTTAGTTCCTCAAAGTAGTACACAGCATCGTCGACTCTTCCGGCCAAGCATAGGCACTCTACAAGAATTGTGTAAGACTTCAGGTCTGGCCTTATTCCCTCTTTAACCATCCTCTTGAACATATCACAAGCAACATCAATTTTTCCAGCTTTCCCAAATCCATTGATGAGAATATTGAAAATAGCACTGTTTGGCTTGCATTGATAGTCTAACATCTCCTCAAAGATCTTCATTGCTTCCTCAAATCTCCCACTCTTTAAAAGTCCATCTATAAGAGGTCCATAAGTGCAGGGAGTGGGAGAGAAATCACCACTTATGAGCTCATAATACAAATCTAATGCCTTATTGATGCTATTAGATTTCACAAGCGCAGAGATGATAATGTTATGGGTTATGGCATTAGGCTTGCATCCCCTACTCTGCAGCTCATTGAAAAGTTCAAGGAGTTCATCAATCCTCCCAGATTTACCATGAGCATCGAGCAGCAAGTTATACGTGAAAATATTTGGATGACAACCTGCATCCTTCATCTCCACAAAAAGATCCCAGGCTTTTTCAATCATATTAGATCCAAGAACCCCATCCATCAAGCAATTATATGATTCAACGGTTGCATGAACTCCCAAAGTTTTGGTGAACTTATCAAATAATTTTTGAGCATCAAGGATCTTGTTCCGCTTACACAAGGCTTTAATTAGAGGTAATATTACACAGTCATCTTGGAAACCAGAAGCACTTACCAATCTTTCAGCAAATAGAATGGCATCTTCAATTTTCGCTTCAACTAAAATGGATTCCATTAGTTCTTCCAAGGATTGTTTGCCTTTCTCTAAACCTGCCTGATAAACAAATTCAATGACATTCTTGATAGCATCCTCTATCATTCCATACCGTACAACACCAGGAAGGAGGGTGCATAAAGTTACGAGATCAGGGTAGAGAGATTTCTTCATCTGATGGAAAAACCAGAATGCATAACTAATTCTGTCTTCTTTGATCAACCCATAGATGATGGTGTTATAAGTCAGAACATCATGACTACAGTTCATCATCGTCATTCTGCATAGCATTTTCAACGCCAAATCAACCGCGTCGTTCTTGCAAAGACAATCAAGGAGTGTGTTGAAAGTTATTGTGTTTGGAGGACATCCAGACTCTGTCATACTCCCAAACAGTTCAAGAACCTTTTCGACTTTTCCTTCTTTCCCCAAGCCAGCAAGTAGAGTATTGTATGTCACTACTGTCGGAGCCAGCTTCAAATCCTTCAGTCTCCCAAACATTTCCCATGCCTCATCAACTCGATCGGCCTTGTAAAGCATATAAATTAACGAATTAACCATAATTATATCTGGTTCACACCCATTGCTTATCATCTCATCCAAAAGCTCTATGGCTTTGTCTATTTGCCCTGCTTTTCTATAGCACTTCATCATCATATTATAGGTTACTGAATCTGGTGAAAGTCCGCAGTTGTAAAGATCGTTGAATATATCATTTGCTTCTCTGATCCTACCCATTTCTGCAAGACTATATAAAGATACATTACATGCTACTATACTAGGCGCAATTCCTCTCTTTTTCATCGTTTCAAAGGTCTCAAGAGCTTTTCCTGGATCACCGGACTTTCCATAATAGTCGATGAACAGAACATATGAATAAGCAGTAGGTTCAACGCCCAAAGATTCCATATTATCGAAAAGTTCTAATGCCTCATCTAATCTTTTCCTCTTCAAAAGTCCAGAGATCAAAGTGTTGTAAGTATGAAGATTTGGAAAAGTTCCTTTCATCTTCATCGTTTCTAACATAGCAAAGGCCTGATCAATGCTCCCAGATTTGCATAAAGCATCAATGAATGTTGTGTAGGAAACCACGTCAGGTTCATAACCATCAGCTTCCATCTCCCTCCAGAATCTTTTCACCATATCCAAGTTGCCACAGTTACTGAACTTGTCGATCAAAGTAGTATATGTTATCCGATCAGGTTTGTGATGGCTCTCTCTCATCTTTGTATATAATTCCTCGGCCTTATCAAGCTTCCCCGCATTACAAAGAGCATCAATCAGAACTGTATAAGTGACAACATCAGGCCCGCATCCTTCATCATCCATTTCCCTTAAAATCGCACAGGCATCATCAATTTTCCCTACCCTACCAAGTGCTCTAATGCATATGGTATATGTGTACATATTTGGCCTCAATCCCAAAGTTTTCATCTCTTCCAACAAATCCATAATGGTTCTGGTATCCCTTTTCTTCCCTAGTGCTACCATCAGTGCTGAGTATGTCTTCATGCTAGGCTTAAGCCCTTCCGAGATCATTCTTCTATAAACCTCCAAAGCCTCTCTACAAAACCCAGGTTGGAGTAGTAAATGGATCATCCCATTATATGAATAAGCATTCAGGATGAAACCAGCTTCCCTCATCTTTCCAAGTGCAAATGGCGCCCGCCGAATCCCACCTTTAACTGAAAGAGCTTTAAATATAGTGAGATACGTATTCAAATTTCGATTAATAACTTGCTTTTGCATTACATCAAAGACAAAGACCATATCCTGAATCCTCGTGTGAGCCCTCAACAACTCAAGCATGTAATTGCATGCTTCAGTGGTATGCAAAATATTCGGCAACTGAGCAACCATCTTGAAGTAGGAAAGAGCAGAATTTGGATCCGAAATAGACTTCAGAACTCCAATAACTTCTTCAGAGGACACTCCCATTTTTCTCTTGCCATTTTCCACAACCACCTCGTGTGCACACTT
Source organism: Arachis stenosperma (assembly GCF_014773155.1). Taxonomy (NCBI): domain Eukaryota; kingdom Viridiplantae; phylum Streptophyta; class Magnoliopsida; order Fabales; family Fabaceae; genus Arachis; species Arachis stenosperma. The sequence goes on along the minus strand of NC_080386.1, from coordinate 111,503,443 downwards.
TGTGCCAAAGGCATGAAGACCCACTTGTCTTCTTCCAAGTTTCTTCTGATTTAGCGAAGACCCATTAGTCAAAATCTTTACTTTCACAGAACTGCTTCCACCCAAGAGCCCATTATTTTTCAGAAGATAGACATTGGTGTCAGCGAAGGCACAGCAATATGACATACTGCTAGAACACAGGGTTGAAGAGCAGAGTATTAGGATGACCATAAAAGCTACACAATTATCTAAACAATGAAAAAAGAAGGAAATGGAGTGAATGAATTTAATTGAAGTGCATATGAAAGCAAAAGAAGAGGTTTAACCTGTTATGCAGGGATGAATGGATGGAAGGTGCAGAAGCAGGGACACAGACATAGATGCTTTACAATGTCTAAGCAGATTCAGGCATGTCGATGACCAATTATAAAAAAGTTATCGTCTTTGGTTTGGATAATTTTGCAGCAAGATAGATAGTAAGATAGATAGACAGCATCATGCTCTGTGAGGTGAGGTGAGGCGAGATTGTGAATGGACCAACGGATATTTTACGGTTCGGCTGACGTCATCAGTAACTATAGTAATCAAGGTTCTCAAAACCGAATCGGTCATCGAACCTCTCTAGCTATTGGTTTACTAGTTTAACCGATTCGACCGTGTTTCAACCAAAAATATTTTTATAATAAAATAATAAATAAAATATAAAACACACTAAAACATAATTATAGTCTAATATAAATTTTAAAATATCATCCACATTAACAATACTACGTAAATCACAATGTTATGATCTCATTCAAATACAAACTCAAAAAGTCAAATAACAAAAAAAAACAACCAAACACAAAATGCCAACATCCAATAACAATAACAATATAATTCACACCTAAAAATTAAGAGCAATCCAATAACAATATAATCCAATCTAATAACAATCACAGCAACCCATAACAGCAGCAATAACAGCATCAAAATTCAATTTAACAACAATATAATCCAATCTACCAACAATTATTCAACCAATAACAACATGCATATTCACAAATTAATTAAAAATTATTTAATCCATAACAAATTCACAGATTAATCAACAATAATTAATTAGTTATTCAACAATTATTGTTAAAAAAAACCTAGAAGCTAGAAGGCAGAAGCATAACACAGAGGGGGAACCGGTTCATAGAAATGACCTGTGGAACCACGTGACGCCAGCGATGGTGGAACAAAGGTGCGCGACGGAGGCAGGAGGCGAGCCCGGCGATGGTGCTTCCCGAGTTGAAACGGCGATGATGGTGGAGAGCTGCACGATCGGCGACGAAGCTCCAACTTGCGACGGCGGCGGGAGCGGTCCAACGACTGGACGGTTGTGACGGAGACAGCTCGCCGGCGGTGACAGGAACGACGAGCTCATGAGCTCGAGGGTGAAGGGAGGGAGCGGGACTGCTGCGCCATTGTGCTGGGTTGGGTGGGTTGGGATTGGGAGACGTTGGGTTATGCTAAAGGGTTAGGGGTTCAGTGGTTCACACGTTTAGGCAACCAAAGTGAACAAAATGGTGCATTTTGCTTAAAATTCAAAACCGGCCGGTTCACGGTTGGTTCGACCGACCGATTTTTGGCCGATTTGGCGGTCTAATAATGATTTTCTGATTGGACGGTTTTGGCATTAATCTGAATCGACATTCTCTTTGGTTCGCGATTTGACTGGTTTGACAGTCAGTTTGAACTGGTTTTCATAACCTTTGATAGTAATATCATTTTATTTTATTTGCTTAAGTTTTTAGCAAAATAACTAAATAAGTATTTGATAATTTTAGTATTTGATAATTATTAAGGTTTTAAAAATTAAACTGCTCTAGTTATTGAGGTGGGAACTCAAGTGCAGTTGACTTCACGTGAAGTTGATAATTAGGAGCCGTTAGATGATTTGACTGAATTGACTAAATTTTCATCTAACGACTCTCGGTTATCAATTTCACGTGAAGTCGACTGCACCTGAGTTTTCACCAGTTATTGATTTGTTGGTTTGATTAGTTCAATCGTAATTTAATTTGAAATAGTTATTTTATGATAAAATAATAAATAAAATATAAATAAAACACACTAAAATATAATTATAATTTAATATAAATCTTAAAATATTATTCAAATTTAAAATATTACATAAAATATTATCAACCAAAATCTTATGATCTTATCAAGATACAAACTCAAAAATTAAATAATAAAAAATATCCACAGATTTATTATTATTAGTAGATATTTTATGATTGATACTATCATCATAATTGAAATTACAAATTATAAAATGTATAAATAACATTTTATCTCATCAATTATTAATAATTTAATATTCATTATATCACTATTTTAATCAAGAATGTCACAATTTAAATAAGAGAACTGATCATAATGAACAAATACAGTACAAAAAACACAAAAAAAAGTACAACAGTGAGTAGCAGAACCCAAAATACATAGCACAACAGCCATGAAGACACAAACCAGAGTACAATATATTACATCAAGAGTGAGCAAAGCTAATCAATAAGATTCAATAATCAATATAATTTTATTTCTAAAAAAAGGCACAAAAAACAAGCGCTAGCAGTGAACAGAGAATCATTACCTTCGATCGGGCAAAGTGTGAGGGAGAGTGACTAGACGACAGTGACCAGCCGACGAGCACAATAATAGGCGATGACAGAAGTGCAGATGAGCAGACAAAAATCAGATACTAACGCCGAACTCGAGGAAGAAGCTGCCAATTGGTAAATGAGGATAGAAGTTGGAGACTTGGAACACGACGACCAGACGATGACGAAAGCTCCTGAATGTGACGAACGGCCGTAGAAGCGTAGTTGAGCAGATGAATGACGAATGCCAAGCTCAAGGAAGAAGCTGTTTGGTAAGTGTTTTGTCAATTTTTAGCAAATCGATGGTGGTTCGATATCTAGTAGTCTGGGAGCGAAACCTACTCCTCTTTGCAGGTACCAGTTTTCTAAAAGTGCATTAAAGTGTCTTCGATTAGACGGGAATTGGGATAGAAGATAAATTAAAATTTGTAAATCAATAAAAGAAACGAAAAAGTAAAGTTTTTGAAAAGAAAATGTGCTGAAATCAGAAAGGATTGCGTTTGAAATTAAAAAAAAAAAAGCAGTAAAATGACTTCGCCTGAGTCAAATGACTTTGACATGAAAATTAAAAGTGCAGAAATGTAAATTAGACATTGAAGATAAAGAAACTTGAAAGATAAACTTGCTTGAAAAATAAAGTTTACAAGAAGATAAATTGAAAGAGTAAAAAATGTGGAAGGAACCCTACAGAAAAGTAACTCGATTGCAAACTCAGGAATTCTCCGGGGATGTGAGTGTGCTTGAGTGTTTTCTGAGTTAAAGTTTCAACCCTTATTCCCTAACACTTTCTAGTATTTATAATCTACTTATGTAACTGATAATTAATTACACAGTGCAATCCTTTACACACACTTTCCGGTAACCGTTCCCGCTTCTTTGCCTATAAACGTTACTCATGATTTCCTCACATGAAAGCCTTCAACTCCTCCACTGCCATAACCGCTCGATCCATGTATTCGAATACCTTACTTGATTATTTGTTTCGAATACCTGTCCGGCTAGATCTGTCCGATTTAATAAAGCGTTTCGAAATCGAACTTATGTCGAATTTCTTTTCGAATCGGCTTACCTTAATAAAAATTATTTTTCGATTAACAGTAAGACCGTGAGAATGAACAGAGGTTGGAGAGTTGGAGTACGACAATAGCGTGATGACAGACGATTTGGTCCAATCGGCCGAATCAACAATTCTCAAATACTTTCTGAAATGATACTTTTTCTTGCTAGAACAAACCGTAGAAGTTTCCAGTCTTGATCCAATCGATTTAGTCTGATCAGAACCATGATAATTATATAAGAAATTAAAAAAATTAGTTTGCAAAAATATTTTTTGTTTTTATTTTTAGAAAATAGTTTTCATTTCTAACTTTTTCATATTTTAAAAAACACAATAGATTTGTGAAAAGCAAAATTCATTTCTACGCATCGAAAATAATAAAAATATGTTTGTTGGTTTATTTTTAAAATGTATTTTTAATATTTTAAAATCATAAAATTATATTTTAATTAAATATATGATTTTAGTTATTTAATTTTTTATTAAGTTAATAACTAATTTTTATATGGTATTAATATGAAATAAATTACTATTTTATTATGCTATTTTAGAAAATTTTGTATCTGTTGTATATATGTACCTGGTTTTATATTATTTATGACACTATATAACACTAAAAACATCAATTGAAAATAATAATAAAAATTGCAATCAAAATTAATTCTATTCTACTTATTTTGTTATTGATTCTTTATATATTTATACCAAAACAATTAATTAATATTAAAATTTGTTGATGCGGACATATTTTTTTAACAAATAATTTATTAATAAGAATAAATAAATAAATAACTATTTAAGTTAAAAAATAAAAATTTAAAACAAAAAGCCAACTTTTTGTTAATATTTGTTTAAGTTTTTATTTATTTTTTTAATTTTATTATTGATACTTTTATAATTCATTGTCAATTTAAAAAATTATTTCCATAATAAATTTAGTTTTTTAAATGAGATAGTCTTGCCTTTAAAAAATTAAATGTCTAAAATAAAAAAATTCAACAAATACATATTAATTTAGAGAGTAATTTTAATTAGAGCTTTACTTTTATTTTACTTACCTTGTCTTTATATAGTCCAAAGATATAAAAATTGAACCTAAAATAAAAAAATCAAAAGAGTCAAATAAATTTAAAAAAAAATAAAAAATACTTCATCTTTTCAAAAAAAATATATGTATAAATTGAAAGTAAATAATAGATATCTAACAATAGAATGGAGAAGAGTTGATGTTGAAATTGATGATAGAAAAAAGAGGGAAAGAACTAGCGTGAGTGAGGTGAGGTTTGAATGTTTATCTCCAAACTAAAAGCGCCATTCTTTAGGTTGAAAATTTTTTAAAAATTAAAATGGAAAATACTAAAAACATGGAAATAATATTTTTAAATTTTTTTTTGTTGAAAATATTTTTAAAATATTTAATTAGTCATATTTTTATGCTTTATTTTTATTTTCATCTCCTTATTTTCATTTTCATCAGAGTAAAATATTATTTTGTCTTTAATGTTTGGGATAAGTCATAAGATTGTCTCTACCATTTAAATCGTCCTATTTAAATTTTTAAAGTTTTAAAATCGTCTCACTGTTGTCCCCCCATTAGAGATCTGCTAACAAAATTGATAGTGGGACAAATTTGAGAAGTTTTGAAACATTAGAAACTTAAAAAAGACGAAAATGTTGGGAACAAAATCGATACATTACTCTTAAAAGAATTACCAAATTAAGTAAAATGGAAGTAAATTTTAATGGAATGAACTGCATTACGAATTCAAAATTTTTACTCATCATAGAATACTTCTAAAATGACTAGTAGATAAACTTCAAGAAAAAAAATGAGTATGATACATATATAATAAAATATAAATTATACCTTTTGTCTCTAATGTATCGAACTTTTTTAATATTTAATTTAAATAAACTTTATTTTTAACTTAGAAATAAATTTTAATTTTATCTTTCAATAATATCAATTTTTTACCATGCGTAGTTATTCAATTATTTTTTAATTACATCTAAGTAAATTACTCTTAATCACATTACTTTCATTATAAGTTTTTTAATTTTATTCTTAAAGATTTTTACTCATCGTGAAGTATTTATAGAATGACTTGCATATAAACTTGCAAAAAAAAAGAGCATGTTATATATACAACAAAGTCTAAATTATACATTTTGTCTCTAATATACCGAAATTATTTAATTTTTAATTTAGTTCAACTTTATTTTTAATTTTGAAATAAAATTTTAATTTTATCCTTCATTTTTAGGTAGATAATTATTTAGTTATTTATTTTAATTATATCTAAATAAATTATTCTTAATCATATTACTTTCTGTTGGGAAAAACTCAATAAAGGTTCAAAAACAAGAACCTATCTAATAGCGGAAGCACCAGAAATAATTTTTCCATAACCTGTGCAATTAAATGGGCAACACCAAAGATAGTCCAAGCAGCAAATATAATGACAGAAATTAAATAATCAGACACTAGAATTTTAACGTGGAAAAATCTCCAAAAGAGAGACAAAAAAACCCACGGGACCTAGTCTAGAAAATCTTCCAGTATCAGAATAATGGGTACACAAACAGTCTTCCTAGTGACACTAGGGCATCTCAACAATCAACAAAATACATCATCAAAATTGATGGAATCAACATAAACCCTCCACAAAGTGGGTATTTCAAATCAGGCAAAAGAGAAGGCAATACAGCTAGCAAGTTATATCCTAATGTTCATCTCTACACCAGGAATAACATACTAAAATTTCATAAGAAATGGAGCAAATTTAATAGGATCAAAGTTGGCTTGCTCTTTTCCCCCAAATTATTCTCCTCTTCGCCAAAACTCTAATGCTTCTTTTCTTTCATTCAAAAATGAATGAAGCCTCGTTGCTTTCTTTCAAAACATAAAGAAAGCTTCTCTCTCTCCCGTGGCCATTTTAGCCACTTTCTTTCTTTATTTCTTTTTTTTAAAAAAACCGTGAGCCCCACTTGGTTGGGGATCCACCAACAAATCTCTCCCTCACCAACTCAAGTGGGGATAGGCTGCTCCACCAAACCCGCCTTCTCTTTGCAGGAATCAAACTTCACTGCAGGTAAATTTTTAGTCATAATATCTGAACCATTATCATCAGTATGGATCTTCTCAAGTGCATAGGAATTCATTTCAAGCGCTTGATGTATTCAATGATAACTTACCTCTATGTGCTTCGATCGGGAATGAAACGTCAAATTCTTGCTGAGATTGATAACACTCTGACTGTCACAAAATAACACAAACTTCTCTTGATTGATGCCTAAATCTTGTAGGAATTTCTTCATCCACAAGAGTTCCTTAGAAGCTTCAACAACAATAATGTATTCTGTCTCTGTAGTAGACAAAGCAATACATTTCTGAAGTCGAGATTGCCACGACACAGCTCCCCTTGTAAAAGTCATCATATAACCAAAAGTAGACTTCCTTGAATCAAGATCCCCAGCCATATCTGCATCTGTGTAACCATCCAACACAGGTTGTCTACTCCCAAAGCATAAACAAACTCTGGAAGTACCATTAAGGTATCTGAGAATCTACTTCACTGCTTGCCAGTGTTCCTTTCCAGGATTAGAGAGAAACCGACTAACAACTCCAACGGCATGAGCAATATCCGGCCTGGTACAAACCATAGCATACATCAAACTGCCAACTGCAGATGCATATGGAATCTTCTTCATTTCCGCTTTCTCTTTCTCACTTGTAGGACATTGCTGCGAACTCAGCTTGAAATGACTAGTAAGTGGAGTACTAACAGGTTTGGAATTACTCATGCTAAACCTTTCTAAAACCTTCTCAATATACTTTTGTTGTGACAACCACAGTTTTCCATTCTTCCTGTCACGAGTGATACTCATGCCAAGGATTTTCTTTGCAGGACCCAAATCCTTCATAGTAAAGGATCTGTTCAAGTCTTTCTTAAGACTTTCAATCTTTTTAGTGTCATGACCAACAATCAACATGTCATCAACATAAAGCAAGAGAATTATAAAATCACCATCAGAGAATTTCTTAACATACACACAATGATCAGAAGAAGTCTTACTATATCCATGACCTTCCATGAAGGAATCAAACTTCGTGTACCATTGCCTTGGTGCTTGCTTCAACCCATATAAGCTCTTCTTCAACTTGCATACAAGATGCTCCTTTTCTTTAACCTCGAAACCCTCTGGTTGCTCCATATAGATTTCTTTATCTATGTCACTGTGAAGGAATGCAGTCTTCACATCAAGCTGCTCAACCTCTAAATTCAAGCTAGCCGCCAATCCAAGCACAACTCGAATAGAGGACATCTTCACAACTGGAGAGAAAATCTCTTCAAAATCAATACCTTTCTTTTGCTCAAAACCTTTTACAACCAATCGAGTTTTGTACCTTGGCCGTGAGATATTTTCATCTGCTTTCAACTTGAACATCCATTTATTCTTGAATGCTCTCTTACCCTTCGGCAACTTCACCAATTCAAAATTATGATTCTCATTCAAGGATTTCATTTCTTCTTGCATGACCTTCAACCAATCTTCCTTATGCTCATCAGACATAGCTTCCTGGTAGCTCTCCGGCTCTCCAGTTTCAGTGTTCATCACATACTCATGAGGAGAGTATTTTTGAGAAGGATGACGCTCTCTAGTAGATCTTCTCAGTTCAGACTCAACTGGTGGTTCAGGTGGAACTTCAACATCTGGCACTTCAGGTTGAGGTGTAGGTTCATCATGCAAATCATCACCATCATTATCAACTTGTACATCTTCCCCATCAATAGGAGGTCTAGTGGAAGGACCAGGTTCATCATCAGCAGAACGTCTAACAGTTATTGTTGGCTTATCTATCTTCTCAAGATCTTCAATAGTTTAGTCTTCAAGAAAAATCACATATCGGCTTCTAATTATCTTCTTGCTCGCCGGATCCTATAATCTGTAACCAAAGTCTTCATGACCATAACCCATGAAGATACACTACTTTGACTTTCCATTAAGTTTAGACCTTTCATCTCTTGGAATATAAACAAAAGGTCTGCAGCCAAACACTCGTAAGTGACTATAGGAGACATATTTCCCTCTTCAAACTTTTTCTGGAACATCACCATTTAGTGGAACTGAAGGAGAAAGGTATATCAAATCTACTGTAGTCCTCATTGCTTTACCCCAAAAGGATTTAGGCAACTTTGCATGAGAGAGCATACACCTGACTCTATCATTGATAGTGCGATTCATTCTCTCTGCAACTCTATTATGTTGAGGAGTATTAGGAACCGTCTTCTCAAGCTTGATCCCATGTCCTTTACAATACTCTTCAAACGGACCCCTATATTCACCATCATTATCTGCTCGAACACATTTCAATTTCCTTCCTGTTTCTCTTTCAACACTTGCATGAAAGTGTTTGAAGATACCGAGCACCTGGTCTTTAGATTTCAAAACAAAAGCCCACACTTTTCGAGAATAATCATCAATAAAAGTAACAAAATATGATGCACCACCTGATGTCTTAGCATCCATAGTGCAAACATCAGTGTAAACTAAATCTAGAACATGTGATCTCCTATGAGGTCCAGAATTATGAAATGATACTCTAGCATGCTTTCCAACAAAACAATGAGTGCAAGTATTTAAAGATGTACCTTTCACGGGAAGTGAGTGCTTCTTGGCTAAGACGCTTAGTCCTTTCTTGCTCAAGTGACCAAGACGTATATGCCACAAATCAAAAGAGGAATCATCAGCTATAATCACATCTTCTTTGCACAACTTTGCTTGCAACCGGTAGAGAGTAGTGAGACTATTGTCTTCTCTAACAATGAGAGCCCCTTTGGTAATCTTGCATTTTTCACTACCAAAGGAAGTACAATACCCCTCTTGATCCAATGCCTTCACTGAAATAAGATTGAACCGCATATCTGGTGCATGCCTAACATTCTTCAACTGCAACTTGCATCCTATGTTGGTTTCAAGCCACATATCACCCATACCAATGATATCACACACTCCTTTATCTCCCAATTTGATCTTGCCAAAATTTCTAGCAGTATAGGAAGTGAAAAATTCACGCCTCGGAGTGACATGACATGAGGCACCAGAGTCTATAATCCAAATGGAATCATTACAGACAAGATTCACATAATTTTCATCATATGTGATAAGAACATCTTCATAAACAATAGCAGTAGTTTCTTTATCACTATCTTTACCTTTGTCTTTGTTTCTTTCCCTTGATTGTTCTCTTTTCAAGAACCTACAATACCTCTTGATATGTCCCGGCTTACCACAATGGTGACAAATGAACTCCTTTCTTGGCTTGTACTTTCCTCTTGACTTGCTTCGACTCTCTGACCTGTTAGAACTATGAGGTTTTCTACTTTGACTTCTCCCCCGTGACTCTGAAACAAGTGCTTCTGATTGGGAAGAGGCATTAGTCAAACCTCGCTCTCTTCTTCTGGCTTCTTCATTCAACATGCTCTCTTTAACCATTGCTAATGTCAACTTTCTTTTTGGAGCTGAGTTAGTTAGTGTCACAACGAGAACTTCCCAACTATTAGGCAAAGAACTCAACAACGACAAGGCTTGCAACTCATCATTCAAAGTGATTTCATTATTTGTCAATTGGTTCACCGTCTCCTGAAAAATGCTCAAATGCTCCGGCATTGATTTACCTTCAACATACTTCATATTGACAAGCTTCCTGATCAAGAATGCTTTGTTTTACACATTCTTTCTCTCATATAACTCCTTCAATTTCTTCCACATCTTCTCGACATTCGTTTCGGTGTCAACATGTGGATACACGCTAAGATCAAGCCATTGCCTAATCAAAGCAACTGCCTTCCGATTCAGTTTCTTCCATTCAGCATCGGATTTAGTACCTTTGGATTTATCCCCTTCCACAGGATCATACAAGTCCTTGCTATACAACATATCTTCCATGAGGGTCTTTCAAATTGAATAATTTTGGGAATTCAATTTGACCATATTCAGTCCATGAGTATTTTCCTCCATTTAATCAACACAGAGATAAACAACCAAAGCTCTGGATACCACTTTATTGGGAAAAACTCAATAAAGGTTCAAAAACAAGAACCTATCTAACAGCGGAAGTACCAGAAATAATTTTCTCACAACCTGTGTAGTTAAATGGGCAACACCAAAGATACTTCAAGCAGCAAATATAATGGCAAAAATTAAATAATCAGACACCAGAATTTTAACGTGAAAAAACCCCCAAAAGAGGGACAAAAAAACCTACGGGACCTAGTCCAGAAAATCTTCTACTATCAGAATAATGGGTACACAAACAGTCTTCCTAGTGACGCTAGGACATCTCAACAATCAACAAAATACATCATCAAAACTGATGGAATCAACATAAACCCTTCACAAAGTGGGTATTTCAAATCAGGCAAAAGAGAAAGCAATATAGCTAGCAAGTTATATCCTAATGTTCATCTCTACACCAGAAATAACATACTAAAATTTCATAAGAAATTGAGCAAATTTACCGGAATCAAAGTTGGCTTGCTCTTTTCTCCCCAAATTCTTCTCCTCTTCGCCGAAACTCTAATGCTTCTTTTCTTTCATTCAAAAATGAATGAAGCCTCGTTGCTTTCTTTCAAAACATAAAAAAAGCTTCTCTCTCCGGTGGCCTTTTTAGCCACTTTCTTTCTTTCTTTCTTTCTTTTTTAAACTGTGGGTCCCATTTGGTTGGGACCACCAACACTTTCATTCTAAATAAATTTATTTTTTAATTTTACTTTTAATGACATTACTTTCATTCTAAGTAAAATTTTTTTATTAAAAATAAAATTAAAAAATAACTCTTATAGTTATAATTTATACTTTATTGTATATGTACATGCTCTTTTCTTCTTTTTCGAAAGTTTATATACTAGTCATTCTACATGTATGAGTAAAAATTTTGAATTTTTAATACAATTTATACCGTTAAAATTTACTATCATTTTACTTGATTTGGTAATTCTTTTAAGAGTAATATATCGTTTTTATCCCTAATTTTTTCGTTTTATTTAAGTTTTTAACGTTTTAAAATTGTCTTAATTTTGTCTCACCATCAATTTTATTAACAGATCACTGATGATAAGACAACATTAAAATAATTTTAAAATATTAAAATTTTAAATAGAATAATTTAAACATTAACATTAGGAACAATTTTAAAATTCATTCCAAAACATTAAGAATAAAAATAATATTATACTCAAATAAAAATATCCAAACTAATAGGCTCCTACAATTTTGACTTTTGAGTTTAATTTAAGGGTTAACCACAAAAAACATTTCTTAATTATTTAAATATCGACAAAAATACACTCAAATTTTACTATCGACAAAAATGCTTTCAAATAATTTAAAAACACAATAAAAATACCCAACAGTAAATATATATTTTCAAAAAATATCTTAAAGATTGAATTTTGATGCAATTTTTTGCAATTATAATTATAAAAATAAGATATTATTATACTTAAAATTTTGTAATTTTTTGTTAAGTATATATATTTTTTATAATTTTTTTGTTAACAACCAATAACACTTTTAAAAAATCACAAAATAATATATATTTAACAAAAAATCACCAAGTTTTAATAATAATAATATCTCATTTTCCTAATCATGCTTGTAAAAAATCGCAGCAAAATTCAATCTCTAATGTATTTTTTGATAAATACATATTTAATATTAGTTTTTTTGCAAGATTATCTAACATTAAATATATATTTCTTAAAAAATACATTAGAGATTGAATTTTGATATAATTTTTTACATGCATGATTAAAAAATGAGATATTATTATCCTTAAAATTTGGTAATTTTTCGTTAAGTATATATTTTTTGTATAAAAAATCACAAAAAATATATAGTTAGAAAAAAATCATCAAATTTTAAGAATAATAATATCTCACTTTTCTAATTATGCTTGTAAAAAATCACATCAAAATTCAATTTCTAAGGCATTTTTTGAAAATATATATTTACTGTTGGATATTTTCGTTGCGTTTTTAAATTATTTAAAGACATTTTTGTCGATAGTAAAATTTGGGTATTGTTTTGTCGATTTTTAGCAAATCGAAGGTGGTTTGATATCTAATGATCTGAGAGTGAAACCCTACTCCTTTTTGCAAGTAACAATTTTCTAAAAGTACATCAAAGACCCTTTAATCAGACAAAATTTAAAGTAATATGAAAACAGTGAATAAAGACTTTGAGAAATAAATTGTCTGAATTTAAAATGATTTACATTGAATCTAAATAAAACGGTAAAATGCATTCAATTAGATCGAAAGACTTTGAAACGGAAAATAAAAGTTGGATAAGGATATTAAATGTTGCTAGAAAGACAAATTTGTAAAAAAAAAAAAAGTAAAATTTACAAAAAATGTAAATAAAAAGTAGAACACGAGTGAAAGGAACCTTACAAAAAATTGACTCTATGCAGACTCAAAAATTCACTAGGATGTAAATGTGCGTGAATAATTTTTGAAGTAAAATTTTAATTCCGGTGACTTCGAGCCTTCTCCTATTTATAGTCATCTCCAACCATTTAAATCGAAGTGTAACTCTCGTGTTTATGAAAACATATGTAAACTATTTTCGTTTCTTTCACTTGATAATATAACCTCCAAAAAATAATTTTCAAATCTTAATATCTTCAATTTACTTCATCGATTAATCCATCAATCACCTATAATAGTCAAACTTCGATTCAATATTTCTTATCAAAATATCTTCTTAATGTAATTTTTTTTTTCTGAAAACACATACCTACTGACTCTTAAATAATTCCTTTTTTTAAAATAAATTATTTTTTACCAATAGATATATTTTTGTCAACGTTTAAATAATTTGAAAATATTTTTAGTGATTAGCCTTAATTTTAAAAAGATAGTCCGATGCTTTGTCACTTATGGTTCAGAAAACATTAACAAAATTGTTAGAATTCAATTATAGCGGTGATTGGTGTTTAACCTGTCTATTTCTTTTTTTATATTTTTAATCATTGCATTAAAATAGACGGCCATGATTCTTTATTCCCATTTTTGTGTCCAAGTACCATTAAACCATTTAAATATATTCACAAATTGAATTTTATTTTTTTATTTTAAAAACAATTTAATAATTAAAATTTTACCTCTCTAATTTTGTTTTTAATATTTTTTTAATTATAATTTGAGAGATAAGAGAGATGTCTTTGTTAAAACTTTTTCACTAATATTCATGTTCTCGTCCAATCTCGACAACTACAAAAAGAATCCAAATTTAATTAAGATAATTTTTTGTTAGAAAAAATTAAGATTTTCAATTGGTTTAATTACTCTATTTGTCTCTATAGTTTCGCAAAATTTTCAATTAGACATCTATATTTTTTTTTTAATTGGATCCCTGCATCAATTTTTTTTAATTAGGTTCCTCTTGGCAGTAATTAGCTTAATTGTATAGAGACTCAACTAAAAAAAATTGGTGCAAAGACCCAAATAAAAGAAAAAAAAGTGTAAAAATTCAATTAAAAAAATTTAGTGCAGGACTCAATTAAAAGAAAAAAAGTATAAGGATCTAAGTAAAAATTTTGCAAAACTATAAGGACCAACAAAGTAATTAAACCTTTTTAATTCTCATAAGACATGTTCGATCAATTAATTTTTTATGCAAACACATTACAAAATAATAATTAATCAATTATTAAGTCTAACAATCCTATAGACAACAAGATTTAACTTCCAATTGATAAAAAAAGACCAATTCTATATGATGTATCTCTCAAATTCATATCTCACATAATTAAAATTGCTTCAACGACTTACAGCAATTTCTCTTCGAAAAGCCAAAAAAATAGGGCAAAGGGATAAAATAAAATAAAAATTATGCTGCGAAGACATGGAGCAAAAAAATTTTTAAATTCACAAAAATTGCTGTAGAAAAAATAATAAAACAAAATAAAGTAAAATAAAATCTGAGTAGTTTATAGGGATAAAGACAAAGCACAACAACGAAGAGGGATCAAAAAGTGTAGTGTGATGGCAGTAAGAGTGGTGGCGGTGTTGAGTGCAAGCAAACGATGGTAGTCATAGAGATGAGACGAGAACATAAATATCAGTGAAAAATTTTAGTAGAAATATCTCTCTCATTTCTGAAATTATGATTAAAAAAAGAAAAAAGTGAATAAAAAATAAAATTAAAGAGACAAAATTTTAATTATTAATTTTTTGAAAAATTAAAAAACAGAATTTAATTTGTAAATATTTTTAAATGAGTTATAGTACTCCTATATAAAAGTGAGAATAATAAATTTATAGCCAAAATAAACAACTTATTAAATGCAGTACATGCATATTGCAGGTTTTATGAGAAAATGAATTTTTTTAAAATATTTTTAATTATTTTATCAAATGTGTTATTTTTATTATTTAATATTATATATATATTTGTTTTATTTAAAAAATATATGATAAAAAATTACACTTGATAAAATAATTTAAAAAAATTAAAAAAAATATTTACGACCAATTCCAACCACTATCCAAGTATTTACACTTATGCATAGTGACCTAAAAAAACAGATTTAATTTATTTTCTAATAACTCTTATAGTTATAAATTTTTGTAATCAATTTAGACATAAACTAATAAATGGATGTTGCTAAGGGAAAAGAAAAGTTGATGAATGAAGTCTAATACATTAAAAAGAAAGAATAAACTTTATCTATTACTTGTCATTGGTGTCAAATTGGTTTTGAATCTATTTTTCAATATCTTTGGGAATGTTCTAGTGCAAAGGAGATATAAAATTTTTTAGGTCTGTATTCAGATAATTTAGATTTATGTGATTTGCTTTATAGAAGTGTAATGAGTGGAGATATTTTTCTTTTCGGCCATATGGTGGATTTGGAGAAGTAGGAATCATGACTTATTTAATATAGATGACTCTTGAAGTGTTAGTAAAGTGGTGAGTTTGATTCGTAGTTCAGTAAGGGAGTTTCATACTATCTTTGCTATGCATCAATATTTGTCTCCTCCTTCGCTTTGTTTGCATTGGGTTCCACTTCCAGTTCATTATGTTAAATTGAATTGTGATGCTAGTTGTTTTGCTCTTTTTGGCTATGCTGGTTTTGGTTGTATCATTCGCAATCCTGATGGATGTTGGTTGAAAGGTTGCACTGGAAAAGTTGAAGTGTGCAGTGTTCTTTTTGCTGAATTGTATGCAATTTGGAGAGGTTTACTTCTTGCTTGGCATAGTGGATTTCACGAGGTTATTTGTGAAACAGACTGTTTAGAAGCTCTTTTCTTGGTAAACCAAAGAATACTTGGTAAAAATATTCCGGAACGGGACTTGACAAAATATATATAAGAGGTTATTTTTTGGTGACTATATATAGGAGGTTATGAATTGGAATTGGAGAGTCTTTATTCTTTTAATTCAGAGGAAATGCAAATAGTGTTGCAGATTGTATGGTTAAAGTAGCTGCTTCTAGCGTGGACATTCATTTGAATTAGAGTCAACGTGAGTTTCAACATCTAATAGATTTAAATCTAGCCAATTAATTTAATTTTGTTTCTATTTTTTTTCTTTTCTGTTTAGTCACAAAAAAAAAGAATAAACATTCTTAAAAAAAATTTTGGATGAGACACTTGAGTTACTAATTTTTAAAAATTACTCTCCTATATTTTTTGTAGTTTTAAAAAGAATTTTAATTTGTTTAATGTTAATAATTTTAAATTTAATTATTTTATAATAAAATTTATTAAAAATTTATTGGTCTAATATTCTAATATATATACTAAAAATAACATATAGATCGATTTGTGTTAGAAATTAAAGTATTCTATTTATTTATTAATTTAGGAATTTAGTAATAAAAATACTTTTAAATAGTCTCTGATAATTATGTTAAAAGATAATGAAGTCTTCAATAAAAAATATCCTTTTTAAATTTTGACTTTTATTATTAGAAGATAAATTAATCTTTTTGTCAATATTCTTTTTTCTATATTAACATAATAAACTTATATTGTAAATTAAACTGTTAATTTATCCATTAAAAATTAATTAAAATTGATATTTTTTTAGTTGAGAGTCTAATTATATTTTGAGTAATTATTAGAGTTGTTTAAATTTTTTTAATATTTTTTGTTATTTTTTTAAATATATTAACTAAATTTATTATGTAAAACTGAAAAATATTAATAAATTTTAAATTATTTTTATTATAAAAATTAAATAAAAATATATTAATTATTAACATGTCAAATAAACATATTCTAAAAAAAAATTATTAATATAAGAACTAATTAGTTTCTCAATATTAAAAAATGTCAGAATTAATATTTTTTTCGTTAGGGCCTTCGAAGGAATCACGAGAGACCGACCTGGGTGTACACTAATAAAAAAAAGGGTATGTTTATCGATATTTGATTATCGGGTAATTAACACACAGTGCCACTAATCAACCTTAAAACCAAGGCGCAAGCCCTAGCTTTTGTTTTGTTTGCGCCATAAAAATACCTACAAGATAGTTGAAAGCAGAAAACCGAAAATGGTGAAAGCAGCAAGTGAAAGTGCGAGCGGTGCAGTCCCTGAATCCGTCATTGATTCAGTGAACGACACTCTCTCAAATCTTCAAGAATTGAAGCAACACTTTCAGCAATTCATGCCTCTCTTCTCCGACCCTCAAGTCCTCTCTCAAATGCCCCCTCTCCACCGTGCTCACTCTTTCTTCCTCCTCAGCCAAATCACTTCTAATCTTCTCGCGTGTAATTCCAAACCCCTTCAAAAATGCACAAACTTTACCTTTTTATCATTCTGTAATTTTACTATGTCAATTTCTTTTATTCTGCTTCGATGCAAAGTTTTTTTTTGTTAATATTATTGTTTTTGTTGTCTGCAGTGAATTTGAGGTGTAGCGGGGTTCACCCAGATGATCATCCTATTAAATCAGAGCTTGTAAGTTTCTGATAATTTTGTGAAAGGGCTTGTGTGGTTTACATTCTTTTATACCAAAAGTTAAAATCTTTATGTTCCTGACGCACTTCTTTGTGAAGATTTTATCAGAGTATGGGTTAGAGCTTATAAAATGTAACCAAATGAACTCTAACTCTGTTGCATGCTTATTTCTTTCTTATTTGTTTGATTGAATTGCTTGACTTCTGAATTCTTAGGATAGAGTGAACTTATATCAAGACAAACTGGAACGTTTGCTAGATTTAATGCAAGGTATGTGTTGCTTTTTTTTTGGTTAACAATGTGTTGAATGTGTGGTGGGTTTGAAGAGGCCTTTTAGTGAAAGAATTCCAGTTTGTATTAGCATTGTCCTACAGTTATTTTTGTCTGAAATCCGATTGGAGTGCTTTCCATTTTGTGTGTGAAGCTCCACTTCGACCGTCTACCACCTTGAATTATCAGGCAGCTACACGATTTATAGAACACTCTCTCCCCGACCTCACTCAAGGTGGGTAATGAATGAAGTATTTAGTTTCTTTCTCAGATCATCTGTGTTGATCTTTTGTATGTAATGAGTTTGTTATTTCATGCAGAGCAGAGGCAAAATATGAGGAGCATAAGTAGAGGGGAGAGACGTCAAGGGCGTGCTGGTCAAAAGAGGAAGTATCAGTCTTCTGAAAAACAATCTGTTCAAAATGCCACCAAGGAATTTTTGGAGAAAGCAGCCCTTGAGCTTTTTGGTAATAATCCTGACAGTATTAAGGGGCCATTACGATTTGACATGTCAGATGACGATAGCCATGATGATGACGACAACGACAATGAACAAACTGTAGCCTGATTTTTCCTGAATTCTGGTATTGTTTTCATGTCCAAAAGTCTTTTTTGGTTGTAGCTGCCATGTGAATCTAATAGATGATTTAGAGTGTTTAGAAGTTATTTATAATGAATGCTGAACACAATACATGTTGAAGATCTTTGTGAATTTTGCCTTTGTATCCACTAGATATATATATACACTGGCTAGGAAGCTGGAGTTGCATTTCGGTTTTAGTAGTACTAAACCATGATGAGGACTAAACCATTAACCCAGAAATATAAGTGGACAAAAATTAGCTGAGCAATTGCCGAATATATTAAAATTTAAAGGGCTAAAAAGCAAAACAAAGTGTCCATTATGGAATCCCTCTCCCTTAATACTTAACTTTTTGGTGTTTTGTGCTATCTTAAAGCATTAAGCTTAATTGTTTTTAATTAATCTTATGAGGATTCCACGCACTTACAAGTTACAATTCTAGCCATAACCTTTTTTTTGTTTTGTGAAATCTGTCTTTTCCATCAAATTTAGGATTCGATGCAAACTGGTATTATTTGGATAGCTATCTTGGCGACACAGACTCACTGTTCATTACATGGTGGCATGTTGGTGGCCTGTGTGAAGTTATTTTCGTTGTTTGCAAGAGAGGAGCACTATGTCTGTGTATGCTTGTTATATCGTGTTCTAGGTTGGATTCTATACTTTTCAGTTTTCACTGTTTGTATATGCTTCAATTTTGGATATCGTTTTTCTGCTTGATTTATTTTTGCTGATGCATCTTAAGTACACATTTTTGCATAACTGGGTTTCCACAAAACAATTTCAGAATTTTAGCTCCTTTTCAGCATCACAATTTGTTAGCAGCCATTGCTGGTATCTCCTTCCTGCTGTTTAAACAAGTGAGAAAAAAAAAGGTATTTTTAAAAGTTAATATAAAAAGCTTGTTCTGGTTTTTATTATACATGCTTAGTCCGGAAAAATATCCCAAATTAGTAGGGCATTTGTTAACAAATTTTAATCACCAAAATCCCTACATCAAAATTATTTTAAAAGGATTGGTTTGAAATTTTTAAAACTTTATAGAGACTGTTGTTCTTTATCAAATAAAGATTTTTTACCAAATTTTGACATTGAGTATTAATTTTGTCTATCAAAAATAAAATAGTTAAAATTTATTACTCGATTAGTCATTATGAATTTCTTGAAACAAAAAATCCTTAATTTCTATAAATTTGAATCAAATACTTAAATTTGAAAGAATATGCGCATCAGGTAAATTTCTTATAAAAAGAATCATATGATAAATTATAACAAAACTAGAAAGAATAAGAAATCACAGTAATCTCACTGTGACACACACTCTCACAGAAACCTATTAACTTGTATAAAATGCAAAATTGGAGGGTAATTCATTCACATTCACATCAGAAAACAGCCCACACTCATAGCCACCACTCCCAGAGCCATCGCAAGGCCACTCTTCAAAACCGTGGCATCACTACTCGGAGCAACAGCTGGACCTTCAAACTCTCCTGATGGTGCCGGAGAAGGCGCTGGAGAGAAACCAGCAGACCATCTTCCTCCCCTCGGAGACATAACGACGACAATGAGCTTCTGGCCTTTCTTGCAGTGACCCTTTGCCCCACTGATGAAGTAGAATGCGCCTGGACGGTCAAGCTCCACCTTAGTGATGCCATCATTGTACTGCTTCATTGGGTTTAAGGTGCTGCAGTTACCATAGTCTTCTTTGTCCACTTCCAAAACCGAGTCTTTTCTGCCATCGTATTTCCACACTGAAATGACAAAGTATGTCAGCGATTGAAGATTGAGATTATTATGAAACAAGAAAAAGAAAGAAAGAAAAGGTGATGTTATTATTTGTTACCAAGATGATCGCCAACTTGGAAACGAGATCTTTCAGCCCATTTGTTGAGAGAGTTGGCTTCAGAGGATGGAATCTTCCAAGCATCAATCTTGCCACCAACCAAGTGCTCCTTAGCTGAGGAGAATCCAAAGAGAAGAAACAAGGTGAAGATAGAAGCAGAGGAAACTATTGAACAACCAGCCATTATATTATTTTGAGAATAACAAAGAAGAAAGAGGTGGTTTATGTTGTTCTTTCGGGCTTTGTTGTGTTGTGTATACTGTATATATAACACTAACCAAGAGAAAGTAGCCGTTGAGGTAGAGACTGAGAAATGCCCAATGAGTGTGGGGGCCACTGTAACGGTACAAGCGCTCATGGAAATTGCACTCTCTCTCTGTAACACGTTGTTTCCCCATATGATGAAAAATGAAACGAGAAGAAAAATAAATACAAGGAAAAAAAATAGAAAGAAAAAAATAAATCATTTTATGTGTTGTTTGGATTAAAAAAAAAACAGATAAAAAAATAGAGGCATTTTTTTTTGATTTAGATGAAATGAAAAGTGAGAAGAGCAAAAATTATAATAGAAAAAAATTATATTAATACTTTTAGATTTTTATATTTTTTTGTTAATCAAAAGGTGAATTAGTAATTTTACCTTCATTTATACATTTTTTCTTTATTTTCATCAGAAGAATAAATTTTGGTAGGTCGCACGCTATTTTTTTTTAAGTAAATTATCGTTTTTGAACTCAATGTTTGGGGTATGTCCTGTTTGTATTCCTAACATTTATATAATCCTATTTGTATTCCTAATATTTGTAAAAATGATTCAATTTTATCCTTCCGTCAATTGTACATTATGAGTTTTGGTTAGAGTTCTGGAAATCTCTTATTGAGATTAGAACACAGTGTCTGACACAGAATCAATGATTCACCCTAAGTAATAGCTCATCAAAAGTTGAAATTAATGCCTGCGACATTTAATTCACTTTTTTAGGGATATAATTGAATCTGAAGATAAATAATGGGTACAATATTAAAACTAAATATATCAAAGTGAGACATAATTAAAAATACAATTTGATCTTTTAGTGTAGTTGACGACAAAAAACATTAAAATCACTTTTACAAACGTTAGGAATACAAATATAACGATTTAAATGTTAGGGACAAAAATAAAACTTACTCCAAACGTTGGAGATAAAAACGATATTTTACTCTTTTTTTTTTCATTCAATTTTCCTTTCTGGTCTAAACAACAAAAAAACTCATATTTTCATCCTTTTTTTTATATTTTCTTTTCTTTCATATTCTTTTAATCTAAATAATGTATAAATTAGTAGTCTATTGAAGCCTTGACAGGAAAATAAGTTTCTTTCTTTCTATTATTAACTATAAACAAATTTAATTATTTAATTTATCATCTTTTCTAAAAATAGCATCGATTTGTAAATTAGTATTAAAACACGCTATATATAACATTAGAATCATAATAATTTTTAAAAATATATAAAATAAAATATTAAAATTAGTAATCCGTAAAAATATAAAAAAGAATCATAACAATTACTGAAAAATATTAAATAAAATATTAAAATTATTAACAAATCTTAACATAATTAATCAATAAATGTTAATTTATACATGATTGATCATGTTATATTTTTTCAAAAAATAGTTGAAAAGAGAAAGGTATCTAATCGAGCACTAGAATGGCCCACGTTAGTATACTTGGTGTTATAACGTAATCCATTGAAAAATTAGAATTATTGAGTTATTGATATTGATAATTGATTCACTAAAATATAGGAAAGAATTATAATAATAATTATTAAAAAAATATAAAATTATTGACAAATTTTAACATAAATAATTATTAAATATTAATTTATGTATGATTAATTATATAATACTTTTTTTAAAAAATAATTGAAAAAAAAATGTATGCAAACTGGCACTAGTCACGTTAGCATGTTTGGGATTAAAATGTAATTTATGGTAGAATAATACTAGTGTATATACTGTATACGAAATATTTTTTTTTTTTTGGTATTATGTTTGAAATATGCTTTTGGAAAAAAAATTATAAGCATATTTAACTTATTTAACATATTTTTTATTTATGTGATTACATATATATTTGATGAATTGTTTTGCAAAATTCTCACATAATGTAAATCTTAACTTAGATCTACCCTCATAATACATTAAGACAAATTTAAAAATAACTTCTTATATCAAATTTAACAATATTTTTATAACTATTTCAATTCGAAGCTACTCATCAAGTTCTAACACAATAAAAATATCGTACTATTAAAGTTATTATAGATCTTGAAATTTTCTTTTCCCGTTAGAAGTCTTATTATTTTCGTAAAAAAAGATATCCTCGAAAAACGGTACTTCTTATCTTTTTGCAAAGAAGGGTAAGAATTAAAAGAAAATTAACAAAATCGAAGATAAAAAGATATTGGCATCAAAAAAATCCCTTGTAATAAAATTTATTTTTATTTTAGACGATGGAAGTAGTCGTTACGATATAAAAAAAATGCTCGGTTTGAAAATGCCACAATAAAAAAGGGTGCAAAATTTTTTTATCTACGTAATGGATATAACCCAAAACAACACTCACGCATGAATTATCAAAATATATTTAAACCAACTAATTTAAATATAAATGGTATGACCCTTACTTATCAAGTGTGAGTTATCGCTTTTCTCTTGGAGTGTTTTTTTTGTTTGGTACAAAGCAGAAAAGAATTTGATGAAATTGGAGAGTTTCGAGTACAAAATGATATTTTTCCTAAAGTAAATTCTATATTTATGGTTAGTTGATTTGAACTTAATCTTATTTGACCAACATCAACATTGATCATATCATAAACTCTCACTTAAGATAGTTTTTTTCCCTTAAATAGAGATATATATTGTGCACTATATAGGATACTCTTATAAAATAATATCAAAAGAAAGAATTAATTAATAATTGTGGAGTTTAAAAAACTAAGAACGAATCAATTGATGATAACTAAATATTATTATTGGATTAAAAACTCAACTAGGTATATGATTAGGTTGTTCATGATGCAGAAAATTATAGAAAGTAAATCTGGCCTAATAAACAAGGTAACACAACCTAAAGAAGTGACAATTTTATGTGGTTAGTGAGTAGAAATCAATATGGACCAAAACTAAGTATCACGCTCAAGTCCATTCAAATCAAGCACTCACAAATAGCCCAAAGTATGGTTGCTAGTCACTAACTAAATTGAAGAAAAGCAATTCACTTCTCAGTTCTCTCTCTTCTCTTTTCTCTACCCACGTGAATCAACTCCAAAAAGTAAAACAAGAAAAAGAAACTTTGCTTAGGGTTCAAATCAAAGATGAAAAAGTGGGTTACCAAGATCAAGTAAGAAGAAGAAAGTCAAATGAGCAAGGGCTATAAGCAAAGATTAAATTCGAAGGCTACATCTGAGAAATCTTTTTGTCTTTGTGCTTTATTGAAGATTGTTGAAGAAACCTTCCCTCTGCATGCACCGAATTGGTAAAATGAAGGTTATAGAACTCTGCTATAGATCAAGAGTCAAGAAAGAAATTTGGAGCCAAAACACAAATGAATGGCTCAAATTTTTGAAGAAATTTAAAGGATGAAAAAGAAGATGGTTGGTATGGATGCATGTTTACTGAAATCACTCCCACAGTCCCATATCTCTTCTACACTGCCGCTGCTGCTGATTTTGGGAAAGAAGAAATCAACTGTTCAAACCAAGTTTCAAACTTTAGAAGCTTTACTCCTCTATTAAAGGGATAAACGGCCAGAGATTGATTCGAGGAGTGAGCACACAATTTGGGTTCTTATAGCTTACAAAGCTATCTCTTCTTCTCCTTGAATGAGTTTACATTAAATTTTTTGTTCTTCAGTGATCATCTTTTTTTGTTTCTTTTTAATGGAAAAAAGGCATTAAGTGACAAATTAGTAAAAACCATTGAGAGAAAAGACAAACAGAGTTATCAGATAAAAGCTAGAAAATTATATCAAAACTCTTTTGTATGTTTTTTTGTTTTGTATATATGATCTTGAGGAGATTCCCTTGCTAAGTTGAATGAGCACTTAGTAATTGCAAGTCTAGGGAGTGAACGTAGCCAAATCTAGCTTTGGTAGAATTCGGTTTGTCCTAGATAGGATTGGGTTGAATCCTAGAAAAATTAGTGTTTTTAATCTTTGAAAGATAGTGAAATATTCTACCATTGTTATGAGAGAGATTGGATGTAGGTCACATTGCACATGGTAGCTGAACTAGGATACATGGCTATGTGATTTTCTCTTCTCTACTCCCTTTTTGTTTTCTGTGATAAGAGATAAAACAAAAATGTATCCTGCATTATCTATATTTTTGAAGTCACATCTATCCTCAAACAACAACGTTGCTCTGTTCCTGAACTCATTGTGAAGAGACAAAATAAAATTGTCTCCTAAACTTTTACTTGGCAGACTAAGCAACAACTAAATTCTTATTCTAGTCAGAAGCATAAGCAAAAAGGTTATCAAAAGGATGCCATAGATTCAACCCCATTCTCTAGGCCATTTACAAACCTTCAATTGTCGTTAGAACTTTGGTCTCAAGGAAATCAAGCTTCATAGCTTAGAGCAAAGATCCACAACGGCCAACAACTTGGGTTCGAATTTCGTGGCTTACACACTCACGGAAGGTCAATCTAACAATAGACCTCGCTTCTTCAACAGAAAGAACTACAACTAATGGAAAGAAAGAATGCAGATATTTGTTCAATCAGTAGACTACAATATTTGGAATATCATTATGAATGGTCCACAAATTTCAACAAAAACAAGCGCAAAAGAAGTTGTGTCACCCAAAGAGAAAGCTGAATTGAATGATGAAGCGAAGAAAAAGGTGGAGCTGAACGCTAAAGTAATCAACACGATGCTCTGTTTAATTAGTTTTGAGGAGTTCCAGAAGGTATCAAGGTACAAAACAGTAAAAGAGATTTGAGATAAACTCTAAGTCACTCATGAAGGCACTAAACAAGTGAATGAAACAAAGATTGACATGCTGAGAAAAGAATATAAGATGTTTGCTATGAAGGAAAGAGAAACCATCAATGAAATATTCGATAGATTCTTGGTCATCATCAATAGCTTGAATGCTGTGGGGATAACTCACACTGAACAAGAGCTAGTGAGAAAAATCTTGAGAAATCTTACCAAAGAGTGGAAAGCAAAAGATACTATTATAGCTGAGAGTGGTAACCTAAAATAAATGTCCTATGATGAACTGAGAGAAAAATACTTTGCCTATAAAACCACACACATAAACTGTGACCCAAAAAGAAAAGGTATAGCCTTAAAATCTACTATTGAGTCATTGGAAGATGATTCCAATGATAGTTTATCAGATGGTGAAATTGTATTTTTTGCTAGGAGGCTAAGGAGGCTCATGAGAAGCAAAAGAAAAAGTAAGGGTTCAAGCTCAAATGAACCGAAGAAAGACCTTAGCAAAATAATTTGTCATCACTACAAGGAAGCTGATCATTTCAAGTATGACTGTCCCAAGCTCAAGAAAGAAGACAAGAGGAGAAAGGACAAGGGGAAGGTGCTAATGGTTTCGTGGGAGGATCTGAAAAATGACTAAGAAGAAGAAGAAGATTCTGAAGATGAAGCTCATACGTGCTTCATGACTGATCACGATGAAGTCGAAGAGGTTGAACTTCCTCTCTTAACTAATGCTAAAATATGTCAAATGATTGATGATTTAATTGGACATATTAGAAATGGTTCAGATATATGTCATGAACTTGAAATTAAAATTGATTCCTTAAAGCTGAAAATGCATACCTCAAAGAGAAATTGAATGAAGTTGAAAATGCTGTTGATTTAATGGAAAAAAATAAAAGGCTTAAATATGAACTCAAAACTTTTAAAGGCAATCATTTAGTTATTTCTATGCTGGACAACATTAATGAAAATGAAAGGTTGCACAAAATAATTCAAGACTTAAATTAAGACATAGCTAAATTTGCCAAAAATTTCGGTAACTTAGACAAATTATTAGTTAGTCAAAGACCATTGTTTGAAAAATCTAGATTGGAATATTTGGATAAATATAAAACTATTTTTGAGAAACCAGATTTGAAAAAGGAAGCCTCATCTTCCAAAGACAAGATTTCAAACCTCACATCACTTTGAAAATTCTGTAAAAAGCAATCAATGTTTAACTTTCAAGAAACATGGACATTCATCTCACATCATTATTTCATTTTTGAAAGAAAAATTAGGAATAAAGTGTACAAGGTTGTTAGAGATTTCAATGCTCTTGGACAACCAAGATAGTTTAACATTAAGGGATCCAAATTGATTTGGATACCTTACCTCACCTAAAGTGTTGTGCAGATTTGCCTAGTATTCAAGAAGAAGAATGACATGTGGTACTTGGATAGTGGATGCTCAAGGCACATGATCAGAAAATTCACATTCTTCATCAAAATCAACAAGTATGATAGTGGTTTTGTGACTTTCGATGATGACGGCAAAGGGAAGATAATAGCTGTAGGTAAAATTGGTAAGAATTTTTCCACTTTTATTGATAATGTATTTTTGGTAGAAGGATTAAAGCACAACCTACTTAGCATTGGCCAACTGTGTGATTTGGGTTATTGGGTTACTTTCAAGAAGTTGGAATGCTTGGTAGTTGATGAAAATTATGGTGATGTCTTGTTTATTGCAAAAAATGTAACAATGTTTATGGTCTTACAATGGAGGAACTTAAAGAATAAAATGTAGCTTGCTTTACTTTCATGGAATCAGAAAAGCGGTTATGGTATAAGAGACTAGGACATGCTAGTATGTTCCAAATCTCTAAGCTTGTCAAAAAAAGACTTAGTTAGAGGTCTTCCTAAAATTCAATTTGACAAAGATATCACTTGTGATGCTTGTCAAATAGATAAACAAACTAAAAATTCTTTTAAATCCAAGGAAGATGTTTCTACTAAAAGACCATTGAAATTGCTACATATTGATCTTTTTGGTCTTACTAGAACTCAAAGTCTAGGAGGTAAACACTGTGGCTTAGTTGTGGTCGATGACTACACTAGATTCGATTGGGTCCTATTCTTAGCTCACAAGAACGATGCCTTTTCAGCCTTTACTGCATTATGCAAAAAGATTCAAAATAAAAAATATTTAAAAATTGCTTCTATTAGAAATGACCATGGAAAAGAGATTGAAAACCAAGACTTTGAATCTTTTTGTGATGAATTTGGTATATCTCACAATTTTTCATATCCAAGAACACCTCAACAAAATGAGGTTGTTGAAAGGAGAAATAGAAGTCTTCAAGAGATGGCATGCGCCATGCTTTGTGAGATTGATGTACTAAAATTCTTATGGGTTGAAGTTGTGAACACAACTTGTTATATACTAAATCGAACCATCATTCGAAAGTTTTTAAAGAAAACTCCATATGAGTTATGGAAAGGAATTTCTCCTAATCTTAAGTATTTTCATATCTTTGGATGTAAATATTTTATTTTAAAAACAAAAGACAATCTTAAAAAATTTGATCCAAAATTTTATAAAAGTACTTTTGTAGGATACTCAACTACTAGCTAAGCGTATAGAGTATACCTCAATGAACATAGGACCATTGAAGAGACTATTCATGTTATCTTTTATGAATCTAACTCAATTTCAAGTATTGTAGAAGATAATGATGCAGGAAATCACGGTGAACAGAATCAGAATGGAACTAAAAATCAAGAAAAATCAAAATCCTTGCAAGAAGTCCCTGATCCTGATTCTACAAATCAAAATGCAGGAGACAATTTTGTTTTGTCTCCTACTGATGAGCGGATAATTTATACGCTTTTTGGCATTGTTTTTAGTATGTTTTTAGTATGATCTAGTTAGTTTTTAGTATATTTTTATTAGTTTTTAGTTAAAATTCACTTTTCTGGACTTTACTATGAGTTTGTGTGTTTTTCTGTGATTTCAGGTATTTTCTGGCTGAAATTGAGGGTCCTGAGCAAAAATCTGATTCAGAGACTGAAAAGGACTGCAGATGCTGTTGGATTCTGACCTCCCTGCACTCGAAGTGGATTTTCTGGAGCTACAGAAGCCCAATTGGCGCGCTCTCAATGGCGTTGGAAAGTAGACATCCTGGGCTTTCCAGCAATATATAATAGTCCATACTTTGCCCAAGATTTGATGGCCCAAACCGGCGTGGCAAATCAGCCTCAGAAATTCCAGCGTTTAACGCTGGAACTGGCATAAAAGCTGGCGTTTAACTCCAGAAAAGGTCTCTACACGAAAATGCTTCATTGCTCAGCCCAAGCACACACCAAGTGGGCCCGGGAGTGGATTTTTCTGTCATTTACTCATTTCTGTAAACCTTAGGTCACTAGTTTACTATTAATAGGATCTTTTGACATTGTATCAGCACCTCATGACACTTTACACGTTTCTTTGTGTACTTTCCACAGTATGAGTCTCTAAACCCCATGGTTGGGGGTGAGGAGCTCTGCTGTGTCTTGATGGATTAATGCAATTACTACTGTTTCTTATTCAATCATGCTTGCTTCTATTCTAAGATATCACTTGTTCTTAACCCGGATGAATGTGATGATCCGTGACACTCATCATATTCTCAACTATGAACGTGTGCCTGACAACCACCTCCGTTCTACCTTAGATTGAGTAGATATCTCTTGGATTCCTTAACCAGAATCTTCGTGGTATAAGCTAGAACTGATGGCGGCATTCAAGAGAATCCGGAAGGTCTAAACCTTGTCTGTGGTATTCTGAGTAGGATTCAATGATTGAATGACTGTGACGTGCTTCAAACTCCTAGCAGGCGGGGCGTTAGTGACAGACGCAAAAGAATCAATGGATTCTATTCCGGCCTGACCGAGAACCGACAGATGATTAGCCATGCTGTGACAGAGCATAGGAACGTTTTCACTGAGAGGATGGGAGGTAGCCACTGACAATGGTGAAACCCTACATACAGCTTGCCATGGAAGGAGCTTCGCGTGTTTGATGAAGAAAGACAGTAGGAAAGCAGAGATTCAGAAGATGGAGCATCTCCAAAACCTCAACCTAGTCTCCATTACTTCAAAACAAGTAACCATTTCATGTTCTTTTGCTTTTTACAATCAATCCTGATAATTTCTGATATCCTGACTAAGATTTACAAGATAACCATAGCTTGCTTCAAGCCGACAATCTCCGTGGGATCGACCCTTGCTCACGCAAGGTATTACTTGGACGACCCAGTGCACTTGCTGGTTAGTTGTGCGGGATTGCAAAAGTGTGATTGCAATTTCGTGCACTAAGTTTTTGGCGCCGTTGCCGGGGATTGTTCGAGTTTGGACAACTGACGGCTTATTTTGTTGCTTAGATTAGGACTGTTTTATTTATTTATTTTTTTTTGTTGGTTTAAAGTCTAGTTTCATATTTTAAGTTTGGTGTCAATTGCATGCTTTTGCTTTTCTTTTGATTTTCGAATTTGCATGTTCTTAGTCCCTTTTTGATTCATAAAAATTTTAAGTTTGGTGTCCTCTTTGTGTTTTTCCCTTAAAAATTTCGAAAATTAGAGTTTGATTTTCTAAAAGTTTTAAGTTTGGTGTCATTTTGTTGTTTTTCTATTTCCTCTTTTCAAAAATCAAATCTTTTTCATAAAAATTTTTCAATCATATCTTTTTAATTGCTCTTTTCAAAATCTTTTTATTTAACTA
The DNA here is from genome assembly GCF_014773155.1 of Arachis stenosperma. Lineage (NCBI taxonomy): Eukaryota > Viridiplantae > Streptophyta > Magnoliopsida > Fabales > Fabaceae > Arachis > Arachis stenosperma. The sequence goes on along the minus strand of NC_080386.1, from coordinate 111,473,363 downwards.
ATTGATTCAGTTCTCAATTTGCTTTGATCTTATTTTCTTTTTGATTTTCGAATTTTTATCTTAATTTCCTTTTATTTTATTTTATTTTTTCGTCTAATTCTTTAAAAAAAAAATATTTTATCCATTTGCAATCCATATCATTCCCCTTTATCCATTATGGACCTAAGTGGAATTGATCAGTCCAGAAGGACTCTGGGGTCATATGCTAACCCCATTACAGCTGCATATGGGAGTAGCATCTGTACACCTCCCATCAAAGCAAGCAGCTTTGAGCTAAATCCTCAACTCATTATCATAGTGCAGCAAAATTGCCAGTATTCCGGTCTTCCACAGGAAGAGCCTACTGAGTTTCTGGCACAATTCTTACAAATTGCTGACATAGTACATGATAAAGAGGTAGATCAGGATGTCTACAGACTATTACTGTTTCCATTTGCTGTAAAAGATCAAGCTAAAAGGTGGTTGAATAACCAACCTACAGCAAGCATAAAGACATAGAAACAGTTATCAGACAAATTCTTGAATCACTTTTACCCTCCAAAGAGGATGACACAGCTAAGGCTGGACATCCAAGGCTTTAAACAAGAGGATAATGAATCCCTTTATAATGCCTGGGAGAGGTATAGAGGTATGCTAAGAAAATGCCCCTCTGAAATGTTTTCAGAATGGGTACAGTTAGACATCTTCTACTATGGGCTTACAGAAAAAGCTCAGATGTCTTTAGACCACTCAGCTGGTGGATCTATACACATGAGGAAGACAATTGAAGAAGCTCAAGAGCTTATAGACACTGTTGCTAGAAACCAATATTTATACTCTAGCAATGAGTTCTCTCCAAAAGAGGAAGTCATGGCAGTAGCCACTGATCCTAATCCTCAAGAACAGATGATTGAGCTTAATCAACAATTGCTCCTGATGACAAAATAGTTAGCTGAATTTAAAGAAATGCTCCAAGAAACTAAAATTGCTAACAAGAATATGGAAGCACAATTGAATCAGACAAGGCAGCAACTATCTAAACAGATAACAGAAGAATGCCAAGCAGTTCAACTGAGGAGTGGGAAGACATTGAATAACATTGCTCAAGGTGGCAAAAAGCCAAATAAGGAACAATTGACAGAGGATAGCCAAACCACTATCCAAAATCCCTCTGAGGACAGTAAGAGCCCAGAGAGGAATGCTATTGGCGTTCAAACGCCAGAAAGGGAGGGAAAACTGGCGTTAAACACCCATTCCCTGCCCAGTTCTAGCGTTCAAACGCCAGAAAAGGGGGAAAAGTTGGCGTTAAACGCCCATTTTCCACCCAATCCTGGCGTTCAAACGCAAAAGGGGAATTAGACACCTGAGAGTGCTGATAATAACTCCTTTAAAAAGGCTTCTCCAACCACTTCTGTAAGGAATAAACCTGCAGTAACTAAGGTTGAAGAATATAAAGCCAAGATGCCTTATCCTCAGAAACTCCGCCAAGCGGAGCAGGATAAGCAATTTGCCCGCTTTGCAGACTACCTAAGGACTCTTGAAATAAAGATTCCATTTGCAGAGGCACTTGAGCAAATACCTTCTTATGCTAAGTTCATGAAAGAGATCTTAAGTCATAAGAAGGATTGAAGAGAAACTGAAAAAGTATTTCTCACTGAAGAATGCAGTGCAGTCATCCTGAAAAGCTTACCAGAAAAGCTTCAAGATCCAGGAAGCTTCATGATACCATGCACATTAGAAGGTGCTTGCACCAAGGCAGCCCTGTGTGACCTTGGAGCAAGCATCAATCTAATACCTGCATCCACTATCAGAAAGCTTGGGTTGACTGAAGAAGTCAAACCAACCCGGATATGGCTCCAACTTGCTGATGGCTCCATTAAATATCCATCAGGCATAATTGAGGACATGATTGTCAAGGTTGGGCCATTTGCCTTTCCAACTGACTTTGTAGTGCTGGAAATGGAGGAGCACAAGAGTGCAACTCTCATTCTAGGAAGACCTTTCCTAGCAACTGGACGGACCCTCATTGACGTCCAAAAAGGGGAATTAACCCTTAGAGTCAATGAGGATGAGTTCAAGTTGAATGTTGTCAAAGCTATGCAGCATCCAGACACATCAAATGACTGCATGAGCATTGATATTATTGACTCTTTGGTGGAGGAGGTCAATATGACTGAAAGTCTTGAATCAGAGTTAGATGACATCTTTAAAGATGTTCAGCCTGATCTGGAGGAACTAAAGGAAATAAAAGAAATTCTGAAAATTCCTCAAGAAGAAGATAAACCTCCTAAACCAGAGCTCAAGCCACTACCACCATCCCTGAAATATGCATTTCTGGGAGAAGGTGACACTTTCCAGTGATCATAAGCTCTGCTCTAAATCCACAGGAAGAGGAAGCACTAATTCAAGTGCTAAGGACACACAAGACAGCTCTTGGGTGGTCCATAAGTGATCTTAAGGGCATTAGCCCAGCAAGATGCATGCACAAGATCCTATTGGAGGATGATGCTAAGCCAGTGGTTCAACCACAAAGGCGGCTAAATCCAGCCATGAGGGAGGTGGTGCAGAAAGAGGTCACTAAGTTATTAGAGGCTGGGATTATTTATCCTATTTCTGACAGCCCCTGGGTGAGCCCTGTCCACGTTGTCCCTAAGAAGGGAGGCACAACAGTGGTTCATAATGAAAAGAATGAACTGGTTCCTACAAGAACAGTTACAGGGTGGCGCATGTGTATTGACTACAGAAGGCTCAATACAGTCACCAGAAAGGATCATTTTCCTTTACCATTCATAGACCAGATGCTAGAGAGACTAGCAGGTCATGAATACTACTGCTTTTTGGACGGCTACTCAGGTTACAACCAAATTGCAGTAGATCCTCAGGACCAAGAGAAAACAGCATTTACATGTCCTTCTGGAGTATTTGCCTACAGAAGGATGCCTTTTGGTCTGTGCAATGCACCTGCAACCTTTCAGAGGTGCATGCTCTCTATCTTCTCAGATATGGTAGAGAAATTTCTGGAAGTCTTCATGGATGACTTTTCAGTATTTGGAGACTCATTCAGCTCCTGCCTTAACCATCTAGCACTTGTTCTGAAAAGATGCCAAGAGACCAACCTAGTTTTAAACTGGGAAAAATGTCACTTTATGGTAACTGAAGGAATTGTCCTTGGGCATAAAATTTCAAACAAAGGAATAGAGGTGGATCAAGCTAAAGTTGAAGTAATTGAAAAATTACCAGCACCTACCAATGTTAAGGCAATCAGAAGCTTTCTGGGGCATGCAGGATTCTACAGAAGGTTTATAAAGGATTTTTCAAAAATTGCCAAACCTCTGAGTAATCTGCTAGCTGCTAACACTCCATTTATTTTTGATAATGAGTGTCTGCAGGCGTTTGAAACTCTGAAAGCTAAGCTGGTCACAGCACCAGTCATCTCTGCACCAGACTGGACATTACCATTTGAACTAATGTGTGATGCCAGTGACCATGCCATTGGTGCAGTACTGGGACAAAGGCATGGTAAGCTTCTGCACGTCATTTATTATGGCAGCCGTATTCTAAATGATGCACAGAAGAACTACACAACCACAGAAAAGGAGTTACTTGCAGTGGTTTATGCCCTTGACAAGTTCAGATCTTATTTAGTAGGATCAAAAGTGATTGTGTACACTGACCATGCTGCTCTTAAATATCTACTCACAAAGCAGGATTCAAAACCCAGGCTCATAAGATGGGTGTTGCTTCTGCAGGAGTTTGATATAGAAATAAGAGACAGAAAAGGGACAGAGAATCAAGTAGCTGATCACTTGTCCCGGATAGAACCAGTAGCAGGAGCATCTCTCCCTCCTACTGAGATCTCTGAAGCCTTTCCAGATGAGCAATTATTTGCTATTCAGGAAGCTCAGTGGCTTGCAGACAGTGCAAACTATAAGACTCAAGGTTCTCCTTCTGTAACCATGGAGTGGAAGCATGAAGAGCTTCTCTCAAAACAGAGTCAAACAGAGCCCCCACAGTCAAACTCTAAGTTTGGTGTTGGGAGGTCACAACCAAACTCTAAGTTTGGTGTTGGGAGGTTCCAACATTGCTATGAGCCTCCGTGAGGCTCCATAAGGGCCCACTGTCAAGCTACTGACATTAAAGAAGCGCTTGTTGGGAGGCAACCCAATGTTATATTTTATCTAATTTCCTTTGTTATTTTATGTTTTTTATAGGTTGATGATCATGAGAAGTCACAAAATCAATTGAAAAAGCAAAAACAGAAAGAAAAATAGGAAGAAAAACAGCACACCCTGGAGGAAGAAATCACTGGCGTTTAAACGCCAGTGAGGCTAGCAGATGGGCGTTTAACGCCCAGCCTGGCACCATTCTGGGCGTTTAACGCCAGAAAGGGGCACCAGACTGGCGTTAAACACCAGGAAAGGGCAAGAACCTGGCGTTAAACGCCAGAAATGGGCACCAGCCCGGCGTTTAACGCCAGATTTGGCACAGAACGCAAATTTTCTTGCCACTTGGTACAGGGATGACTTTTCCTTGACACCTCAGGATCTGTGGACCCCACAGGATCCCCACCAACCCCACCACCCTCTCTCTTCTTCACCCATTCACCACTCACATCCATCCTTCATAAAACCCCACCTACCTCACCATTCAAATTCAAACCACTTAACCTCCCAAACCCACCCATAATGGCCGAACCACAAAAGCCACCTCCCTATCCTCTATTTCTTCTTCTTCTACTCCCTTCTTTCTTCTTTTGCTCGAGGACGAGCAAACCTTTTAAATTTGGTGTGGTAAAAGCATTGCTTTTTGTTTTTCCATAACCATTTATGGCATCCAAGTCCGGAGAAACCTCTAGAAAGAGGAAAGGGAAGGTAAAAGCTTCCACCTCCGAGTCATGGGAGATGGAGAGATTCACCTCAAGGGATGCACTTTCCTCCACAAGACTATTGGGAGCAACTGAACACCTCCCCAGGAGAATTGAGTTCCAACATGGGACAACTAAGGGTGGAGCACCAAGAACATTCCATCCTCCTCCATGAAATTAGAGAAGATCAAAGAATCATGAGAGAGGAGCAACAAAGACAAGGAAGAGACATTGAGGAGCTCAAGCACTCCATAAGACCTTCAAGAGGAAGAACAAGCTGCCATCACTAAGGTGGACCCGTTCTTTAATCTCCTTGTTCTTTATTTTCCTTTTTTTTTTCAAAAATTTATGTTTATGTTTGTCCATGTTTGTGTCGTATGATCATTAGTGTCTTAGTGTCTATGCCTTAAAAGTTATGAATGTCCTATGAATCCATCACCTTTCTTAAATGAAATCTGTTCTTATCACAAAAGAACAAGAAGTACAGGATTTCGAATTCATCTTTAAAACTAGCTTAATTAGTTTGATGTGGTGACAATACTTTTTGTTTTCTGAATGTATGCTTAAACAGTGCATATGTCTTTTGAATTTGTTGTTCATGAATGTTAAAATTGTTGGCTCTTGAAAGAATGATGAAAAAGGAGACATGTTACTGAGGATCTGAAAAATCATAAAAGTGATTCTTGAAGCAAGAAAAAGCAGTGAATACAAAAAAAAAAAAACAAAAAAAAGAGGAAAAGAAACGAAAAAAAAGGGAGAAGGGAGAAAAAGAAAAAGAAAGAAAAAGAAAGAAATAAAGTTGTGATCCAAGGCAAAAAGAGTGTGCTTAAGAACCCTGGACACCTCTAATTGGGGACTTTAGCAAAGCTGAGTCACAATCTGAAAAGGTTCACCCAATTATGTGTCTGTGGCATGCATGTATCCGGTGGTAATACTGGAAGACAGAGTGTTTTGGGCCACGGCCAAGACTCAATAAGTAGCTGTGTTCAAGAATCATTATACTTAACTAGGAGAATCAATAACACTATCTGAGTTCTGAGTTCCTATAGATGCCAATCATTCTGAACTTCAAAGAATAGAGTGAGATGCCAAAACTGTTCGGAGGTAAAAAGCTACTAGTCCCGCTCATCTAATTTGGAGCTAAGTTTCATTGATAATTTGGAGTCTATAGTATATTCTCTTCTTTTTATCTTATTTGATTTTCAGTTGCTTGGGGACAAGCAACAATTTAAGTTTGGTGTTGTGATGAGCGGATAATTTATACGCTTTTTGGCATTGTTTTTAGTATGTTTTAGTATGATCTAGTTAGTTTTTAGTATATTTTATTAGTTTTTAGTTAAAATTCACTTTTCTGGACTTTACTATGAGTTTGTGTGTTTTTCTGTGATTTCAGGTATTTTCTGGCTGAAATTGAGGGTCCTGAGCAAAATCTGATTCAGAGACTGAAAAGGACTGCAGATGCTGTTGGATTCTGACCTCCCTGCACTCGAAGTGGATTTTCTGGAGCTACAGAAGCCCAATTGGCGCGCTCTCAATGGCGTTGGAAAGTAGACATCCTGGGCTTTCCAGCAATATAATAGTCCATACTTTTCCCAAGATTTGATGGCCCAAACCGGCGTGGCAAATCAGCCTCAGAAATTCCAGCGTTTAACGCTGGAACTGGCATAAAAGCTGGCGTTTAACTCCAGAAAAGGTCTCTACACGAAAATGCTTCATTGCTCAGCCCAAGCACACACCAAGTGGGCCCGGGAGTGGATTTTTCTGTCATTTACTCATTTCTGTAAACCTTAGGTCACTAGTTTACTATTAATAGGATCTTTTGACATTGTATCAGCACCTCATGACACTTTACACGTTTCTTTGTGTACTTTCCACAGTATGAGTCTCTAAACCCCATGGTTGGGGGTGAGGAGCTCTGCTGTGTCTTGATGGATTAATGCAATTACTACTGTTTCTTATTCAATCATGCTTGCTTCTATTCTAAGATATCACTTGTTCTTAACCCGGATGAATGTGATGATCCGTGACACTCATCATATTCTCAACTATGAACGTGTGCCTGACAACCACCTCCGTTCTACCTTAGATTGAGTAGATATCTCTTGGATTCCTTAACCAAAATCTTCGTGGTATAAGCTAGAACTAATGGCGGCATTCAAGAGAATCCGGAAGGTCTAAACCTTGTCTGTGGTATTCTGAGTAGGATTCAATGATTGAATGACTGTGACGTGCTTCAAACTCCTAGCAGGCGGGGCGTTAGTGACAGACGCAAAAGAATCAATGGATTCTATTCCGGCCTGACCGAGAACCGACAGATGATTAGCCATGCTGTGACAGAGCATAGGAACGTTTTCACTGAGAGGATGGGAGGTAGCCACTGACAACGGTGAAACCCTACATACAGCTTGCCATGGAAGGAGCTTCGCGTGTTTGATGAAGAAAGACAGTAGGAAAGCAGAGATTCAGAAGATGGAGCATCTCCAAAACCTCAACCTAGTCTCCATTACTGCAAAACAAGTAACCATTTCATGTTCTTTTGCTTTTTACAATCAATCCTGATAATTTCTGATATCCTGACTAAGATTTACAAGATAACCATAGCTTGCTTCAAGCCGACAATCTCCGTGGGATCGACCCTTGCTCACGCAAGGTATTACTTGGACGACCCAGTGCACTTGCTGGTTAGTTGTGCGGGATTGCAAAAGTGTGATTGCAATTTCGTGCACCACCTACCATAGTAGAAAATTCTGAAACTCTCAACAATGCTGAACCAGATCAGACTGGATATACTCTCACCACACCCAAATTCAAAGAATGGAAGTTCCTGGAGAACTATCCACAAGAATTCATAATTGGAGATCCATCACAAGGAGTCACCACAAGATCTTCAAATAGAAGAAAGGTGGAACAAAATGATCTTGCTATTATTTCTTAATCCCCAAGGAATGCCGAGAATTTTGGTTATATGTTCATTCCAAGAGTCAACCGTCTTCCCTAGGTTAATCGATATTGAATCAATCAAACGAACTTCTAATACCTATTCCACTTTTGGAAGAACTTGGGTTATATCACCTGATCTTATTTTTTAGATATAAATGTTACTAATATATCTCCTTCAAAAAAGATTTCTCTAAAATGCCCATGAATTGTTGCTCCTGGAGTCGTCAAATAGGTATTAGCTGATCTTATTAATATGGAATCTATTTTAACAATTAAAACTTGTCCCGATTTTAATTTTAGTTCTAGTCCATTTTTTGTTTGAGATAGACATATATTTTCACAAATAAATTGTCCCAGGATTATTATTGTAATCATTTTTTTACAATATTTAGAATCATAATCATGTTGGAGAAAATCTCAATTCAAACGGAATGTATTTAATTTTATATTACTGCATGGATCGGGCTAATAAATTATCTCAGTTTCGTCCATTAAAAAAAATTTAATGCTTGACAATTTTTTTTAACTTGTCAAGTTTCAAATTTTTATTCATCTGTGAAGGAAGCCCTTGATGATCCATCATGGGTCAAAGCAATGAAAGAAGAATTGGTCAAATTTGAGAAAAATGAAGTTTAGACATTGGTGCCAATCTCAAATGGAAAGAAGGTGACGGAAACCAAATGGATCTTTCAAAACAAGTTGGGTGAGGATGATAGCATTGCAAGAAACAAAGCAAGGCTAGTGGCTCAAGGGTATGATCAAGAAGAGGGCATTGACTTCAATGAATCTTTTGCTCCAGTTGCAAGAATGGAGTCAATAAGATTATTACTTGCTTATGCCGCTCACAAAAGGATATAAACTTTTTCAAATGTATGTCAAATGTGCATTTTTAAAGGGTATTATTGAGAGAAAGGTATATGAGGCTCAACGTCTCGGTTTTGAAAACAAAGTCTTTCTAAACCATGTTTACAAACTCTTAAAAGCTCTTTATAGTTTGAGACAAGCTCCTAGAGCCTGGTATGAAAGACTTAGCTCTTTCTTATTAAAAAAGGTTTTCAAAGAGGTACTGATAAACCACTATTTTATGGTTTATCTTGTGCTAATTTGGGTGGTTTTATCAACTTTTTACTCACTTATTCATATGATTTGCATGATTTTACAATTCCTTCCCAATTTTATTCTATGGTTGAAAATTTGCTTCCTAGACATCTAAATTATATATTTTTAATTTCCCTTTATACCATTCGATGCCGTGATCTGTGCGTTAAGTGTTTTCAGGCTTTATAGGGCAAGAATGGGTTAGAGGATGGAAAGGAAGCTTGCAAAAATGGAAGGAACACAAGGAAACAAAGGAGCTGACCAGCGAGGAGCGACGCGGGTGCGCACATTAGCGCATTCACACCTCGACGCGCACGCGCACCTGGCGCGTACGCGCACCTGGCGCGTACGCACAACAGGCGCGTACGCGCAACAGGCGCGTACGCGCAACAGGCAAGAGGACAATCGAAGCGCGTGCGCACCTGGCGCGCACGCATGATATGCGCGACGTATGGCAGTTGCAGAAAAATGCTGGGGATGATTTTGGGTCGAGTCTGGACCCAGTTTCCGGCCCAGAAACACAGATTAGAGCCAGGGGACAGCAGCGACTCAACACATATTCTCATTACGCATAGTTTTAGTTTTAGTTTTGAATCATAGAGAGAATTCTACTACTTCCTCTAGGTTTTCTTCACATTCATAGTATTTTAGAGTTTTATTGCTTTTGCTTTGGATATTGAGAAGAGTCATTACCTCCATTGAAGCTTCATTATTCTAGTTTGTTTTCCTATTCCCTTTCTCTTTTATTGCCCATTAACCCTGTTTGGATAAGTATGTTTATGATCTTGGGATTCATTAATGCAAAGAACCAATTTTACTTTTAATTAATTTTCAGTTATTGTTTATCATGTTTTCCTTCTATTCCCTTTTTAATTCTGTGAAGGTTATATTCATGTTAATGGAGTAGTTTCCTAACTTGATTGGGAGTTGATTAAAAGGAGAACCTTGAGTTGAAATACTCAAGTGTTAATTTTAATTGGGAGTTGTTGGCTGACTTTCTAGTCTCCGACTCTAATCCTTTCTTAGGAAAGGATTAGGACGCGAGCGATAGGGTTAGTTGGTTAGTTACTTGACTTTCCCTTATTATATAAGGGATGACCAAATAGAACAATAACCTTTTATTATTACACTTGGGAAAATTCAACAAGGATAAAACTTCCAATTAATCTCCTTCCGGTCAAGGCTTTTATTCGAATTATATACTTTCTCTCGTTAATTTCTGTTGCTTAAATTTACAATTATTTACTTTTTTGTTTCTCAAACTCAAAAATTTCTCGGAAAACTTCTGATTAACAAAATAGCACTCTTTTGTCAACTCGTTGGGAGACGACTTGGAACTCATACTCCCAGTATTTTTATTCTAAAATTGTGACAACCTTTTTTAAATTGATAAGCGAATTTTAGTCGGTTAAGAATTGTACTTGCAACACTGTTTTCTCTATAAATTCTTAATCGGCTAATTTCTGCCACGTCAATTTTTGGCGCCGTTACCGGGGAGTTGCAACAGTGTGTTAATTTATTGGTTGGAATTTATTTATTTGCATTTTATTTTATTTTATTACCTTGAGTTGTATGTTTCTTTCGTTGAATGACGCGTTCACTGCCTGATCCGAGCTTAGCCGCATTTGATCCTGAAATCGAAAGAACTCTTTCGCATATTAGGCGAGCTCGGTGTCAGTTAGCCTTTGAAGGTGGTGAAGTAGTGATAAACCACTATTTTATGGTTTATATTGTGTATAATTATGTGGTTTTATCATGATCCTTACCCACTTATTCATTAATTTAGCATGCATTTATATTTCCTTCCTGGAATTATTACATGGTTGAAAACTGCTTCCTAAAGACTTTTTATTATGAATTTTAGTTCTCCTTTATCCCATTCGATGCCGTGATCTGTGTGTTAAGTGTTTCAGGCTTTATAGGGCATGGATGAATTGGAGATTGGAAGGGAAGCTAGCAAAAATGGAAGGAACACAAGAAATTGAGGAGACAACCAGCGAGAAGTGATGCGGCTTCATGGCTCACGCGTTCGCGCAGAAGAGGAGAAATCGCAGCGGCGCGGCCGCATGGCTCACGCATTCGCGCGGAAAGGAAAAGCACAAGTGACGCGGAGGCGTGGACGACGCGAACGCGTGGCGCGGAAAAACGCAAATGACGCGTCCACATGGATGACGCGATCGCGTGACATGCGCGATCTGCATAATCTGCAGATTTCGCTGGGGGCGATTTTGGGCCCTGTTTTGACCCAGTTCTCGGCCCAGAACAGCAGACTAGAGCCAGAGAACATGCAGAAACGAACAACATTCATTCTACATAGTTTTTAGTTTTTAGATCTAGTTTTACTCCTCCTCTAGGTTTTCTATCTACACAATTTGATACTTTTGGGATTTTTTATTTTTTCTACTACTTTTGCATTAGGATATTGAGAAGAGTTATTTCCTCATCAAGACTTCGTCATTCTAGTTCGTTCTCTTAACTTGGTTTATTTCTTCCATGTTCCTTGCCTTGTTCAATTTTGTCATTGGAATACTTTTATGATTATTTAATACAAGAATTATTTCTTTCATTTTAATCCATTTTACCTTCCAATAATCATGTCTTCTTTTGATTCCCTTTCATATGTTATGGATTTATTATTCACAATGAGCGAGTAGTTCCCTAACTTGATGGGGAGTTGATTGAAAGGAACCAATTAAGTTGGAAGGCTTAAAAGAAAGATTGTAATTGGGTTTACTGTTGGATTTCCTTCTAGTCACTAACACCAATCCCTTTTAATTAAGTAGGTTGCAACTTGTGAACAGACGTAGCATTCCAACTTGTTTGACTTTCCTTTGCCTAGTAAAGGATAACCAAACAGAATAACTTTTAATTATCAATTAATCTTGAGAGCATTCCAACTATAATAGGGACTCCAAATAATCAAATCCCAATCATGGCTTTTATTTACATTGTTCAAATTCATCAATTTAATTTTCTGTTATTCAACTCAAACCTTTTTGAAAACATCTGATTAATAAAACAACACACCTTCCTGCAACTCGTTGGGAGACGACCTGGGATTCATACTCCCAGTATTTAAAATTTGAATTTCTGTGACATATTTTTAAATTGATAAGCGGATTTTCGGTGAGTTAAGAACTATACTTGCAACGTACACATTTTCATAATTTTTAATTCACCGATTTCCGCATCATTAATTTTTGGCGCCGTTGCCGGGGGAGTTGCAACAGTGTGTTAATTTATTGATTGGTATTTATTTCTATTGCAATTTTTTCTTTTCATTCTATCAATATGAACTGCACGTTTCTTTCGTTAAATGACGCGTTCGCTTCCTGATCCAAGCTTGCCAGCATTTGATCCTGAAATTGAAAGAACTCTTTCGCATATAAGGCGAGCTAGGTGTAGGCGACTCCTCTTTGAGGACAAACCTGAACCGTCATTTAAGGAAGAAACAACCCCCCTGTCTACTGATCCAGTTCATTTACGTGCAGGTGACATGGCAGCACCCAGAAGAGTCACCATCCAGGAGGAAGGAGCCCCTGATTTTATGCTCCAACCATTCCAGGCGCACCACCCAGTAGTAGCTGTAGATTTTGAAATAAAATCTTCACTACTCAACTTGATGCCTAAATTTCATGGCTTACCTGCTCAAGAGCCTATCAAGCATCTCAGGGATTTCCAGACCGCTTGCTCTACTGTTAAGCGTGATGGAGCTGATGAAATCTCTATTCTACTAAAAGCCTTCCCGTTTTCTCTGGAAGAAAAGGCAAGAGAGTGGTACTACACTCAGCCCAGAGAAACTATTTCCAACTGGGATACACTTAGGAGCGAATTTCTGGATAAATTTTTTCCAGCTGAAATTGCTGATAAGCTAAGGAAGGATCGTCCAGGACGAATCTGAGACCCTCTATGAATACTTGGAACGCTTCAATACACTTCGAAATGCATGTCCCCATCATATGATTGACAAGATAGTCTTACTCGGTTACTTTACACAGGGTCTGAGACCTCAAGATAGGACCACACTGGAAGGTGCTTGCAATGGTTCTATGAAAAAGCACAAGACTACGGACGAAGCATGGCAATTGATTAGAGACTTAGCTGACTCTACTAGGAATCATAGGCAGAGACAAAGTCAGTCAAGAGCTGTTGCAGAGGTATCCACTAATACAGAGACTACCGCTATAGCCCAGAATCTATGTGAAATTACTAACTTGCTGAAGCAGATGCAACTGAATCAGCAACAATCTCAGCAAGTTCAGCCTTCTCCACCACAGCACAGCCAGCAGTTAGTCCCACAAAGAGTGTGCGGCATCTGTGCAGATTATAGTCACTATACCGATGAGTGTCCGTAGCTCCAACCAGAAGACAATACTGTAGCCGCCACTCACAACTTTTATGACCGCCCCAATCAAGGGTACAATCAAGGTGGCAACTACAACCAAGGATGGCAGGATAATTCCAACCAAGGCTGGAGAGACAATTCTAACCTGGGTTGGAGGAACAATTCTAATAGAGGAGGCAGAGATAACAATAGAAATCAGAGGTGGAATAACAATAAAAACAGGCAGCAGAATCAACCTTACAGAGCACCTCATTTAAGACAACCTCAAGCCCCTCAGCAAACCTCTCAGACCACTAGCATCTCTTCATCCCCTAATGCTGACTTACTGTAAGCCATTGATCAGAGACATCAGGCTATGGAAGAAAGTATTAAAGCAACTCTGAATACTTTCGCTTCTACTTTACAAACTCTTGTCTCACAGATGGGATCAACGCAAAATTCCAATAACTAGTCCTCAAGCTCTGGTGGACTCCCCTCTCAACTATTCCCCAACCCAAAGGGTGGTATTAATGCCATCACCCTAAGGTCTGGAACCACACTGCATGAGAGAAGTCAGGAGGAGCCAAGCCCACCAGAACACGCCTCAGCTGAAGAGGTTGTGGAATTAGAAGATGTTGAAGAGGAAGAGGACATACAAGACATAGCTGAGAGAGAAGAAGCTCAATCACAGGAGAAAGCACCAAAAGGCGCAGACACTGCAGAAAACACCACTCCCATTCCATTTCCACAACTTGCAAGGAAGCCCAGAAAGCAGTTGGAACCTGACCCCAAGATGGTAGAAATCTTCAAAGAGGTTGAGGTAACTGTTCCCCTTTTTGATGTCATTCAACAGGTACCTAAATATGCAAAGTTTCTAAAAGATTTATGTATACATAAGGACAAAATTAATGAATTAGAAACTATTCCTTTAGGAAGTTCCATATCTGCTTTAATGGGAAGTTTACCTGAAAAATGTAGTAACCAGGTCCTTGTATAGTTAGTTGCACTATTGGTGGTGTAGTAATTTATGATTGCATGTGTGATTTGGGAGCATGTGTTAGTATTATGCCTTTATCTGTATATGATGTTTTAAGGCTCCCTCCCTTAAAAAGGTCGGCAGCTCGTTTTGTGTTGGCAGATAAAAGCATTATTACAGTAGCTGGAGTTGCTGAAGATGTTTTAGTGAACATTAAAGGGCTCACATTTCCCACTGATTTCTATATCTTGGAGATGCCCAATAATGACTCAGATAAGCCATCATCAATCCTACTTGGCAGATCATTTCTGAAGACATCAAGATTCAAGTTGGATGCTTTTTCAGGAACATATTCTTTTGAAGTAGATGGCCGAATAGTAATCTTCAATTTGAATGGAGTCACAAACAACCCTCCAGAAGATCATTCCATCTTTCAGTGCGATGTCATAGATGAAGCTGTAGCTGAAATTCACCAGGAAGAGCTGGAAGAAAAGTACGCAGAACAAAGTCCAAGTGTGGGGACTCCATTAACTAACAATAAGGACACTTCTGAACTTTCACAAGCTCCAGATAACCCAGAGCCCGCCCATGACCAGAAGATTGAATTGAAACCTCTCCCTCCACATCTCAAATACGCTTATCTTGAAGAAGGGCAGAAGTTTCCAGTTATTATTGCACAGGATCTCACTCCTGAACAGGAAGAGCAGCTACTTAATGTGCTGAGGAAGTACAAGAAAGCAATTGGGTGGAGTTTGGCAGACATTGTAGGCATCAACCCTCAAGTATGTGAGCACAGAATATTTTTAGAGGAAGGAGCAAGACCTGTCCGCCAACCCCAGAGAAGACTGAATCCTATGATTTTGGAAGTTGTCAAAAAGGAAGTGACCAGACTATTGGAAGCAGGTATCATTTATCCCATTTCAGACAGTGAATGGGTTAGCCCAGTACAAGTGGTGCCCAAGAAGTCTGGAGTCACTACAGTGAAGAACGAGCATGGAGAACTCATAGCGACCAGAGTACAGAACGCTTGGAGAGTCTGCATTGATTACAGGCGTCTCAACCAAGCTACTCGCAAGGATCACTACCCTCTTCCATTCATTGATCAAATGCTGGATCGCCTGTCAGGTAAATCACATTATTGCTTTTTAGATGGTTACACATGTTATTTCCAGATTCATATAGCTCCTGAGGATCAGGAAAAGACTACTTTTACATGTCCTTTTAGGACTTATGCTTACAAGAGAATGCCCTTTGGCTTGTGCAATGCACCAGCTACTTTTCAGAGGTGCATGATGAGTCTTTTTTCTGATCTCATTGAGGACTGTATGGAAGTTTTTATGGATGATTTTAGCGTTTATGGTGATTCTTTTAGCCTTTGCTTAGATGGATTATCTAGAGTATTAGATAGATGTGTCAATACAAACCTTGTATTGAATTTTGAAAAATGTCATTTTATGGTTAAACAAGTGATTGTATTAGGATATGTTATATCTAATACTGGTATTTTTGTAGACCCAGCAAAGGTGAATGTTATTTCCAATTTACCTTACCCCTCCTCTGTGAGGGAAGTCCGTTCGTTCCTTGGCCATGCAGGTTTTTACAGGAGATTTATTAAGGACTTCAGTAAGGTAGCACTTCCCTTATCCAAATTGCTGCAGAAGGATATTGAGTTCGAGTTCAGTGAAAATTGTAAGCAAGCGTTCGATAAGCTGAAGACCAACCTGACTCAAGCTCCCATTGTAAGAGGACCAAACTGGAGCCAGCCATTTGAAATCATGTGCGATGCTTCCAACCATGCAGTAGGAGCAGCGCTGGCTCAGCGTGAAGGTAAGGATCCTTTTGTTATTGCTTATGCGTCTAAAACTTTAGACGCTGCCCAGTCCAATTATACTACTACTGAGAAAGAGCTTCTTGCTATTGTTTTTGCTCTGGATAAATTCCGAGCTTATCTACTTGGTACTAGAGTAGTAGTGTATTCGGACCATGTAGCTTTGAAGTATCTATTAGCGAAAAAGGAGTCCAAACCAAGGCTCATACGTTGGATATTGCTTTTACAAGAATTTGATTTAGAAATAAAGGATAGGAGTGGTACTCAGAATCTAGTGGCAGACCACTTGAGTCGCCTTGAGCACATTAAGGATGATTCTACTCCTATAGATGATAATTTTCCATTCGATAACCTGCAAGCAGTATCTGAGGTAGCACCTTGGTATGCACCTGTAGCTAATTATCTAGTTAGCCGCACATTTCCTCCACATTTTTCTAAGCATCAAAGGAACAAGCTGAAAAGTGAGTCTAAATATTATATATGGGATGACCCATATTTGTGGAGATGTGGTGCTGATAAGGTAATTAGACGTTGTGTACCTTAATCAGAATTCCAGTCCATTTTGGAGGCCTGTCACTCATCTGAGAGTGGAGGACATTTTGGCCCTCAAAGAACAGCTAGAAAGATCTTAGACTGTGGATTCTGGTGGCCTACTCTTTTTCGAGACGCTGCTGAGTTTTGTAGATCTTGTCTTCCATGCCAAAACTTTGGTAATATATCCAAGAGGGATGAGATGCCTCAACAATTTATGCTTTTTTGTGAAATTTTTGATGTTTGGGGCATTGACTTCATGGGTCCGTTCCCAAATTCTAATGGTCAATTTTATATATTATTAGCTGTGGATTATGTTTCCAAGTGGGTGGAAGCATTCCTACCCGCACTGATGATGCTAACGCTGTTGTTTCCTTTGTGAGAAACCATATTATTTGCCGCTTTGGGTCACCACGAGCAATCGTGAGCGATCAAAGCACCCATTTCTGTAACAGGAGACTAACAGGATTGATGAAGAAGCATGGGATAATTCATAAGGTCGCAACAGCATACCATCCTCAGACCAATGGGCAAGCCGAGGTGTCAAACAGAGAGATAAAGCGTATCTTGCAGAAGATAGTCAAACCTCACAAAAAAGACTGGAGCACCAGGCTACAAGATGCACTATGGGCATACAGGACAGCATACAAAACACCCATTGGAATGAGCCCTTTCCACTTAGTTTATGGAAAAGCTTGTCATCTCCCAGTTGAAGTAGAGCACAGAGCCTTTTGGGCAGTCAAGGAGTGTAACATGGGAATTGAGCAAGCTGGAGCTAAAAGGAAGTTGCAACTGCAAGAACTGGAGAGCCTTCGCCTAGAAGCTTATGAGAACTCAAGAATATACAAGGAAAAGATGAAGGCTGTACATGATCAGCACATTAGGAGGAAAGAGTTCCAACCTGGGGATTTAGTCCTCCTTTACAAATCTCGACTAAGACTCATGCCAGGCAAGTTGAGATCGAAATGGGAAGGTCCATACAGAGTAGAGAAGGCCGAACCATACGGAGTTTATCACCTAAGCCACCCTTCACGCTCTGAACTTATTAAAGTTAATGGACAACGTCTGAAGCTGTACCATGGAGAGAAGCTGCAAAAAAATAAGGAGCTTGAGATCTTCCTCTCGGAAGATCCCTACAGGCCAGAAGATTGAGCTACTGGAGCGTCCAACTTACGGACGTTAAAGCAAAGTGCTAGGTGGGAGACAACCCACCATGGTATGATCGTTCTTTTCTTTTTATCTTTAGTTTTTCCTAATCAATAACTCTTCTCTTTATTAGCGCCTTCATGCATCTGCATTCGCACTTTTTATAAAAAAAAAGAAGCTGCGCGATGCGACCGCATCAGCGACGCGTCCGCGTCCGCGTCGTAGGAAGAGGTGAGATAATAAAAAGCGTAGAGAGAGTCACGCCGGAGCGTGGCTGGAGGCGTGCCAATGGCACAAATCATCCCACGTGACCGCGTCACGGACGCGTCCGCGTCACATGGGATTCCTGACCTTCCATGCGATCGCATGCCCCACGTGGCCGCGTGCCCTGGATTTCGACGTAAAAGGGTGCACAAATTATTGTGCTGGAGTGGTGCTGGAATGGTGCTGAATGCACAATTCTACCCACGTGACCGCGTGACCCACGTGACTGCGTCACATTCCTCTAAAAAGCCCACTCACGCGATCGCATGCCCCACGCGATCGCGTCACCCCAATTTTGGCAAATTTATCAATTTGAACAGAGAGTTGTGCAGCCGCGAGGCTGTACTCGCGCTAGAAGCACAATATGGGTCACGCGACCGCGTGACTGACGCGACCGCGTCACCTACCTTACAGCGCAATCACGCAAACGCGTGCTCCACGCGGCCGCGTCGCTTGCGCTGCACAGCTCCACCAAAACTGCCAAATTATCTTATCTTTCTCTCATCCAAATCCTAATTTTTCTTTTCCCTCCTTATTTCCCCCTTCTCCCTTCTCCCTTCTACCCCACCCTTCACTCTCTCTTTCTCTCACCTCCATTAACAAGGTTTTCTTTCCTTCCCTCCTTCTTCCCTTTTTATCATTATTCTTATTTTAGATGTTATTTTCTTTTCTTTCCTTTTTCTTTTCTTTATCATTATTTTCTTTCTTCTTATTTCCTCTTTACATGGTGCTAGCATATTTATTTGAGCCATCATTCCTCATTATTTGCTTGTGGATTATTGTAATTTTTTTGGCACTTATATCTTATTCTAAAAAAAAAGGGATTACTTGCATGTTTACTTTAATACTTTCTATGCCTTATTTACCATGCATGCTATGTGTTTGTGGAAAGGCCCATATGGCATCATGCACTTTTCTACATTATCCTATTCTACTACTCCATGCATATTTTTCACAAAATTCCTTTACTATTTTATTAATCCAATTTAATTGCCAATACAAATTGTTAATTTGTTACGAAGTGATGCTTGATCTATGCTACTCATGTCCTTGCCGGCATGCCGATAATTATCTTGCATCTACTTCCCTTTTTGTGCACCTACCCTATTTTCTTTCTTGATCTTTTCACATGTTGTCTAGACCATGTGTTTATTTCATTCATCTGCACCGTGCACTGTTTATTACCCACTCCATCTCCTTCCTTGCTTTGTTTCTTTGGATCTAACTTACTTTCTCTTCCCTTTTTCAGAATGGCCACCAAGAAAGGCAAAGAGAAGGCTACCCCTAAACCCACAGCAAGGAAAGGAACGAAGAGAGCATTAGTGGCAGAACCTTCTTCAACTGCAGTCAAGCCCTCAACAAAGAGAATTAAAAGGATTATCAAGGTTGATGAAAAGGAACGAGCCTTCCCAGCCAAGGACACTGCACGATTCCCAAATTGCTAATGTGAGCAGATGTTTCCTATTCTGGCAGCTCGAAATTACAACAACGAACACCTTCTTATCCTTCCGCCTCATATCGCTGAATTTGTTGAGCCACAAATTGCGCATAGACACTGGGGATTTTTACTGTGACAGCCACGACAGGTTAATCTTTCTTGGGTTGTTGAGTTCTACTCCAACTTCCACCTGCCGACTCTGCAGTCCATCTATTTATGCCAGAAACAAGTCCCCATTACAGAAGAAGCCATACAGCAGGCCTTAGATCTCTCACCTGCTCCAGAAGGATTAGACGCTTTTCAAAAAGCCGCAACCAAGCGCCAGGCATACACTTTTGACTGGGACGCTGTTCTCAGAGTTATTGCTCGCCCTGGCAGCAAATGGATCTTTGGATACCATCGTTCCCGTCCTAAGGGAATCTCGGTTTCCGCCCTTACCTTAGAGGCTCACGTATGGGCACAGATCATGTCCCATTACGTCTTTCCGAGTACTCGTGAGTCCTCCTTCACCGCAGACATGACCGTTCTACTATAGTGCATCCTCATAAACCAGCCTCTCAATTTACCGCGACATATCCATAATGCTATGGAACATGTGCAGATCGCGGGCAACCTACCTTTTCCCGCATTGGTCTCTGATCTCATCTTAGCAGCCGGAGTATCCTACAGAGCTGGGGACACC
Organism: Arachis stenosperma; assembly: GCF_014773155.1. NCBI lineage: Eukaryota > Viridiplantae > Streptophyta > Magnoliopsida > Fabales > Fabaceae > Arachis > Arachis stenosperma. The sequence continues at coordinate 111,453,293 of NC_080386.1, read as the reverse complement.
AAAGCCATTCTTCCACGGGATGATCAATATGTTCCTAACAGGAAATATCTTAGGCCACCACTTGCCACTACCAGCCAGTCCTCAGAGGATGCTACAGCTCCTCCACCATCTACCAGTCAACTGCTACATCAGATACTGAAGCAGTTGGACCAACATAAAAAGAAAGCAAAGCTCCGTGAGCGCCGCAACCAACGCCGATTCAAACACTTCAAGGTGCTGCTTCGAGGAGATTGCAGAGACTTAGACACCCCGGACTCCACGTCCTTCACCAGCACAGGGAGCCAGGACGGCCCCGACTGTGGAGACACTGCCACCAGCCCACCATTGTTCCTGACAGATGGCACCGAGGACGGTGCAAAGCCTTAAGTGTGGGGAGGTCGGTCAGTACCTGACTTCCGGAGGTAAATTCTCTTCCCTAGCACCAATAAATTAGGATATTTTAGTTAGATTTTCTTTTTCTTAGAATAGGTTAGTTGCATGCATGTTCTACTTGATGGAAAAGACAATAAGTGTCTCCTAAAAAAAAAATCTTTAGAACAAAATTTCACTAATTCTGATCCTAATTTTTAGGATAAATCTGCTTGAAGTTGTATTTGGAACATGATTTTTGAGCTAAAGAACACACAACCTGTGAAAAATTTGAGCCTTTATGCATGGTTACATTATTTAACCATAATTATTTTATTCTTGTGTGTTTACTTCTCTATGATTGTAATCTATATTTTGTCTCATCCTATATATCCAATAGTTATTATGTTTATATGCTTGCATGTGATTGAGGCTATTATTTGTTTAAACTCACTTATCCAAATTAAGCCTACCCTTTTTAATTACCTTTGTTAACCACTTTGAGCCTTAAAATTCCATTTGTTCTGTATTTTACCACATTACTAGCCTTAAGCGGAAAAACAATTGTATATCCCAAATTGAATCTTTGGTTAGCTTAAGAAAGAATTGTGTATGCTAGTTAAGTATGGGAATTTGTGGGAACAAAAATTATTAAGGGAATGCGTCATGATAATATAATGGGAATTTGGGTACCTACTCATGTGAAGCTATAAGAATTACAACTCTATGTGCATCGATAAGCATGAATAAGGGGACAAAATTACCCCAATGTTAAATTAAAAATTCGAAAGGTCAATGCACATATGCCAAAAAAATATTTGATACATGAGTATGGAAGGTAAAAGGGAATTCTGGGTAGCTAGGTATGAATTCTAAAGTTTTATAAAATATATAGGTTGGGTTAAAGCTGGGTTAATTAAAGATTCAATTTATAAGCTCACTTAACCATATATATATCCCTATCCTTACCTTGGCCCCATTACAACCTTAAAAAGACCTCATGATGTTTGCATTGGCATATTAACTATTGTTGATTGGTTAGGAGAAAAACAAAAGTTAGAGAGCATAATTAGAGAAGGATAGAGTGATTACCCTATACACTAGAGGGATTAGAGCGTATATACATCATCAGTGAGGGTTCTATGCTTAAATTTTCATGTTCCCTGCTTTCATGAGTTATCTTCTTGCACTTTTATCTGTTTTACTGTATAGTGATAGAATTAATGGAATTTGATTTGTAATTGTTTGAAGAGCTTATTTACTTTTGATCAAGTGAGCAAGAATCATATAGTTGCATTCATATATAGGTTGCATTGCATTGCATGAGTTTCTACATGTTCATACTTATTTATCTTATCTCCTTCAATTAAGCATGAGGATATGCTAATATTTAAGTGTGGGGAGGTTGATAAACCACTATTTTATGGTTTATATTGTGTATAATTATGTGGTTTTATCATGATCCTTACCCACTTATTCATTAATTTAGCATGTGGTTTTATCATGATCCTTACCCACTTATTCATTAATTTAGCATGCATTTATATTTCCTTCCTGGAATTATTACATGGTTGAAAACTGCTTCCTAGAGACTTTTTATTATGCATTTTAGTTCTTCTTTATCCCATTCGATGTCGTGATCTGTGTGTTAAGTGTTTCAGGCTTTATAGGGCATGGATGAATTGGAGATTGGAAGGGAAGCTAGCAAAAATGGAAGGAACACAAGAAATTGAGGAGACAACCAGCGAGAAGTGACGCGGTCGCATGGCTCACGCGTTCGCGCGGAAGAGGAAAAATAGCAGTGGCGCGGCCGCATGGCTCACGCATTCGCGCGGAAAGGAAAAGCACAAGTGACGCGGAGGCATGGACGACGCGAACGCGTGACGCGGAAAAACGCGAATGACGCGTCCGCATGGATGACGCGATCGCGTGACATGCGCGATTTGCATAATCTGCAGATTTCGCTGGGGGCGATTTTGGGCCCTGTTTTGACCCAGTTCTCGGCCCAGAACAGCAGACTAGAACCAGAGAACATGCAGAAACGAACAACATTCATTCTACACAGTTTTTAGTTTTTAGATCTAGTTTTACTCCTCCTCTAGGTTTTCTATCTACACAATTTGATACTTTTGGGATTTTTTATTTTTTCTACTACTTTTGCATTAGGATATTGAGAAGAGTTATTTCCTCATCAAGACTTCGTCATTCTAGTTCGTTCTCTTAACTTGGTTTATTTCTTCCATGTTCCTTGCCTTGTTCAATTTTGTCATTGGAATACTTTTATGATTATTTAATACAAGAATTATTTCTTTCATTTTAATCCATTTTACCTTCCAATAATCATGTCTTCTTTTGATTCCCTTTCATATGTTATGGATTTATTATTCACAATGAGCGAGTAGTTCCCTAACTTGATGGGGAGTTGATTGAAAGGAACCAATTGAGTTGGAAGGCTTAAAAGAAAGATTGTAATTGGGTTTACTGTTGGATTGCCTTCTAGTCACTAACACCAATCCCTTTTAATTAAGTGGGTTGCAACTTGTGAACAGACGTAGCATTCCAACTTGTTTGACTTTCCTTTGCCTAGTAAAGGATAACCAAATAGAATAACTTTTAATTATCAATTAATCTTGAGAGCATTCCAACTATAATAGGGACTCCAACTAATCAAGTCCCAATCAAGGCTTTTATTTACATTGTTCAAATTCATCAATTTAATTTTCTGTTATTCAACTCAAATCTTTTTGAAAACATCTGATTAATAAAACAACACACCTTCCTGCAACTCGTTGGGAGACGACCTGGGATTCATACTCCCAGTATTTAAAATTTGAATTTCTGTGACATATTTTTAAATTGATAAGCGGATTTCCGGTGAGTTAAGAACTATACTTGCAACGTACACATTTTCATAATTTTTAATTCACCAATTTTCGCATCATCAAGTAGTCACTACCAATTCATCAGTCCTATCTGAGGACGAATCTGAAGTGTCATTTAAGGAGGAAACAAGCTCCTCTTCTACTGACTCTGTTGATTTACGAGCAGATAACATGGCAGTACCCCGAAGGGTCACTCTCCAGGAAGCAGGAGCTCCAGACTTTACACTGCCACCCTTCCAAGCACGTCATCCAAATTCGGGTGCAGATATTGAACTGAAGACTGCACTAATCAATCTACTACCAAAGTTTCATGGCTTACCTGCTCAAGAGCCTCTTAAGCACCTCAGAGATTTTCAAACAACCTGTTCTACTGTTAGGCGTCAGGGTGAAAACGAGACTTCTATTCTGCTATTCGCCTTCCCATTTTCTCTTGAGGGAAAAGCGAGGGAGTGGTACTACACTCAACCTGAAGCAGTTATTACTAACTGGGATACACTCACAAGAAAATTCTTAGAAAAATACTTTCCAGCTGAAGTGACTGATAGATTGAGAAAAGAAATCTCCTGCATTATTCAAGGTGACAATGAGACTCTGTACGAGTATTGGGAGCGCTTCAAGAACCTCATAGATGCTTGTCCCCACCACATGATTGACAAGTTGGTGTTGATCAGCTACTTCACACAGGGCATGAAGCCTCAGGACAAGACTACATTGGATGGTGCGTATAATGGTTCACTGAAAAAGTACAAAACCACAGATGAAGCATGGCAACTGATCGCCGACCTGGCTGAATCCTCTTAGAATGCCAGGCACAGGAACAACCATTCCAAAGCTATTGCAGAGGTTTCCTCTAGTAGTGAGAATACTGCTCTTACACAATCACTATGTGAGATGACCAATCTAGTGAAGTAGATACATCTGAGCCAGCAACAGTCTCAACCCCCCTCACCACAACATAGTCAACAATTGGTTCCTCAGAGAGTATGCGGAATATGTGTTGATTATAGTCATTACACTGATGAGTGTCCACAGCTCCAACATGAGGACAACACCTTGGTAGCTACTCATAATTTCTATGACCACCCAAATCAAGGATACTATCAACAAGGCAGCAACTATAACCAAGGTGGAAACTTTAACCAAGGTTGACAAGACAACTTCAACCAGGGGTGTAGAGATAATTCCAACCAAGGCTGGAGGGACAACCATAACAGAGGAGGCAGAGACAACCACGGAAATCAAAGGTGGAATAATAATAACAACCAGCAAAATCGGTATCAGCAGAATCCTCCATATCAATAGCAGAACCATAAGCAGCATTACAAAGCACCTCACCTAAGGCAGTCCCAAGTGTCTCAGCAGACCCCTCAGATTACTTACCCCCTTCCTCTTCTAATGACGAGTTGCTACACTCTATTGATCAAAGACAGAAGACCATGGAGAACAACCTTACTTCTACCTTAAATGGTCTGAACTCTACTTTGCAAGCTCTCGTCTCACAGATTGGATCAATTAATACCTCCAACAATCAGCCAGCCAGCTCAAATACACTTCCTTCTCAACCTGTACCCAACCCCAAAGGAGGAATCAATGCCATTACTTTGAGGTCCAGGACTACACTGCAGGAGAGCAATCAAGAGGAGCCAAGCCCACAAGAACACGCCCCAGTTGAGAACATGGTTGAAGTGGAGGATGTAAAGAGGAAGATGAAGTACGAAACATGGTTGAAGAAGAAGCAACTCAGCCAGAGAATAGCGCACCAGAAGAAGCTAAAGATACCAGAGACGCCATCCCCATTCCATTTCCGCACCTTGCAAGGAAGCCCAGAAAGCAGATGGAACTCGATCCTAAAATGGTAGAAATTTTCAAAAAGATTGAGGTAACTGTTCCCCTTTTTGATGTTATTCAGCAAGTACCTAAATATGCAAAGTTTCTAAAGGATTTGTGCATACATAAGAATAAGATTAATGAATTAGAAACTATTCCTTTGGGTAGTTCCATATCTGCTTTAATGGGGGGTATACCTGAAAAATATAGTGACCTAAGTCCATGCATGGTTAACTGTACCATTGGAGGTGTAATATTTTCTGACTGCATGTGTGATTTAGGAGCGTGTGTGAGTATTATGCCTTTGTCTATATATGATGCTTTGAGGCTCCCTCACTTAAAAAGGTCGGCAGCTCGTTTTGTGTTGGCAGATAAAAGCATTATTACAGTGGTTGGAATCGCTGAGGACGTGCTGGTGAGCATTAAGGGGCTCACATTTCCCATTGACTTCTACATCTTGGAGATGCCCCAAAATGACTCAGGAAGACCGTCATCCATCTTGCTCAGAAGACCATTCCTGAAGACATCAAAGTTTAAGTTGGATGCATTCTCAGGAACTTATTCTTTTGAGATAGACGGTCGAGCACTGAGCTTCAATCTGAATGAGGCTATGAAGCATCCTCTAGAAGACCACTCCATCTTCCAGTGCGACGATGATGAGCGGATAATTTATACGCTTTTTGGCATTATTTTTAGGTAGTTTTTAGCAAGTTCAAGCTACTTTTAGGGATGTTTTCATTAGTTTTTATGTTAAATTCACATTTCTGGACTTTACTATGAATTTGTATGTTTTTCTGTGATTTCAGGTAAATTCTGACTGAAATTGAGGGATTTGAGCAAAACTCTGAAAAAGGCTGACAAAAGGACTGTTGATGCTGTTGGAATCTGACCTCCCTGCACTCAAAATGGATTTTCTGGAGCTACAGAACTCCAAATGGCGCGCTCTCAACGGCGTTGGAAAGTAGACATCCAGAGCTTTCCAGCAATATATAATAGTTCATACTTTATTCGGAAATTGACGACGTAACTTGGCGTTGAACGCCAAGTTCATGCTGCTGTCTGGAGTTAAACGCCAGAAAAACGTCATGATCCGGAGTTGAATGCCCAAAACACGTCATAACTCGGAGTTCAACTCCAAGAGAAGCCTCAGCTCGTGGATTGATCAAGCTCAGCCCAAGCATACACCAAGTGGGCCCCGGAAGTGGATTTATGCATCAATTACTTACTCATGTAAACCCTAGTAGCTAGTCTAGTATATATAGGACCTCTTACTATTGTATTAGACATCTTTGGTCTCAGTTTTGTTTTATTCTTCATCCTAAGAGGCTATTGATCACGTTTTAGGGGGCTGGCCATTCGGCCATGCCTGAACCTTTTACTTATGTATTTTCAACGGTGGAGTTTCTGCACACCATAGATTAAGGGTGTGGAGCTCTGCTGTACCTCAAGTTTCAATACAATTACTATTACTTTCTATTCAATTCTCTTTTATTCTTATTCCAAGATATACGTTACACTTAACTTTGATGAATGTGATGATCCCGTGACACTCATCATCATTCTCACCTATGAACGCGCGTGATTGACAACCACTTCCGTTCTACTTTAGGCCGGGCGCATATCTCTTAGATTCCCCAACAGAATCTTCGTGGTATAAGTTAGATAGATGGCGGCATTCATGAGGATCCGGAAAGTCTAAACCTTGTCTATGGTATTCTGAGTAGGATTCTGGGATTGAATGACTGTGACGAGCTTCAAACTCCTGAAGGCTGGGCGTGATGACAAACGCAAAAGAATCAAGGGATTCTATTCCAACCTGATTGAGAGCCGACAGATGATTAGCCGTGCCATGACAGAGCATAGGACCTTTTTCACTGAGAGGATGGGATGTAGCCATTGACAACGGTGATGCCCTACATACAACTTGCCATGGAAATGAGTAAGAAGAATTGGATGAAAGCAATGAGAAAGTAGAGATTCAAGAGGAGCACAGCATCTCCATACACTTATCTGAAATTCCCACTATTAATATACATAAGTATTTCTATCCCTTTTATTTTTTTTTTGTTATTAATATTCGAAAATCTATAAACCAATTTAATCTGCCTAACTGAGATTTACAAGGTGACCATAGCTTGCTTCATACCAACAATCTCTGTGGGATCGACCCTTACTCACGTAAGGTTTATTACTTGGACGACCCAGTACACTTGCTGGTTAGTTGAACGGAGTTGTGAAAACAACCGATGCCATAATAAAGATTTCATACAAGTACAAAAGAACATGGATCACAATTTCGTCCACCAGACGACATTGATGAGACCATAGCTGCAGTTCACCAAGAAGAAGTAGAAGAGATGCACATGGAGTAAGGTCCAAGTGCGGGGAAATTCTCTGAACACAATGAGGATACATTGCCATCATCACTAGCTCCAGAAGATCCAGCACCCAGTTAAAAGTAGAGATTGGAGTTAAAACCCCTTCTATCTCACCTCAAGTATGCTTACATTGAGGATAATTAGAAGCTCCCAGTTATCATTGCAAGGGAACTCACATCACAATAGGAGGAGTAGTTGCTTAGTGTGCTGAGAAGACACAAGAAAGTAATTGGGTGGAGCTTGGTGGATATAGTAAGCATTAGCCCTTAAGTTTGTGAGCACAAAATATTTTTAGAAGAGGGAGCAAGGCCTGTCCGTCAACCCCAAAAAAGACCGAATCCTACCATCTTGGAGGTTGTCAAGAAAGAAGTGACCAGACTACTGGAGGTAGACATTATCTATCCCATTTCAGATAGCGAATGGGTCAGCCCAGTACAAGTGGTGCCCAAGAAATTTGGAGTCACTACAGTAAAGAATGAGCAAGGAGAGCTCATAGCAACTAGAGTGCAGCATTTCTGGAGGGTGTGCATTGACTACAAGTGCCTCAACCAAGCCACTCGTAAGGATCACTACCCCCTGCCATTCATTGATCAAATGCTGGATCGCTTGTCAGGTAAATCGCATTACTACTTTTTAAATGGTTACACAGGCTATTTTTAGATTCATATAGCTCCTGAAGATCAGGAAAAGACTACTTTTACATGTCCCTTGGAATATATGCTTACAAGAGGATGCCTTTTGGCTTATGCACTGCACCAGCTACTTTCCAAAGGTGCATGATGAGTCTTTTTGCTAATCTTATTGAGAGCTGTATGGAAGTCTTCATGGATGATTTTTAGCGTATACGGTGATTTCTTTAGCCTTTGCTTGGATAGTTTATCTAGAGTATTAGACAGGTGTGTTAGTTCGAACCTTGTTTTGAATTTTAAAAAGTGTCATTTTATGGTCAAACAAGGTATTGTTCTAGGACATGTTGTCTCTAATACTGGTATTTCTATAGATCCAGCAAAGGTAGCGGTCATTTCTAGTTTGCCTTACCCCTCCTCCGTGAGGGAAGTCCGTTCATTCCTTGGCCATGCAGGTTTTTATCGAAGATTCATCAAGGACTTCAGTAAGGTAGCATTACCTCTATCCAGACTGCTGCAGAAGGATGTTGAGTTCGAGCTGAGTGAGGACTGCATAGAAGCGTTTGATAAGCTAAAGATCGCCTTGAATCAAGCTCCAATTGTGAGAGGACCAGACTGGAGCCAGCCCTTTGAGATTATGTGTGATGCCTCCAACCATGCTGTAGGAGCGGCATTGGCTAAGCGCGTAGGTAAGGATCCTTTTGTAATTGCATATGCTTCAAAAACCTTAGACGCTGCCCAGTCTAATTACACTACCACTGAAAAAGAGCTTCTGGCTATCGTTTTTGCTCTGGATAAATTCCGAGCCTACTTACTTGGTACTAAGGTGGTGGTGTACTCAGACCATGCAGCTCTAAAATATTTATTAGCTAAAAAAGAGTCCAAACCAAGGCTAATACGTTGGATACTGCTGTTGCAAGAATTTGATTTAGAAATTAAGGATAGGAGTGGTTCTCAGAATTTAGTGGCGGACCACTTGAGTCGCCTTGAGTATAATAAGGATGACTCCACTCCTATCAATGATGCTTTTCCTTGTGATAGCTTGCATACAGTATCTAAAGTAGTTCCTTGGTATGCACATGTAGCTAATTATCTAGTTAGTCATACCTTCCTTCCCAATTTTACCAAGCATCAAAAGGACAAGCTGAAAAGCGAGTCCAAATATTATATATGGGATGACCCATATTTATGGAGATGTGGTGCTAACCTGGTATTAGAAGGTGTGTGCCTCAATCAAAATTCCAGTCAATTTTAGAGGCCTGCTACTCTTCTGAGAGTGGTGGACATTTTGGCCTTCAGAGAACAGCTAGGAAAATATTAGAATGTGGATTCTGGTGGCCCACTCTTTTTAGAGATACTACTGCTTTCTGTAAATCTTGTTCCCCATGCCAAAGATTTGGTAATATATCCAAGAGGAATGAGATGCCCCAACAGCTTATACTGTTCTGTGAAATTTTTGATGTCTGGGGCATTGACTTCATGGTCCGTTTCCAAACTCTGGCGGCTTCTTATATATTATTAGTTGTAGATTATGTTTCTAAATGGGTGGAAGCAATTCCGACCCGTACTGATGATGCTAACACTATTGTCTCTTTTGTTAGAAACCATATTATCTGCTGCTTTGGATCACCACGAGCAATCATGAGTGATCAAGGCACTCACTTTTGTAATAGGAGATTAACAGGCCTACTGAAGAAACATGGCATCCTTCACAAGATAGAAACAGCTTACCATCCTCAGACCAATGGGCAAGTCGAGGTGTCTAACAAAGAGATAAAGCGCATATTGCAGAAGATGGTCAAGCCTCATCGAAAGGACTGGAGCACCAGACTTGTTGGTGCACTCTAGGCTTACCGGACAGCATACAAGACACTCATAGGAATGAGTCCATTCCGCCTGGTCTATGGCAAAGCCTGTCACCTTCTAGTGGAGGTAGAGTACAAAGCTCTCTGGGCGGTAAGAGAATGCAACATTGAATTTGAGAAAGCCAGAGCTGAAAGAAAGCTGCAACTACAAGATTTAGAGAACCTTCGCCTAGAAGCTTATGAGAACTCCAGGCTGTACAAAGAGAAGGTGAAGGCTGTGCATGATAAGCAGATCAAGAGGAGAGAGTTCAGACCTAGGGACTTAGTCCTCCTTTACAACTTCAGGTTGAGCCTCATCCCAGGCAAGTTGAGATCAAGATGGGAAGGTTCCTATAAAGTAGAGAAGGCAGAGCCATACGGAGTCTTTCTCAAGCACTGACTTCATCAAAGTCAATGGACATCGCTTAAAGCTATATCATGGTGAGAAGATGAAGAAAAACAAAGAGCTAGAGATCTTCCTCTTGGAGGATCCACCAACAGCAGAAGACTGAGCTAGTGGACTGTCCAACTTAAGGACGTTAAAGAAAAGTGCTAGGTGGGAGACAACCCACCATGGTACGATCTTTCATTTTTATTCTTAGCTTTATTTTACTTTTTTTTTCTCAGTAGCCATTCATAATTTCTGCATAATTAGCTGCATACTACATTTTTACTAAAAAAAGGGAGAACGACGCGCCAGCGCCTAGTGCGCGTCCGCGTTCTTTGTGAATGCGAATTGGGTGAGATTGACCAGAGAGTGGCGCGGGAGCTAGGTAGGAAATGTGCCTTAGGCACCATCCAGCCCACACACATGCGTACTTTACACGTGCGCGCAGTTTCCACTCTTGGCGATTGGCGCATCCGCGCCTAAGGCGCGGCCGCATCAATGTAGAAATCGATGTAAACCTTGTTTGGTCAGAGAGTTGCACAGGTTTGGGGCCGGTACTGTGCTAGAAGCACAAATTGACTCACGCGTACGCGCACCTGGCGCCTACGCGTCCTTTTCACCACTAGGCAATCCACGCGTGCACGTACATGCCGCGCACGCGTCAATTGAAATTTTGCTCCACTGCAAAAGTTACAGTGAGTTGCGCGTGCGCGGTGCTGGCCTCGCGCTAGAGGCACCGCCTTGGTCACGCGCGGGCGTACAGGACGCATCCGCGTCCCCTCCCTTTTTCGCAACCCGCGCAAACGCACGCAGTGCGTGTCCGCATCGGTTGCGCCGTATCACTCACCTAGTGCACCGCCCAGTTTTTCATTCTCTCTCCCTCTCAAATCCTAATTCTTTCTTTCCTGATCCTAATTTCTTTCTTCCTTCTTTCTTCTTTTTCTTCTTTCTCTATCGTTTCTATCTTCTTTTTCTCCTCTTACTTCTTTCTCACTCACATCCTCCATTATCTCTCTTTTCATATTCTTCTCAAGGTTCTTTCTTTCTATTTTCCCTCTCTTCTTCTTCTTCATTATCTATTTTTGCATTATTTTACTTGGTGTTAGAAATCTAATAGGGTGATTATTCTCTTCTATAATTGCTTGTGGATTATTCAAGGAGCTATTTGACAATTAATATTAATTGTTTTTGGGTTGCTTGCATGTTCAAATTTAATTCTTTCTCTATCATATTAAACATGCATACCAAGTGTTTGTGAAAAAGTCCGTATGGCATTGTGCATTCTAAAATATTCTATTCTTCTACTCTAATGCCTGTTTTTTCACAAAACCCTTATAATATTTTATTAATTAGATATAATTGTCAATACAAATGTGATTGTTAGTTTGTTACGAGTGATAATACATTTTTCGCAATTAATGCTTGATCTATGCTACTCATGCCTTTGCCGGCGTGCTAATAAACATGCATTTAATTGCCTTCCTCTTTTTTATTGTATTTCCATTGATGTCCTAATTACATGAAGTCGCGACCATGTGTTAACGACATCCTTCTTTACCTTGGCAAGTTTATCACTTGTACTGTCCTCTTCCTTGCTCCAACCCTTGGACTTTCATGTACCTTTCTTTTTCCTTTTCAGGATGGCCACCAAAAAGGATAAAGAGAAAGCTGTTAACAAACCACCGGCAAAGAGAGGAACTAAAAGAGCACTAACTGCGGAACCATCCTCAACGTCAGTCAAGCCATCAACAAAGTGGGTCAAGAGGATTATCAAGGTCGATGAAACCGAAAAAGCTTTTCCAGCCAGAGACACTGCGCGGTTCACTAACCGCTACTGCGAGCAAATGTTCCCCATCCTGGCTATAAGAAACTACAACAATGAACACCTCCTTATCCTCCCTACCAACATTGTTGATTTGGTAGAGCCCCGCATTGAAGGAAGATAATGGGGATTCTTACGGAGACAGCCACGACAGGTCAATCTTTCATGGGTAGTTGAATTCTACTCTAATTTTCAGATGCCAACCCTGCAGTCTGTCTCTGTCCGTCAGAAGCAGGTCCTCATATCTAAAGGGGCCATTCAGCGAGCTCTAGATCTTTCTCCTGCTTCAGAAGGATTCGACGCATATCAAGAAGCCTCTTTCAAGCGCCAGAGATTCCAATTTGATTGGAAAGACGTTCTCAAAATTATAGCACTACCTGGCAGCAAATGGATCTTTGGATACCATCGATCCTGACCTAAGGGCATATTAGCTTCAGCACTTACTTTGGAGGCTCACGTGTAAGCACAGATTATGTCCCACTACGTCGTTTTGAGCACTCACGAATCCTCCTTCACTGCAGACATGGCTGTTATCATCTGGTGTATTCTTACAGACTAGCCTCTCAACTTACCAAGACACATTCGACAAGCCATGGGACACGTACAGATTGCGAGTAACCTTCTCTTTCCCGCCTTGGTTTCTGATCTAGTCTCAGCAGCCAGAGTTTCCTACAGAGCTGGAGACACCAAGGCCATGATTTCGCGGGATGATCAGTATATCCCCAGCGGAAAGTACATCAGACCCCCAGTAGCCACTACTCGCCAGACTACAGACCCGGCCAGAGATACCCCTTCTCCTTCCACATCACAAGCACCCTCAACAAATCAGCTGCTTCTTCAAATACTTCAGAGGATGGACCGGCAGGACTGGCAAATAAAGTGAATGGAGAGCCGCAACAAGCGCCGATTTACATACCTTAAGGAGCTTATTGTTGGCAACAACCCATCTGTAGAAGAACCAGACACTCTGGACTCCACTTCACCTACCAGCACCGGGAGCCATGCCGACCCCGACTACGGAGATGCTGTTACCAGACCCCTTTGTTCCTGACTGATGGCATCGAGGACGGTGCCAGGCTTTAAGTGTGGGGAGGTCGGTCAGTATCTGACTTTAGGAGGTAATTGCTTTTTCTTAACACCAATAGGTTATTTTTTTTATTTTTTTTCTTTTGTTAGATAGGATAGATTGCATAGTAATACGTGTTTGCATGCATGTCTACTAGGTTGAAAAATAATAAGTTTCTTTTTAAGACCCCAATTTTTGAAAAATTTCACTAATTCGAATTTAAATTCTATGTTAAACTTGTTTGAAGCTTGTATTTGGAACATGAATTATAGCTAAGAACACACAACCCGTGAGTTTCGAGCTTAATTATATGGTTGCATTGTTTAACCATGATATTTATTCTTTTGTGTGTGCACTTCTCTATAATTCCAATCTTTACTTTGTTCCACTCTATATGTCTATTGTTTAGTGTATTTACATGTATGCATATGATTGAGGCCATCATTTATTATTAGCTCACTTATCCCAAAGAGCCTACCCTTTTAATTACCGTTGTTTGCCACTTTGAGCCTTTTAATCCCCATTTGTTCTTTATATTACCACATCACTAGCCTTAAGCGGAAAAATAATTAATTACCTAATTTGAATCTTTGGTTAGCTTAAGATAGTGTGTTAACTAAGTGTGGGGAAATTGTGGGAACATGGGTTGATAGGAATGTGTTATGTCTCTACTTTATTTAAATATTAGAAATTTGGGTGCCTACTCATGTAAGACCAGAAAAATAAAAAAATCAATGTGCATTGATGTATTATATTTGCTTTCAAAAAAAATTCAAATAATTAAGTAAATAAGTGAATAAGGGGACAAAATTACCCCAATGTCAAGTTTAAGGAAAGATCAATGCATATGTGGTAAAATTAAGGAAAAGTTGATGCATGAATACTTAAGGCAAAAGTGGGAATTTTGGATAGTTAGGCATGATTTTAGAATTTCATAGAGTGTGTGTATGTTAGGTAATAGCTTAGGTTACTCAAAGATTCAATTTATAGCTCACTTGGCCATACATATATCCTCACCCTTACCTTAGCCCCATTACAACCTTGAAAAGACCTCATGATGTTTGCATTGGTACATTAAATATTTGTTGATTGGTTAGATGAAGAATAAAGTTTTAGAAAGCATGACTAGAGAAGAGTAGAGTGATCAACCCTAGACACTTGAGAGACTAGAGTGCATATACATTACCAGTGAGGGTTCAGTGCTTGATTCTATGTGCCCTACTTTCATGAGCTATCTTCTTACAAGTTTAATTGCTTCTTATTGTATGATTTGAATTAGTGGAATCTGATTTATGTTTGTCTTGGAGAACTTGTTTACTTTTGACCAAGTAGATAGAAACATCTTAGCATATAGTTGCATTCATATACATAGGTTGCATTGCATTGTATTGCATGAGTCCTACTTTCCCCTATTAATTCTTTTTGTCTCCTTGAGTTTAGCATGAGGACATGCTAATGTTTAAGTGTGGGGAGTTCGATAAACCACTATTTTATGGTTTATCTTGTGCTAATTTGGGTGGTTTTATCAACTCTTTACTCACTTATTCATATGATTTGCATGATTTTACAATTCCTTCCTAATTTTATTCTATGGTTGAAAATTTGCTTCCTAGACATCTAAATTATATATTTTTAATTCCCTTTTATACCATTCAATGCTGTGATCTGTGCATTAAGTGTTTTTAGGCTTTATAGGGCAGGAATGACTTAGAGGATGGAAAGGAAGCTTGCAAAAATGGAAGGAACGCAAGGAAACAAAAGAGCTGACCAGCAAGGAGTGACGTAGGTGCGCACCTGGTGCGCACACGCACATTAGCGCATTCACACCTCGACACGCACGCGCACCTGGCGCGTACGCGCAATAGGCATGAGGACAATCGACGCGCGCGCGCACCTGGTGCGCACGCGTGATATGCGCGACGTACGGCAATTGCAAAAAAATGCTGGAAACGATTTCGGGCCGACTTTGGACTCAGTTTTTGGCCCAGAAATACAAATTAGAGCCAGGGGACAGCAGCGACTCAACACACATTCTCATTACGCATAGTTTTAGTTTTAGTTTTGAATCTTAGAGAGAATTCTACTACTTCCTCTAGGTTTTCTTCACATTCATAGTATTTTAGAGTTTTATTGCTTTTGCTTTGGATGTTGAGAAGAGTTACTACCTCCGTTAAAGCTTCATTATTCTAGTTTGTTTTCCTATTCCCTTACTCTTTTATTGCCCATTAACCCTATTTGGATAAGTATGTTTATGATCTTGGGATTCATTAATGCAAAGAACCAATTTTACTTTTAATTAATTTTCAGTTATTATTTATCATGTTTTCCTTCTATTCCCTTTTTAATTCTGTGAAGGTTATATTCATGTTAATAGAGTAGTTTCTTAACTTGATTGGGAGTTGATTAAAAGGGGAACCTTGAGTTGAAATACTCAAGTGTTAATTTTAATTGAGAGTTGTTGGCTGACTCTTTAATCTGTGACTCTAATCCTTTCTTAGGAAAGGATTGGGATGTGAGTGATAGGGTTAGTTGGTTAGTTACTTGACTTTCCCTTATTATATAAGGGATGACCAAGTAGAACAACAACCTTTTATTATTACACTTGGAAAAATTCAACAAGGATAGAACTTCCAATTAATCTCCTCCTGGTCAAGGCTTTTATTCGAATTATATACTTTCTCTCGTTAATTTTTGTTGCTTAAATTTACTATTATTTACTTTTCTGTTTCTCAAACTCAAAAATTTCTCGGAGAACTTCTGATTAATAAAATAGCACTCTTTTGTCAACTCGTTGGGAGACGACCTGGGACTCATACTCCCAGTATTTTTATTCTAAAATTGTGACAACCCTTTTTTAAATTGATAAGCGGATTTTAGTCGGTTAAGAACTGTACTTGCAACGCTGTTTTCTCTATAAATTCTTAATCGGCCAATTTTTGCCACGTCAGGTACCATGGATATAAATCTTTTTATTAAAGAATCTAATGATAATTTTATTCTAGTTCAAGTTTATGTGGATGATATTGTGTTTAGATCAGCTAATGAAACCTTGTGTGTTGATTTTGGAAATTTAATGATTAGTGAGTTTGATATGAGTATGATGGAAGCACTCACATTCTTTCTAGGACTCCAAATCAAACAAACTTCTAGTAGTATTTTTGTGCACCAAGGTAAATATGACAAAGAGTTGGTCAAGAAATTTGGTTTAGAAAATTCTAAACTAATGAGCACACCTATGCATCCAAACTCTAAACTTGAAAAGAGTGAAAGTGACAAAGATGTGGATGAAATAAGGTATAGAGAAATGATTAGATTTCTCTGTATCTTACATCCTCTAGACCGGACATTGTTTTAAGTGTTGGAATTTACTCTAGATTTCAATCATAACCTAAAGAATCCCATCTTTCATCTGTCAAGAGAATCATTAGATACATTAATGGAACATGTGATTATGGCTTGTGGTATCCAAAATCTGATGAACTCTATGTAGAGGAATTTGTGATGCAGATTTTACCGGTGACTGAATTGATAGAAGAAGTACATATGAGATTTGCTGTTTCCTTGGACAATTACTAAACGTGTGGTCCAGCAAGAAACAAGATACTGTTGCATTATCTACAGCCGAGGCTGAATACATAGCCGCTTCTTTTTTTTGTTCATAATTATTATGGCTGGCTTAAAACCCAACTTGCAGATTACAAATTGCAAGTCAATAGTATCCCTTTAATGTGTGACAATATGAGTGCAATAAATATTTTTAAAAATCTAGTTCTGCGTTCTAGAACCAAGCACATTGAAATGAGATTTCATTTCATTAGAAAACGTGTGCAAAAGGGAACAATTGACATTCAATTTGTTAAATCTAAAGATCAAATTATTGATATATTTACAAAATCACTGTCTGAAGATAAATTTTGCAAGTTAAAAACTGCCTTGGATATTGTTTGTGCTAAATCAATAAATTAATTTGATGATGTTGCTTTCTACTTGATTTGGTCTCTCAGATTGATAGAAGACAAAACTGGACAAATAATGACTCCCTGTAGGTTCTCTGGATATCAAACTGAGTGTTAGGAAAAATAATTAATATGAGACAAAACTGAATCTTTGATGGTCCTTTATGTTTCCTTAAAATCGCCATTGGGCCCAAAATGAAGAAGTTCTAACTCTATGATGTGGACCTCATTGTTTGTTTCGATCCTAAATTAAAAAATTATTTGTTTTAGGATTTCTCATCAAGTCAAATTAAGTTCTTGACTTGTCTTTTCAAACTATTTGCTTGAATATCCTTTCAAAATCAATTTTCTTTGAAATACCTTTTCATTTTATTTAAATATCGGTTATGTGTTTTCAAAAATTTTCAAAGCATTTATAGCAGTTACTCCTGAAAATCTCTCATCTTCTCCAACCTCCACCACTACCATAACTGTATTCATTAGATTTTACAAAGATGAGAAAGAAGGTTGCTACACGAATAGCCTCAGGAACCTATCGTGCTCCACATAACCCTCCTCTAAAAGGCCAAACTCACACTCATATCCATATTCATTTCCATTCTTTATCTCATTCCTCTCCTATTCCAAAACCCATGGCACGGACCAAGACCATTTTGCGAAGACCATCGATGGTGCTACCAGAAGCAGAAACTCGCTGATGAGCGGATATTTTATACGCTTTTTGGGGGTACTTTCATATAGTTTTAGTAGGATCTAGCTAATTTTTAGTATATTTTTATTAGTTTTTATGTAAAAATCACATTTTTGGAATTTACTATGAGTTTGTATGTTTTTCTGTAATTTCAAGTATTTTTTGGCTGAAATTGAGGGACCTGAGCAAAAATTTGATTCAGAGGCTGAAAAAGGACTGCAGATGCTGTTGGATTCTGACCTCCCTATACTCAAAATAGATTTTCTGGAGTTACAAAAGCCCAATTAGCTCGCTCTCAATTGTGTTGGAAAGTAGACATCCAGGGCTTTCCAGCAATATATAATAGTCTATACTTTGCCCGAGTCATGATGATACAAACTGGCGTTTAACGCCAAGTTTCTACCCTATTCTGGCGTTAAATGCCAGAAACAGGATACAAGCTGAAGTTAAATGCCCAAACTGGCACAAAAGCTGGAGTTGAATGCCAGGAATAGCCTCTACACGTGAAAGCTTCATTGCTCAGCCCAAACACACACCAAGTGGGCCCCAGAAGTGGATTTCTGCACTATCTATCTTAGTATACTCATTTTCTATAAACCTAGGTTATTAGTTTAGTATAAAAACTACTTTTAGAGATTCATTTTGTACCTCATGACATTTTACATCTAAATTTTGTATCTTTTACGGCATGAGTCTCTAAACCGCATGGTTGGGGGTGAAGAGCTCTGCTGTGTCTCGATGAATTAATGTAATTACTTCTGTTTTCTATTCAATCACGCTTGTTTCTGTTTTAAGATACTCACTCGTACTTAACCGTGATGAATGTGATCATTTGTGACACTTATCATCATTCTCAACTTATGAACGCGTGCCTGACAACCACTTTCGTTCTATCTGTAATAGCTTGAGTGTGTATCTCTTGTGTTTCTGGTTCACGAGTTTGATTGCATCTCCTCACAACAGAGCGTTCAAATTCGTGAGGCCAGAGTCTTTGTGGTATAAGCTAGAATCAATTGGCAGTATTCTTGAGATCCGGAAAGTATAAACCTTGCCTATGGTATTCTGAGTAGGATCTGGGATGGGATGACTGTGAAGAGCTTCAAACTCACAAACGTTGGGTGTAGTGACAGACGCAAAAGGATCACTGGATCCTATTCTAGCACAAGTGAGAACCGACATATGATTAGCCATGTATATGGACCTTTTTCACTGAAAGGACGGATGGTATCCATTGACAACGGTGATCCACCAACATACAGCTTGCCATGGAAGGAGCCTTACGTGCGTGAAGAAGAAGACAGTAGGAAAGAAGAGATTCAGAAGACAGAGCATCTCCAAAACTCCAACCCACTCTACATTATTGCATAACAAATATTTATTTCATGTTCTTTTATTTTTCGCAATTAAAACTAAGAACCATTATTGATATCCGACTAAGAATAATAAGATAACCATAGCTTGCTTCAAGCCGACAATCTCCGTGGGATCGACCCTTACTCACGTAAGGTATTACTTGGACGACCCAGTGCACTTGTTGGTTAGTTGTACAAATTGTGAAAAGTGTGATTTACAATTTCGTGCACTACTCGCCAAAGGAAAGAAGCCTATGAACGAAGAACAACCTTCATTGTCACCTTCTCCTCGTTTTTCATCTCATCCTAAAGGACGTTCTGCACCTTCTAATTGCCCGTCCAAAGGTAACTGAAGACCTTTTCTCAACTCTGTAAAAGAACCTATAAATCCTGATCCTATAGGTTTCAAATTTAGTAATCTTCCACATTCTCACTATGATCCACTCCGTTTTTCTTCCAGCATGAACTTTGAATTCCATAGAGAAATTATTTTTAAAAGACCTTTGTGTTCCTCATATGTAACTAATTTAAATGCTCTTACTAATAAAGGGATAAACTTTCTTGAAAATATCATTTATCTGGACTGGAAAAAACTGTTTGAAATCAGAAAACCAAGTCACCCTAATTTAGTTAGAGAATTTTATTCAAATATGTACTATCATGAGGAATTTGTTCACTCATATGTAAAAGGCTAATTCATTTAAATATAGAATCCATTGGTAAAGCCCTTGATTATTATGATGTTGGCGTCAATGCCTACATCACTGGAAAGTGTGACAATAATTTGGGAATATCACACAAGGATGTTTTCGCCAATATTTGTGAGAACATTTTTCTCATGGATGGTGTTACTCCTAATCACCTAGCCCTAGGTCCTGTCAAATCCTAGTTACACTGTATCATTACTCTTATTCTCTTACCTCAAATCGGTTCGTATCAATGCGTTATACTCTGTGACACCTTAGTTCTCTATGCCATTCTTAACAAAGCTGAAATCTCTTTTGCATATCTTATGTTGCGTCATATGTATGATTGCATCAAAAGTGATAAAAATGTTTCACTATCATATGGCATGTTTTAACCTATTTTTTGAGCACTTTGGTGTTGATCTAAACAATGAGAGCTAAGAGAATAGAATTTTATCTCTTAAAGATAGTGGTGCAGTCAAACAGACAAATGAAAAAAGGGACTAAGGCTGTCAAAGAGACGGTTATGGAAGAAGAAGAATAAAATGAAAGTATCCTTCCTCCGTCAGATGTCGATACATCAACTTCTAACAAGTACTTGGTTAATAGTATTGTCAAAGATGTGTTACAAGAATTTGTGAACCTTACCAAGCACATGATCTCTTTTAGCCAACAAGCTAGGAAACTTGTAATTCAAAATGAAAATTCATTGAGAAAGTCTCAAAGTAGAGTTGAAGAACTTCTAAAGTACCTTGAATTATTGGAAGATGATTAAATGATGTTTGAGCATGAAGAAGAAGACATTCTGCGAATCAAGGATGAGGGATCTGATGTGTAGCTCTCTATTGATGTTGTTGTTTTCTAAGAAACTATTTTTCTGATTCTGGTCTTTGAATACTTTTAATTTTTTTTGGATGATTGTAATAGTTGTAGACACTTAACTCTGAACTATCTAAACTACTGATTTGCTCTAAGAGCCTAACAGATTTTGTACAGGGACTACTAACTCACTTTAATGACAAAAGGGGAAGTGAATGATGAAAATGAATTGTTAAATGTTAAGTTGATGTTTTATGGAAACTGAAGTATGGCTGTCAGAAATTTTTGGAACTATTTGATTAATGCTTATGTGAATAGTTCTTGAAATTGTTTTATTTTTTTAAGAAATGATTTATATTGATTGACTAGTGTTGATATTAGGCTAAGTAAATTCATGAATCATTGATCCTATATTGCTTTCAGCTTTGATCCCTAAATATGATTTTTTGATCACCGGTTTGATTGACAATTGCTATATACTTGATGTTGAATAATGATCTTAGATAGCTTTAGTTTATTGAAAAACGATTCATTATGACTGTTCTAATTTGTTTATAGCTCTAATTTTGAAACTTTGATTAAATTGTTTGTGCTTCATGATGGTTGATGAATTATATTTTTTAGAATTGAAAGCTTATAATTTTTGAAATATAAGTCATCTGGCTGGATTATTTGATAAGGATATTTGAATGGCTGTTTGAATGTTTAGCAAAGTTTAATTACTCTGTTGATCCCTATAGTTTTGCAAAATTTTTAATTAGGTTTCTGGTGGACGAAATTGTGATCCTTATGTTCTTTGTACTTGTATGAATATACCCTTAGGGCACTGTTTATTTTCACAACTCCGTTCAACTAACCAACAAGTGTACTGGGTCGTCCAAGTAATAAACCTTACGTGAGTAAGGGTCGAATCCACAGAGATTGTTGGTATGAAGCAAGCTATGGCCACCTTGTAAATCTCAGTCAGGCAGATTAAATATTGATTTATGGGTTTCGAAAATAGAAATAAGAAAATAAATAATAAAAAGGATAGAAGACTTATGTAGATTCATTGGTAGGAATTTCAATTAAGTATATGAAGATGCTGTATGGCTCAAGGACGCCTGCCTTTCCACTGCTTCTACTCAATCCTTCTTACTCCTTTCCATGGCAAGCTGTGTATAGGGGTTCACCATCAGCTGTGGCTACTTTCATCCTCTCGGGAAAATATCCTATGCGGCTGTCACTCGCACAGCTAATCAGTCTGGAGGCATCACCCATGGTTGATGGCTACATCCCATCCTCGCAGTGAAAGCTAATGCTCACGCACTCTGTCACAGTACGACCAATCACCGGTTGGTTCCCGCTCCTACTGGAATAGAATCCCTTGATTTTTTTGCGTCTGTCACTAACGCCCAGCAGGTTGCAAGTTTGAAGCACGTCACAGTCATTCATTACCGGAATCCTACTCGGAATACCACAGACAAGGTTAGACTTTCCGGATTCCCAGGATCCTACTCGGAACACCACAGACAAGGTTGGACTTTCCGGATCCTCATAAATGCCGCCATCTATCTAGCTTATACCACGAAGATTCTGTTGGTGAATCTAAGAGATACACATTCAAGCCTTGTTGCATGTAGAACGGAAGTGGTTGTCAATCACGCACGTTCATAAGTGAGAATAATAATGAGGGTTATCTAACTCATCACATTCATCATGTTCTTGGTTGCGAATGAATATCTTGGAATAAGAATAAGATAGAGACCGAATAAAAGAAAATAGAACTTCATTAATACTTGAGGTACAGCAGAGCTCCACACCCTTAATCTATGGTGTGCAGAAACTCCACCGTTGAAAATACATAAGCAAAGGGTTCAGGCATGGCCGAATGGCCAGCCCCCAAAACGTGATCAATGATCTCCTAAGATGAAGAATAAAACAAAACTGAGACCAAAGATGTCTAATACAATAGATAAATGTCCTATATATACTAGACTAGCTACTAGGGTTTACATGAGTAAGTAATTGATGCATAAATCCACTTCCGGGGCCCACTTGGTGTGTGCTTGGGCTGAGCTTAATCTATCCACGAGCTGAGGCTTCTCTTGGAGTTGAACTCTGAGTTATGACGTATTTTGGGCGTTCAACTCCGGATCATGACGTTTTTCTGGCGTTTAACTCCAGACAGCAGCATGAACTTGTCGTTTAACACCAAGTTACGTCGTCAATCTTCGAATAAAGCATGGACTATTATATATTGCTGGAAAGCCTTGGATGTCTACTTTCCAACGCCGTTGAGAGCGCGCCATTTGGAGTTCTGTAGCTCCAAAAAATCCATTTCGAGTGCAGGGAAGTCAGAATCCAACAGCATCAGCAGTCCTTTTGTCAGCCTTTTTCAGAGTTTTGCTCAAATCCCTCAATTTCAGTCAGAATTTACCTGAAATCACAGAAAAACACACAAACTCATAGTAAAGTCCAGAAATGTGAATTAATCATAAAAACTAAGGAAAACATCCCTAAAAGTAGCTTAAACTTATTAAAAACTATGTAAAAACTATGCCAAAAAGCGTATAAATTATCCGCTCATCACAACACCAAACTTAAATTGTTGCTTGTCCCCAAGCAACTGAAAATCAAATAGGATAAAAAGAAGAGAATATACTATAAATTCAGAAATATCAATGAATATTAATTATAATTAAATGAGCGGGACTTGTAGCTTTTTGCTTCTGAACAGTTTTGGCATCTCACTTTTTCCTTTGAAGTTTATGAATGATTGGCTTCTCTAGGAACTTAGAATTTCGGATAGTGTTATTGACTTTCCTAGTTAAGCATGTTGATTCTTGAACACAGCTACTTATGAGTCTTGGCCGTGGCCCTAAGCACTTTGTCTTCCAGTATTACCACCGGATACACAAATGCCACAGACACATAACTGGGTGAACCTTTTCAGATTGTGACTCAACTTTGCTAGAGTCCCCAGTTAGTGGTGTCCAGAGCTCTTAAGCACACTCTTTTGCTTTGGATCACGACTTTAACCACTCAGTCTCAAGCTTTTCACTTGGACCTTCATGACACAAGCACATGGTTAGGGACAGCTTGATTTAGCCGCTTAGGCCTGGATTTTGTTTCCTTGGGCCCTCCTATCCATTAATGCTCAAAGCCTTGGATCCTTGCTACCCTTGCCTTTTGGTTTTAAGGGCTATTGGCTTTTTCTGCTTGCTTTTTCTTTTTCTTTCTATATTTTTTTTTCGCAAGCTTCCTTTTTCACTGCTTTTTCTTGCTTCAAGAATCAATTTCATGAATTTTTTTCAGATCATCAATAACATTTCTCTTTGTTCATCATTCTTTCAAGAGCCAACAATTTTAACATTCATAAACAACAAGATCAAAAGACATATGCACTGTTCAAGCATTCATTCAGAAAACAAAAATTTTTGCCACCACATCAATATAATTAAATTAAATTCAAGGATAAATTCGAAATTTATGTACTTCTTGTTCTTTTGATTTAAAACATTTTTCATTTTAAGAGAGTGAAGGATTAATGGATTTTATTCATAGCTTTAAGGCATGGTTACATACTAATGATCATGAAATAAAGACACAAAACATAGATAAACACAATAATTAAAAACCGAAAACAGAAAGAAATAAAGAACAAGGAATGAATCCACCTGAGTGAGGGTGGCGCCTTCTTGAAGGTCCAATGGTGCTCTTTGAGCTCCTCTATGTCTCTTCCTTGCTTCTGTTGAATGATTCCTAATAATTTTGATGTTTCTACCCTTAGTTGCTTCCAATATTTGTGTGGAGGACAACTTATCCCCTGAGGTATCTCAGGGATCTCTTGATTTGCAGCCACATGTTATACCACTGAGCTATGACGGCTTATATTTTTCTTTCCATCTCCCATGACTCAGAGGTGGAAGCTTTTTGTTTTCCCTTTGAGGTTTTCTCTGGCTTTAGGTGCCATTAATGGTAATGGAAAAGGAAAAAAGCTATGCTTTTACCACACCAAACTTAAAATATTGCTCGCCCCCGAGCAAGAGAAGAAAGAAAAGAAGAAGAAGAAGAAGAAGAAAATGGAGAAGAGTGAGGGGAGATGGATTCGGCTATATGGGTGGGATTGGGTGGGAAAGAATTTTGAAGGTGAGTGGAGTTTATGGGAAAGAGTGAGTGGTGAATGAAGAAGGGATGACCATGAATGGAGAGAGAGAGGGCGAGGTAGGTGGGGATCCTGTGAGGTCCACAGATCCTGAGATGATCCTGTGGGGTCCACAGATCCTGAGGTGAAAACAAATAGCATTCCTTCACCATATAGGCATGTAAAATGCCTTCATGCATCATTCTGGCGTTCAAACGCCCATTGGTGCATGTTCTGGGCGTTTAACGCCCATGTAATGCATGTTTCTGGCGTTGAACGCCAGTTTCATGCTTGTTTCTGGCGTTCAGTGCCAGAATGTCCTCTCTGTGCACCATCCTGGCGTTTAACGCCAGGTTGTTGCTTGTATTGGGCGTTCAGCGCCAGAATGGTGCTCTGTTCTGGCGTTGAACGCCGGCCAGATGCACCTTACTGGCGTTGAACGCCAGTCTGTGCTGCCTCCAGGGTGACAATTTTTTTTCTGTTTTTGACTCTGTTTTTAATTTTTTGATTTTTTCGTGACTCCTCATGATCATGTACCTAATAAAACACAAAAATAAACAAGAAACAAAATAAAATAAAATTAGATAAATAAAATTGGGTTGCCTCCCAACAAGCGCTTCTTTAATGTCAATAGCTTGACAGTGGCTCTCATGGAGCCACTTGGTGATCAGGTCAATTTAGTGTGTAGTCCCAACACCAAACTTAGAGTTTGGATATGGGGTTTGAACACCAAACTTAGAGTTTGGTTGTGGCCTCACAACACCAAACTTAGAGTTTGACTGTGTGGGCTCTTCTTGACTCTGAACTGAGAGAAGCTCTTCATGCTTACTCTCTTTTGTCACAGAGGGATGGCCATGTGCCTGAAACACAAGGTAGTCCCCATTCAATTGAAGGACTAACTCACCTCTGTTGACATCTATCACAGCTCCTACTGTGGCTAGGAAAGGTCTTCCTAGGATGATGCATTCATCATCTTCCTTCCTAGTGTCTAGGATTATGAAATCAGTAGGGATGTAAAGGCCTTCAACCTTTACTAGCACGTCCTCCACTATTCCATAAGCTTGTCTTATAGACTTATCTGCTAATTGTAATGAGAACAAGGCAGGTTGTACCTCAATGATCCCCAGCTTCTCCATTACAGAGAGTGGCATAAGGTTTATCCTTGACCCAAGATCACATAGAGCTTTTTCAAAGCTCATGGTGCCAATGGTGCAAGGTATTAAGAACTTGCCAGGATCTTGCTTCTTTTGAGGTAGAGTTCTCTGAATCCAAGTATCTAGTTCACTAATGAGCAAGGGAGGTTCACTTTCCCAAGTCTTATTACCAAACAGCTTGGCATTCAGCTTCATGATAGCTCCTAAGTATTGAGCAACTTGCTCTCCAATTATATCTTCATCTTCTTCTGAGGATGAATATTCTTCAGAGCTTATGAATGGCAGAAGGAGATTTAAAGGAATCTCTATGGTCTCTTGATGAGCCTCAGATTCCTCAGGATCCTTAATAGGAAACTCCTTCTTGCTTGAGGGACGTCCCAGGAGGTCTTCCTCACTAGGATTTTCGTCCTCCTCCTTCCTTGTGCATTCGGCCACTTTGATTAAATCAATGGCCTTGCATTCTCCTTTTGGATTCTCTTCTGTATTGCTTGGAAGAATACTGGGAGGAGTTTCAATGACTTTCTTACTCAGCTGGCCCACCTGTGCCTCCAGATTTCTAATGGAGGATCTTGTTTCATTCATGAAACTGAAAGTGGCCTTTGACAGATCAGAGACTATATTGGCTAAATTAGAATTGTTTTGTTCAAAATTCTCTGTCTGTTGCTGAGAAGATGATGGATATGGCTTGCTATTGCCTAGCCTATTACGTCCACCATTGTTAAAACCTTGTTGAGGTTTTTGTTGATCCTTCCAGGAGAAATTTGGATGATTTCTCCATGATGAGTTATAGGTGTTTCCATAAGGTTCACCTAAGTAATTAACCTCTGCCATGGCAGGGTTCTCAGGATCATAAGCTTCTTCAGAAGCTACCTCTCTAGTACTGTTGGATGCATGTTGCAATCCATTCAGATTTTGAGAGATCATGTTGACCTGTTGAGTCAACACTTTGTTCTGAGCCAATATGGCATTCAGAGCATCAATTTCAAGAACTCCTTTCTTCTGAGGTACCCCATTATTCACGGAATTCCTCTCAGAAGTGTACATGAATTGGTTGTTTGCAACCATGTCAATGAGTTCTTGAGCCTCTTCAGGCGTTTCTTCAGGTGAATAGATCCACCTGCAGAATGGTCCAATGACATTTTCGAAAATTCAGAGAGACCATAATAGAATATATCTAATATGGTCCATTCTGAAAACATGTCAGATGGACATCTTTTGGTCAGCTGCTTGTATCTTTCCCAAGCTTCATAGAGGGATTCACCATCTTTTTGTTTGAAGGTTTGAACATCCACTCTCAGCTTGCTCAGCTTTTGAGGAGGAAAGAACTTATCTAAGAATGCAGTGACAAGCTTATCCCATGAGTCCAGGCTGTCCTTGGGTTGTGAATCCAACCATACTCTAGCTCTGTCTCTTACAGCAAAAGGGAAAAGCAAGAGTCTGTAGACTTCAGGATTAACTCCATTTGTCTTTACAGTGTCACAGATCTGCAAGAACTCAGTTAAAAACTGGTAAGGATCTTCAGATGGAAGTCCATAAAACTTGCAGTTTTGTTGCATTAAAGCAACTAGTTGAGGCTTAAGCTCAAAGTTATTGGCTCCAATGGCAGGAATGGAGATGCTTCTTCCATCAAACTTGGACGTTGGCTTTGTGAAGTCTCCAAGCATTCTCCTTGCATTATTATTATTATTTTCTTCTGCCATCTCTTTCTCTTGTTCGAAAATTTCTAGAAGGTCTCTTCTGGATTGTTGTAATTTAGCTTCTTTTAATTTTCTCTTCAGAGTCCTTTCAAGTTCTGGATCAATTTCAACAAGAGTGCCTTTATCCCTGTTCCTGCTCATATGAAAGAGAAGAAAACAAGACAAGGAGAGGAATCCTCTATGTCAAAGTATAGAGATTCCTTTATGTTAGTAGAAAAAGAAAGGGGGTAGAAGAATGAAGAAGGGGGTTCGGTTTTTAGATGAAGAGAGGTGAAGAGAAGTGTTAGTAGTTAATTAATTAAATAGAAGAGGAGAAGGGATAGTGAATTTCGAAAATAAATTTGAAAAAGGGGTTAGTAATTTTTGAAAATTAAAGATAAGATAAGATTAAAATTAAAATTTAAAACAAAAAGAATTTTTGAAAAAGAGAGGGAGAATTTTCGAAAATTAGAGAGGAAAAAGTGGTTAGGTGATTTTGAAAAAGATAAGAAACAAACAAAAAGTTAGTTAGTTTGATTGAAAAAGATTTGAAATCAAATTTTGAAAAAGATAAGAGGATAAGAAGTTAGACAAGATATTTTGAAATTAAATTTTAAAAAAAAAAGATAAAATTTTTGAAAAAGATAAGATAAAAGATAAAAAGATAAGATAAAAATTTTAATAAAAAGATATTTTGAAAAAGATTTAATTTTTAAAAAGACTCAACTAACAAGAAACTACAAGATAAGATTCTAGAAATTAAAGATTGAACCTTTCTTAACAAGAAAGTAACAAACTTCAAATTTTTGAACCAATCACATTAATTGTTAGCTAATTTTCGAAAATATGATATAAAGATAAGAAAAAGATTTTGAAAATATTTTGAAAAAGATTTTTGAAATTTTCAAAAAATAAAAAATGAAAAAGATATGATTTTTGAAAAAGATTTTGAAAGGATAAGATTTTTAAAATTTGAAATTTTGACTTGACTTGTAAGAAACAACTAATTTTGAAAATTTTTGACCAAGTCAACCCAAAATTTCGAAAATTTGGAGGAAAATAAGGAAAAGATATTTTTTTATTTTTGAATTTTTAATTATGAGAGAGAAAAACAACAAAAATACTCAATGCATGAAATTTTTAGATCAAAACAATGAATGCATGCAAGAATGCTATGAATGTCAAGAT
This sequence comes from Arachis stenosperma, assembly GCF_014773155.1. Classification (NCBI taxonomy): domain Eukaryota; kingdom Viridiplantae; phylum Streptophyta; class Magnoliopsida; order Fabales; family Fabaceae; genus Arachis; species Arachis stenosperma. Next base: position 111,424,464 of record NC_080386.1, on the reverse strand, counting down.
GAACACCAAGAACACTTTGAAGATCATGATGAACATCAAGAATATATTTTTGAAAAATTTTTGATGCAAAGAAAGCATGCAAGACACCAAACTTAGAAATCTTTAATGCATGGAAAATATGAATGCAAAAGTGCACAAGAAAAACAACAAAAGACACAAAACAAGAAATCGTCAAGATCAAACAAGAAGACTTGTCAAGAACAACTTGAAGATCATGAAGAACACTATGAATGCATGAGATTTTCGAAAAATGCAAGAAAAATTTTTAAAAGCATGCAATTGACACCAAACTTAAAAATTAACACAAGACTCAAACAAGAACACAAAATATTTTTAATTTTTATGATTTTATGATATTTTTTGTATTTTCTTTAATTTTTTTCGAAAAACATTATTAGAAAAACGAAAAATAAAAAGAAAAATTTTGAAAAAGATTTTTGAAAAGAAAATTACCTAATCTGAGCAACAAGATGAACCGTCAGTTGTCCATACTCGAACAATCCCCGGCAACGGCGCCAAAAACTTGGTGGACGAAATTGTGATCCTTATGTTCTTTGTACTTGTATGAATATACCCTTAGGGCACTGTTTATTTTCACAACTTCGTTCAACTAACCAGCAAGTGTACTGGGTCGTCCAAGTAATAAACCTTACGTGAGTAAGGGTCGAATCCACAGAGATTGTTGGTATGAAGCAAGCTATGGCCACCTTGTAAATCTCAGTCAGGCAGATTAAATATTGATTTATGGGTTTCGAAAATAGAAATAAGAAAATAAATAATAAAAAGGATAGAAGACTTATGTAGATTCATTGGTAGGAATTTCAATTAAGTATATGAAGATGCTGTATGGCTCAAGGACGCCTGCCTTTCCACTGCTTCTACTCAATCCTTCTTACTCCTTTCCATGGCAAGCTGTGTATAGGGGTTCACCATCAGCTGTGGCTACTTTCATCCTCTCGGGAAAATATCCTATGCGGCTGTCACTCGCACAGCTAATCAGTCTGGAGGCATCACCCATGGTTGATGGCTACATCCCATCCTCGCAGTGAAAGCTAATGCTCACGCACTCTGTCACAGTACGGCCAATCACCGGTTGGTTCCCGCTCCTACTGGAATAGAATCCCTTGATTCTTTTGCGTCTGTCACTAACGCCCAGCAGGTTGCAAGTTTGAAGCACGTCACAGTCATTCATTACCGGAATCCTACTCGGAATACCACAGACAAGGTTAGACTTTCCGGATTCCCAGGATCCTACTCGGAACACCACAGACAAGGTTGGACTTTCCGGATCCTCAAAAATGCCGCCATCTATCTAGCTTATACCACGAAGATTCTGTTGGTGAATCTAAGAGATACACATTCAAGCCTTGTTGCATGTAGAACAGAAGTGGTTGTCAATCACGCACGTTCATAAGTGAGAATAATAATGAGGGTTATCTAACTCATCACATTCATCATGTTCTTGGTTGCGAATGAATATCTTGGAATAAGAATAAGATAGAGACCGAATAAAAGAAAATAGAACTTCATTAATACTTGAGGTACAGCAGAGCTCCACACCCTTAATCTATGGTGTGCAGAAACTCCACCGTTGAAAATACATAAGCAAAGGGTTCAGGCATGGCCGAATGGCCAGCCCCCAAAACGTGATCAATGATCTCCTAAGATGAAGAATAAAACAAAACTGAGACCAAAGATGTCTAATACAATAGATAAATGTCCTATATATACTAGACTAGCTACTAGGGTTTACATGAGTAAGTAATTGATGCATAAATCCACTTCCGGGGCCCACTTGGTGTGTGCTTGGGCTGAGCTTGATCTATCCACGAGCTGAGGCTTCTCTTGGAGTTGAACTCTGAGTCATGACGTGTTTTGGGCGTTCAACTCCGGATCATGACGTTTTTCTGGCGTTTAACTCCAGACAGCAGCATGAACTTGGCGTTTAACGCCAAGTTATGTCGTCAATCTTCGAATAAAGCATGGACTATTATATATTGCTGGAAAGCCCTGGATGTCTACTTTCCAACGCCGTTGAGAGCGCGCCATTTGGAGTTCTGTAGCTCCAAAAAATCCATTTCGAGTACAGGGAGGTCAGAATCCAACAACATCAGCAGTCCTTTTGTCAGCCTTTTTCAGAGTTTTGCTCAAATCCCTCAATTTCAGTCAGAATTTACCTGAAATCACAGAAAAACACACAAACTCATAGTAAAGTCCAGAAATGTGAATTAATCATAAAAACTAAGGAAAACATCCCTAAAAGTAGTTTAAACTTATTAAAAACTATGTAAAAACTATGCCAAAAAGCGTATAAATTATCCGCTCATCAGTTTCTATACTTTTTTTTTAATTTAGTCCCTGCACCAATTTCTTTTTCAATTAGGTCCCTCTTAATAGTAATTGGTTCAATTGTATAGGGATCCAAGTAAAAAAAAATTGGTGCAGGGACCCAAATAAAAGAAAAAAAAAGTTAAGGACTCAATTTAAAAAAATTAGTATAAGGACTCAATTAAAAGGAAAAAAAAAAGTATAGGGACCTAATTAAAAATTTGGCAAAACTATAGAGACCAACAAAATTAAACCTAAATTTTATTGATCACAGGTTGAGAAAATGCTAACATTCAGGGGGAGCTAAGTGAATGAAAGAAAGGAGGAGTTTAATTCAAAAATTGAATCATCAAAGGAAAATTCACTAAAACTCTTCTCATTTCTTTTGTTTACAATTTATTTTATAATATTTGTCATTAAGGGAGAGATTGTTGAGTTTAAAGAACTAATAACAAATTAATTGATAATGATTAAAAATTATTATTGGGTTAAAAGTCTAATTAGGTGTGTGATTAGGTCAGGAAATTATAGAATGCAAACCTATCCTAATAAACAAGCTAATGCAACCTAAAGAAGTGACAGTTTTGTGTGGTTAGTGTACAAAAATCAACATGGACCAAAATCAAGCATCAGGCCCAAGTCCATTAAAATCACTCACTCATAAATGGCCCAAAGTATGGTTGCTATTCACTAACTAAATTGAAGAAAAGCAATTCACTTCTATTGGAACCAAATCAAAGCCACCAAACTAGTTCTCTCTCATCTCTTTTCTCTACCCACATAAATCACCTCCAAAAAGTAAAGCAAGAAAAAGAAACTCTACTTAGGGTTCGAGTCAAAGATAAAAAAGTGGATTACCAAATCAAACAAGAAGAAGAAAGTCAAATGCGCTAGGACTCTAAGCAAAGATCAAATTCAAAGGCTACATAAGAGAAATATTTTTCTCTTTGTGCTTCATTGAAGATTGTTGAAGAAGCCTTATCTCTGCATGCACCGAATTGGTAAAATGAAGGTTATGGAGCTCTGCTACAGATCAAGGGTTAAGAAAAAAACCTAAAGACAAATCACAAATGAATGACTCAGATTCTTGAAGAAATTTCAAAAAGGATGAAAGAGAAGGTGATTGGTATGGATGCATGTTTGCTGAAATCACTGCTACAATCCCATATCTCTTCTCCGCTGCTATTGCTGATTTTGGAGAAGAAGAAGTGAACTGTTCAAATGAAGTTTCAATCTTTGGAAGTTTTACTCCTCTATTAAAGGAGTAAACGGCTAGACATTGATTCAAGGAGTGAGCACACAGTTTGGATTCTCATGGCTTACAAAGTTATCCCTTCTTCTCCTATAATAACTTCACATTAATTTTTCTGTTCTTTAGTGTTCATCTTTCTTTATTTTTTTTCAATGAAAAAAGGCATTAAGTGAGGAATCAGTAAAAGCCATTGAGAAAAAAGGCAAAAAGAGTTATCAGATAAAAGCTAGAAAATTATGTCAAAACTCTTTTGTATATTTTTTGTTTTGTACACATGATCCTGAGGAGATTCTTTTATTAATTTGGGTGAGCACTTAGTGGTTGCAAGTCTAGGGAGTGAACCTAGCCAAATCTAGCTTAGGTAGAAGCTGGGTTTGTCCCAGATAGGATTGGGTTGAATCCTAGAAAAATTGGTGTTTGTAATCGTTGAAAGATAGTAAAAAATTTTACCACTGTTGTGGAAGAGACTGAATGTAGGTCACATTACACATGGTGATTGAAACAAGATACATGACTGTGTGATTTTCTCTTCTTTATCCCTTCTGGTTTTTTGGGATAAGAGATAAAACAAAAATATCTCCTGCATTATCTATATCTCTAAACTCACAGCTATCCTCAAACAAAGAAGTTGCTCTGTTCCTGAACTTATCGCGAAAAGACAAAATAAAATTATCTCTTGAATTTTTACTTGGCAGACTAAACAGTAACTTAATTCTTATTCCAATCAGAAACATAAGAAAAAAAAATCAAAATGTGGCCATAGATTCAACCCTCATTTTCGAGGCCATTTACAAACCTTCAATAATTGTACACAATATATAATTGGTTTATTCTTGATATATAAATATAATTACCTTTTTATCAATTAGAACTATTTTAATTAGAGCTTTCTGTATCCACGTTTCAAATTATTTTTCACTCCACAATCGAAGTACTCTGACTTTAAGTTTCCAAACTTTATGCTTGAACGTTACTTTGACATTCATAATAAAATTATACTTATAAAAAATAAAAAATAAATGTAAAAATTTTAGATAATACTCTATTTAACAATATATTAAACTGAATATTAAAACATAATCTAGTAGTCATGATAATTATTATATAATAATTTAATTCTCTAATTTTTAAAAAATTATGTATAATTGTAGTATAATTTATATAAATCACATTTAATGCATGTAATTAATAATAAATTAAAATATTATCCTTCTTCTAATAATGTAATAATATACTTATTTTTCTATTAATTGATTTAAAATATTACTGCACGCATCATAACTTTAATAATATATAATTTTTTCCGTTTATATACTAATATATTAATATGCATGTTCTATTTATTTTATTATATACTACATTTATACATTATATTCATTTATGTTTAGTATTATTTAAAATATTTTTTTACTCTTAAAATTGACATGAAATATAACACCTTTATTACCAGAGTGGCGCAGCCAGAATGTCACGCTTTTAGCTGTGCCACTCTGATAGTAAGGAGTATTATGACTACTTTCATATATTTAATAATAAAATAGAAGCCTTTGAAAAACTCGAAACCGTATAAACTATTATTTTTAAAAAAAATAGAAATACTTTTTGTTTGAAATCACACATACATATATACAAATCACAACCACTTAAATAAATAAATAAATAAATATATATATATATATATATATATAGGGTTTCTGATTAAATACTTTTAGCATTTTCAAGAAGTAATTGATTAAATAGTTGGAATAGTTGTAATAGTTAACAAATGATCGGTAGTTTCTACGAGAAGGGGCCCTCTTTGGATTCGAAATATCTCCCCCCTTCCTTCTTCCACTCCGTCCCGAAGAGTAACTAGGACCAATTCAGTCACGTCAATGTGCGCATCGGCGCCTAACCCTGAGATGTGGATCATCCAAGGCACATTAGCATGGCGTACTTCTCCTGTTCGAACCGGGGTTTGAAACCAAACTTCTCCTCAGGAATATATATATATATATATATATATATATATAACTCCTAACCCTCTTTACAAGATACAATATTAATGGCGAGGATAAATAAATAACAACAAATGCATATGATGCATGCTTGTCCTACTGCCGATGATATCATCTGTCAGTTATATAGCCAAACCCGACATGTCCTGGTAGCTAACCTTGGACAGAAACACCCCATCGTGAAGTGATGAGCGGATAATTTATACGCTTTTTGGCATTGTTTTTAGGTAGTTTTTAGTAAGTTTAAGCTACTTCAAGGGATGTTTTCCTTAGTTTTTATGTTAAATTCACATTTCTGGACTTTACTATGAGTTTGTGTGTTTTTCTGTGATTTCAGGTAAATTCTGACTGAAATTGAGGGATTTGAGCAAAACTCTGAAAAAGGCTGACAAAAGGACTGCTGATGCTGTTGGATTCTGACCTCCTTGCACTCGAAATGGATTTTCTGGAGCTACAGAACTCCAAATGGCGCGCTCTCAACGGCGTTAGAAAGTAGACATCCAGGGCTTTCCAGCAATATATAATAGTCCATACTTTATTCGAAGAATGACGACGTAACTTGGCGTTGAACGCCAAGTACATGCTCCTTTCTGGAGTTAAACGCCAGAAAAACGTCATGATCCGGAGTTAAACGCCCAAAACAAGTCATAACTCAAAGTTCAACTCCAAGAGAAGCCTTAGCTCGTGTATTGATCAAGCTCAGCCCAAGCACACACCAAGTGGGCCCCAGAAGTGGATTTATGCATCAATTACTTACTTATGTAAACCCTAGGAGCTAGTCTAGTATATATAGGACATTTATCTATTGTATTAGACATCCTTGGTCTCAGTTTTGTTTTAATCTTCATCTTAGGGGATCATTGATCACGTTTTGGGGGCTGGCCATTCGGCCATGCCTGAACCCTTTGCTTATGTATTTTCAACGGTGGAGTTTCTGCACACCATAGATTAAGGGTGTGGAGCTCTGCTGTACCTCAAAGATTAATGAAGTTCTACTTTCTTTTATTCAAATCCTCTTTTATTCTTATTCCAAGATATTCATTCGTACCCAAGAACATGATGAATGTGATGAGTTAGATAACCCTCATTATTATTCTCACTTATGAACGCGCGTGATTGACAACCACTTCCGTTCTACATGCAACACAAGCTTGAATGTGTATCTCTTAGATTCCCCAACAGAATCTTCGTGGTATAAGCTAGATGGATGGCGGCATTTATGAGGATCCGGAAAGTCCAACCTTGTCTGTGGTGTTCCGAGTAGGATCCTGGGAATCCGGAAAGTCTACCTTGTCTGTGGTGTCCGAGTAGGATTCCGGTAATGAATGACTGTGACGTGCTTCAAACCTGTAACCTGCTGGGCGTAGTGACAACGCAAAAGAATCAATGGATTCTATTCCAGTAGGGGAGGGAACCAACCGGTGATTGGCCGTACTGTGACAGAGTGCGTGAGCATTAGCTTTCACTGCGAGGATGGGATGTAGCTATCAACCATGGGTGATGCCTCCAGACTGGTTAGCTGTGCGAGTGACAGCCGCATAGGATATTTCCCCGAGAGGATGAAAGTAGCCACAGTTGATGGTGAACCCCTATACAAAGCTTGCCATGGAAAGGAGTAAGAAGGATTGAGTAGAAGCAGTGGGAGAGCAGGCGTCCGAGAGCTCTACAGCATCTCCATTCCGCTTATCTGAAATTTCTACCAATGAATCTACATAAGTATTCTATCCTTTTTATTATTCCTTTTTATTTAATGATAATCACAATTACTCTTTAATCTCCCTAACTGAGATTTACAAGGTGACCATAGCTTGCTTCATACCAACAATCTCTGTGGATTCGACCCTTACTCACGTAAGGTTATTACTTGGACGACCCAGTACACTTGCTGGTTAGTTGAACGGAGTTGTGAATTCAACCAGTGCCATAATTAGAACATTGATCACAAATGATACAAGAATTTTGATCACAATTTCGTCCACCATGAAGCAAGTGGGTCTGAGTCACAACCTCCTTGCTACTACCCGCTTAACCTAGAACAAGTGGAATAAACCACTACTGCTGCTACTACCCAGGCGAGTGTTTAAAAATTCAACCTGGAGCAAGTGGAATAATTCATTACTGCTGCTACTACTCAAGTGTCACAATCACCGACCTGGAGCAAGCTAGACGAACCACAATCCTTGATAATGCCTAGGTATCTCAATCATAGACCTGGAGTAAGTGGGACGAACCATAATCCCTGCTACTTGTAACACCCTACCACATAGAGCTTTACGCTTAAGTCGTATAACAGAGGTGGTGTGGTATTACGATTTCTAAAATAAAATATATACATAATAATAGTTTAAGGAATTTAATACTCAAGGAGCCTTAAAGGATAGTTTAAACAAATTCACACAAAGAAAAGCCTAACGCTCACGTAGCAAAAATTTGCGTACGAAGAAAAGTAAATACACACACACATATATATAAATACCCACACACACACACACACACGTACGAAGAAAAGTAAATACACACACATATATATAATACACACACACACACACACACACACACATATATATATATATATATATATATATATATATATATATATATATATATATATAAAAGGAAACATCTATACATACATACATACATACATACATACATACATAGCAAAACACAAAAGCCAATGACCTAACTTCGCTGAAACTGAAACTCCAGATGCCTAGCATGATGCCTCATAACCTGCATTTGAAAAAGACAACATATGTATAGAATGACAACCGGAGGTTCTCATTATGGTAATGGTGCCCACATAAATAATATACAAGGTCTCGGAAAAATCAGAGGTAATCATAGAACTCCGACACTTAGATTTAAACTTAAAGAATAAGCTAAACCAGATTTTGGGTATATAATCTAAGGTTTGTAAGTTTAAAACTCAAATCCTAACTTAATCTTTCAAGTTCTACTTTCTCCAGCCCTCTGAAACACTGGTAGAACTGCCCTCGTCACTCCTCCATCAGACAAAGGGCCTCTCAGTTGCACAAACAAATAATACAGATAAGAAAAACACAAATAAGATGCAGTTACAGCTGGTAAAGCATATAGCAATTAAGCATAGATAATCAAATAGGTAAACTCAAGTAATGCAAACTCAAACAAGAGAAACAAATGCATATGATGTATGCCTTTTCTACTGGACGTGAGCTCACGTGTCAGTTATATTGTCAGAACCCAATACATTCTGGTAGCTAATCCGGATGTCGTCTCTCGTCTGCTCATCTCCAGGAGGCATAACATTAGGGGATTAGTGTCCTACCACCTTCTCCTAGAGGCATACATCGGGGAGAATGAATCGGGAGATTAGTGCCCTACCACCTTTTCCTAGTGAGGTCGTGCCATACCAGTCGGGGGATTAGTGCCCTACCACCTTGCAGATAGAGAGAGAAGATGTGAAAAAAAAACGTCAGGAAATTAGTGCCCTACCACCTTTCTCACATCCCATACAACACAATCACAAGAAATGCTGGGGAATGAATCAAGTGATTAGCGTCCTACCACCTAGCTCACATCCAACACATCACAATTCATCAAATTATCAACATTCACATTTTAACATTCATTATTCTCATCCATCATCATCAAAATCATCATTCATCAAATCATTTCAAGATAACTCAACAATTTCATTAAGATTTTGATGAGCGGATAATTTATACGCTTTTTGGCATTGTTTTTAGTATGTTTTTAGTATGTTTTAGTTAGTTTTTATTATATTTTTATTAGTTTTTAGTTAAAATTCACTTTTCTGGACTTTACTATGAGTTTGTGTATTTTTCTGTGATTTCAGGTATTTTATGGCTGAAATTGAGGGACTTGAGCAAAAATCTGATTCAGAGACTGAAAAGGACTGCAGATGCTGTTGGATTCTGACCTCCCTGCACTCGAAGTGAATTTTCTGGAGCTACAGAAGCCCAATTGGCGCGCTCTCAACGGCGTTGGAAAGTAGATATCCTGGGCTTTCCAGCAATGTATAATAGTCCATACTTTGCCCGAGATTTGATGGCCCAAACCGGCGTTCCAAATCAGCTCAAAATTACCCGGCGTTAAACGCCGGAACTGGCACAAGAATGGGAGTTAAACGCCCAAACTGGCACAAAAACTGGCGTTTAACTCCAAGAGAAGTCTCTACACGAAAATGCTTCAATGCTCAGCCCAAGCACACACCAAGTGGGCCCGGAAGTGGATTTTTATGTCATTTACTCATTTCTGTAAACCCTAGGCTGCTAGTTCTCTACAAATAGGACCTTTTACTATTGTATTTGAATCTTTAGATCTTTGAATCTTTTGATCACATTTTGGGGGCTGGCCTCACGGCCATGCCTAGACCTTGTTCTTATGTATTTTCAACGGTGGAGTTTCTACACACCATAGATTAAGGTGTGGAGCTCTGCTGTACCTCGAGTATTAATGCAATTACTATTGTTCTTCTATTCAATTCAGCTTGTTCTTATTCCAAGATATTCATTCGCACTCAAGAACTTGATGAATGTGATGATTATGTGACGCTCATCATCATTCTCACTTATGAACGCGTGCCTGACAACCACTCCCGTTCTACAAGCAAACAAGGCTTGAATGTTTATCTCTTGGATTCCCTAATCAGAATCTTCGTGGTATAAGCTAGAATTGATGGCGGCATTCAAGAGAATCCGGAAGGTCTAAACCTTGTCTGTGGTATTCTGAGTAGGATTCAATGATTGAATGACTGTGACGAGCTTCAAACTCTTGAAGGCTGGGCGTTAGTGACAGACGCAAAAGAATCAATGGATTCTACTCCAACCTGATTGAGAACCGACAGATGATTAGCCGTGCCGTGACAGGGTGCGTTGAACATTTTCACTGAGAGAACGGGATTGTACCCACTGACAACGGTGATGCCCAACATACAGCTTGCTATGGAAAGGAGTAAGAAGGATTGGATGAAGACAGTAGGAAAGCAGAGAGACGGAAGGGACAAAGCATCTTCATACGCTTATCTGAAATTCTCACCAATGAATTACATAAGTATCTCTATCTTTATCTTTATGTTTTATTCATAAATCACCCATAACCATTTGAATCTGCCTGATTGAGATTTACAAGGTGACCATAGCTTGCTTCATACCAACAATCTCCGTGGGATCGACCCTTACTCGCGTAAGGTTTATTACTTGGACGACCCAGTGCACTTGCTGGTTAGTTGTGCGAAGTTGTAATAAAGAGTTGAGATTGCAATTGAGCATACTATGTTGATGGCGCCATTGATGATCACAATTTCGTGCACCAAGTTTTTGGCGCCGTTGCCGGGGATTGTTGAGTTTGGACAACTGACGGTTCATCTTGTTGCTTAGATTAGGTATTTTTCAGAGTTCTTAAGAATGAATTCTAGTGTTTCAAGGTGATGTTCTTATCATCACCAAAGCTGATTGATTCTCATCAATTTAGCTCTTGAATGTAATGTCCTGCTGAAGCTTGGCTAGCCATGTCTAATTTCTTTAGACTAAAGCTTTAGACTAACATTGCATGATTCCTGGAATTCTCATTAAGAATTTTGATATCTTTATTTTCTTTTTCCACTTAATTTTCGAAAAATCCAAAAAAAATTTACAAAATCATAAAAACCAAAAATATTGTATGTTTCTTGTTGAGTCTAGAGTCTCATGTTAAGTTTGGTGTCAATTGCATGTTTCTGTTCTTCTTGCATTCATTCATGTGTCTTCATTAATCTTCAAGTTGTTCTTGATGATTTCCTTGCTCTGATCTTTAAATTCTCTTGACTTGAGTGTTTTGTTGTTTCTCATATGCATTCTCATTTTGTTAGTGTCAATGGTATACAAACTGCTAAGTTTGGTGTCTTGCATGCATTGTTATTTGATTTTAGTTGCATTTTGATTATTCCTCATTATTAAAAATCCAAAAAAAATTTTTATTTGTGTCTTTTCAAGTCAATAATACAGAGAATTGAAGATTCAGAACATACAGCAGAGGAATTATACAGAAAAAGCTGGGCATTCAAAACGCCCAGTGAGGAAGGCAAACTGGCGTTTAAACGCCAGCCAGGGTGCCTGGCTGGGCGTTTAACACCCAAAAGGGTAGTGCTTTGGGCGTTAAACGCCAGAATGTGCACCATTCTGGGCGTTTAACGCCAGGATGGCACAAGAGGGAAGATTCTGTTTTTAATTCAAATTTTTTTCAGGTTTTCAAAATTTTTTCAAAATCAAATCTTTTTCAAATCATATCTTTTCAATCATATGTTTTCAAAATCAATTTCTTTCCATTTTCAAAAATACTTGCTATCAATTAATGATTTGATTCAACATTTCAAGTATGTTGCCTTTTCTGTTGAGAAAGGTTTAATGTTTGAATCATATCTTTTCTTGTTAGCCAAGTCATTAATTTTTAAAATCAAATCTTTTTAAATTATTTTTCAAATCATATCTTTTCAATCATATCTTTTTAATCACCTCTTTTTCAAAATAGTTTTCAATCATATCTTTTTGATTTCTAATTTCAAAATCTTTTTCAAAAATCACTTGGTTTCTTTTTCACTCTTAGTTTTCGAAAATCAATTAAAGTTTTTCAAAATGTTTTTAAAATCTTTTACTTAATTTTTGAAAATTTCTTCCCCTCTTCTCACATCCTTCTATTTATGGACTAACACTATTCCTCAATGAACAATTCAAACTCCATCTCTTTTGATAAGTTCGAATTCTTCTACTTCTCCTTCTATTTTTCTTTTCCCCTGACACCTCAAGGAATCTCTATACTGTGACATAGAGGATTCCATATTTTCTTGTTCTCTTCTCTTTCATATAAGCAGGAGCAAACACAAAAGCATTCTTGTTGAGGCTGACCCTGAACCTGAAAGGACCTTGAAGCGAAAGCTAAGAGAAGCTAAGGCACAACTCTCTATAGAGGATCTAACAGAAATCTTCAAAGAAGAAGACATGGCAGCCGAAAACAACAACAATACCAACAATGCAAGGAAGGTGCTAGGTGACTTTACTGCACCTACTCCCGACTTCTATGGGAGAAGCATCTCTATCCCTGCCATTAGAGCAAACAACTTTGAGCTTAAGCCTCAATTAGTTTCTCTAATGCAACAGAATTGCAAGTTCCATGGACTTCCATTGGAAGATCCTCATCAGTTTTTAGCTAAATTCTTGCAAATCTATGACACTGTCAAGACTAATGGAATTGACCCTGAGATCTACAGACTTATGCTATTCCCTTTTGCTGTAAGAGACAGAGCTATGATATGGTTGGATTCACAACCTAAAGAAAGCCTGAACTCTTGGGAAAAGCTAGTCAATGCCTTCTTGGCAAAGTTCTTTCCACCTCAAAAATTGAGTAAGCTTAGAGTGGAAGTCCAAACCTTCAGACAAAAGGAAGGAGAATCCCTCTATGAAGCTTGGGGAAGATACAAACAATTGATCAGAAAGTGTCCTTCTGACATGCTTTCTGAATGGAGCATCATAAGTATCTTCTATGATGGTCTGTCTGAACTGTCCAAGATGTCATTGGATAGCTTTGCTGGAGGATCTCTTCATCTGAAGAAGACGCTTGCAGAAGCTCAAGAGCTCATTGAAATGGTTGCAAATAACCAATTCATGTACACTTCTGAAAGGAATCCTGTGAACAATGGGACAAATTAGAAGAAAGGAGTTCTTGAGATTGATACTCTGAATGCCATATTGGCTCAGAACAAAATATTGACTCAGCAAGTCAATTTGATTTCTCAAAGTCTGTCTGGAATGCAAAATGCACCATGCAGTACTAAGGATGCTTCATCTGAAGAAGAAGCTTATGATCCCGAGAACCCTTCAATGGAAGAGGTGAATTACATGGGAGAACCCTATGGAAACACCTATAATTCTTCATGGTGAAATCATCCAAATCTCTCATGGAAGGATCAACAGAGACCTCAACAAGGTTTCAACAACAATAATGGTGGAAGAAACAGGTTTAGCAATGGCAAGCCTTTTCCATCATCTTCTCAGCAACAGACAGAGAATTCTAAACAAAACCACTCTGACTTAGCAACCATGGTCTCTGATCTAATTAAAATCACTCAAAGTTTCATGACTGAAACAAGGTCCTCATTTAGAAACTTGGAGGCACAAGTGGGACAGCTGAGCAAGAAAATTACTGAACTCCCTCCTAGTACTCTTCCAAGCAATACAGAAGAGAATCCAAAAGGAGAATGCAAGGCCATTAACATGACCTACATAGCCGAACTAGGAGAGGAAGAAGAGGGAGTGAACGCCACTGAGGAAGACCTCAATGGATGTCTACTGGCCTCCAATGAGTTCCCTAATGAGGAACCATGGGAATCTGAGGCTCACACTGAGACCATAGAGATTCCATTGGATTTACTTCTGCCATTCATGAGCTCTGATGAGTATTCTTCCTCTGAAAAGGATGAGTATGTCACTGAAGAGCAAGTTGCTAAATACCTTGGAGCAATCATGAAGCTAAATGCAAGTTATTTGGTAATGAGACTTGGGAGAACGAACCTCCTTTGCTCACCAAAGAACTGGATGACTTGTCTAGGCAGAAATTACCTCAAAAGAGACAAGATCCTGGGAAGTTTTCAATACCTTGTACCATAGGCACCATGACCTTTCAGAAGGCTCTGTGTGACTTAGGGTCAAGTGTAAACCTCATGCCTCTCTCTGTAATGGAGAAGCTAAGGATCTTTGAGGTACAAGCTGCAAGAATCTCACTAGAGATGGCAGACAATTCAAGAAAACAAGCTTATGGGCTTGTAGAGGATGTTCTGGTAAAGATTGAAGACCATTACATCCCTGCTGATTTCATAGTCCTAGAGACTGGGAAGTGAATGGATGAATCCATCATCCTTGGCAGACCCTTCCTAGCCACAGCAAAGGTTGTGATTGATATGGACAGAGGAGAATTGATCATTCAAGTGAATGAAGAATCCTTTGTGTTTAAGGCTCAAGGATATCCCTCTGTCACCATGGAGAGGAAACATGAAGAGCTTCTCTCAAAACAGAGTCAAACAGAGCCCCCACAGTCAAACTCTAAGTTTGGTGTTGGGAGGCCACAACCAACTTCTAAGTTTGGTGTTGAACCCCCACATTCAAACTTTAAGTTTGGTGTTGGGAGGTTCCAACATTGCTCTGAGTATCTGTGAGGTTCCATGAGAGCCCTCCGTCAAGCTACTGACATTAAAGAAGCGCTTGTTGGGAGGCAACCCAATGTTATATTTTATCTATTTTCCTTTGTTATTTTATGTTTTCTGTAGGTTGATGATCATGGAAAGTCACAAAATCAATTGAAAAAGCAAAAACAGAATAAAAAATAGAAAGAAAAACAGCACACCCTGGAGGAAGGCCTTGCTGGTGTTTAAACGCTAGTAAGGGCAGCAAATGGGCGTTTAACGCCCAGTCTGGCACCATTCTGGGTGTTTAACGCCAGAAAGGGGCACCAGACTGGCGTTAAACGCCAGGAAAGGGTAACAAGTTGGCGTTAAACGCCAGAAATGGGCACCAGCCCGGCATTTAACGCCAGAATTGGCACAGAGAGCAATTTTGCTCGCCACTTGGTGCAGGGATGACTTTTCCTTGACACCTCAGGATCTGTGGACCCCACAGGATCCCCACCTACCCCACCACTCTCTCTCTTCTTCACCCATTCACCAATCACCTCAACACCTCTTCCCCAAAAACCCTTCACCTATCAAATCCCATCTTTCTCTTCACCACTCACATCCATCCTTCATAAAACCTCACCTACCTCACCAATCAAATTCAAACCACTTTCCCTCCCAAACCCACCCTCCCATAACCGAACCCTACCCCTCTCTCTACCCCTATATAAACCCATCTTCACTCCCTCATTTTCACACACCCTAAACACTACTTCTCCACCTTTGGCTGAACCACAAAGCCATCTCCATCTCCTCTATTTATTCTTCTTCTACTCTCTTCTTTCTTCTTTTGCTCGAGGACGAGCAAACCTTCTAAGTTTGGTGTGGCAAAAGCATTGCTTTTTATTTTTCCATAACCATTTATGGCACCTAAGGCCGGAGAAACCTCTAGAAAGAGGAAAGGGAAGGCAAAAGCTTCCACATCTGAGTCATGGGAGATGAAGAGATTCATCTCAAGGGTGCATCAAGACCACTTCTATGAAGTTATGGCCAAGAAGAAGGTGATCCCTAAAGTCCCTTTCAAACTCAAAAAGGTTCAACTTTGATCAAAGGTTGGACCAAGGCCTCATGGATACCACTAAGAAAAGGATGGAGTAAACAAGAGATCCCACTTATAGACATGGACATGAGGAGATTCCTCATCATGAAATCCCTGAGATGCCTCAAGGGATGCACTTTCCTCCACAAAACTATTGGGAGAAAATCAACACCTCCCTAGGAGAATTGAGTTCCAACATGGGACAACTAAGGGTGGAGCACCAAGAACATTCCATCCTCCTCCATGAAATTAAAGAAGATCAAAGAATCATGAGAGAGGAGCAACAAAGGCAAGGAAGAGACATTGAGGAGCTCAAGCACTCCATAAGATCTTCAAGAGGAAGAACAAGCCGCCATAACTAAGGTGGACCCGTTCTTTAATCTCCTTGTTCTTTATTTTCCTGTTTTTCGAATTTTATGCTTATGTTTATCTATGTTTGTGTCTTATGATCATTAGTGTCTTAGTGTCTATGCCTTAAAGTTATGAATGTCCTATGAATCCATCACATTTCTTAAATGAAAAATGTTCTTAATTGAAAAAGAGAAGAATTGCATGAATTTTGAATTTTATAACAGATTAATTATTTTGATGTGGTGGCAATACTTTTGTTTTCTGAATGTATGCTTGAACAGTGCATATGTCTTTTGAATTTGTTGTTCATGAATGTTGGCTCTTGAAAAAATGATGAAAAAGGAGACATGTTACTGAGGATCTGAAAAATCATAAAAATGATTATTGAAGCAAGAAAAAGCAGTGAATACAAAAAAAAAACGAAAAAAAAGGGGAGAAAAACGAAAAAAAAAAAGAAGGAAAAAGAAAGTTGTGATCCAAGGCAAAAAGAGTGTGCTTAAGAACCCTGGACACCTCTAATTGGGGACTCTAGCAAAGGTGAGTCACAATCTGAAAAGGTTCACCCAATTATGTGTCTGTGGCATGTATGTATCCGGTGGTAATACTGGAAGACAAAGTGCTTTGGGCCACGGCCAAGACTCATAAAGTAGCTGTGTTCAAGAATCATCATACTTAACTAGGAGAATCAATAATACTATCTGGATTCTGAGTTCCTATAGAAGCCAATCATTCTGAATTTCAAAGGATCGAGTGAGATGCCAAAACTATTCAGAGGCAAAAAGCTAAAAGCCCCGCTCATCTAATTAATATTGATCTTCATAGATGTTTTTGGAATTCATTGCATATTCTCTTCTCTTTATCTTATTTGATTTTCAGTTGCTTGGGGACAAGCAACAATTTAAGTTTGGTGTTGTGATGAGCGGATAATTTATACGCTTTTTGGCATTGTTTTTAGTATGTTTTTAGTATGTTTTAGTTAGTTTTTATTATATTTTTATTAGTTTTTAGTTAAAATTCACTTTTCTGGACTTTACTATGAGTTTGTGTGTTTTTCTGTGATTTCAGGTATTTTATGGCTGAAATTGAGAGACTTGAGCAAAAATCTGATTCAGAGACTGAAAAGGACTGCAGATGCTGTTGGATTCTGACCTCCCTGCACTCGAAGTGGATTTTCTGGAGCTACAGAAGCCCAATTGGCGCGCTCTCAACGGCGTTGTAAAGTAGACATCCTGGGCTTTCCAGCAATGTATAATAGTTCATACTTTGCTCAAGATTTGATGGCCCAAACTGGCGTTCCAAATCAGCTCAAAACTGCCCGGCGTTAAACGCCGGAACTGGCACAAGAATGGGAGTTAAACACCCAAACTGGCACAAAAACTGGCGTTTAACTCCAAGAGAAGTCTCTACACGAAAATGCTTTAATTCTCAGCCCAAGCACACACTAAGTGGGCCCAGAAGTTGATTTTTATGTCATTTACTCATTTCTGTAAACCCTAGGCTGCTAGTTCTCTACAAATAGGACCTTTTACTATTGTATTTGAATCTTTAGATCTTTGAATCTTTTGATCACGTTTTGGGGGCTGGCCTCACGGCCATGCCTAGACCTTGTTCTTATATATTTTCAACGGTGGAGTTTCTACGCACCATAAATTAAGGTGTGGAGCTCTGCTGTACCTCGAGTATTAATGCAATTACTATTGTTCTTCTATTCAATTCAGCTTGTTCTTATTCCAAGATATTCATTCGCACTCAAGAACTTGATGAATGTGATGATTATGTGACGCTCATCATCATTCTCACTTATGAACGCGTGCCTGACAACCACTCCCGTTCTACAAGCAAACAAGGCTTCAATGTTTATCTCTTGGATTCCCTAATCGGAATCTTCATGGTATAAGCTAAAATTGATGGCGGCATTTGGTGGACAAAATTGTGATCCATGTTCTTTTGTACTTGTATGAAATCATTATTATGGCATCAGTTGTTTTCACAATTCCGTTCAACTAACCAGCAAGTGTACTGGGTCGTCCAGGTAATAAACCTTACGTGAGTAAGGGTCGATCCCACAGAGATTGTTGGTATGAAGCAAGCTATGGTCACCTTGCAAATCTCAGTCAGGCGATTCAAGGATAATTGGATTATTGGTTTAAATTTGATTAATGGAATAAATAGAAAATAAAAAGGGATAGAATACTTATGCAGATTCATTGGTGGGAATTTCAGATAAGCATATGGAGATACTGTATGGCTCAATGACGCCTACTTTCCTACTGCTTCAACTCAATCCTTCTTACTCCTTTCCATGGCAAGCTGTGTATAGGGGTTCACCGTTCGACGATGGCTACTTTCTATCCTCACGGGAAAATGGTCCTCTGCGGCTGTCACTCGCATGGCTAATCGTCTGGAGGCATCACCTGGCCGAAGGCTACATCCCATCCTCGCAGTGAAAACTACGCTCACGTGCTCTGTCACAGCACGGCTAATCACTGGTTGGTTCCCGCGCCTACTGGAATAGAATCCCTTGATTCTTTTGCGTCTGTCACTAACGCCCAGCACTTGCGAGTCTGAAGCACGTCACAGTCATTCATTACCGGAATCCTACTCGGAATACCACAGACAAGGTTAGACTTTCCGGATTCCCAGGATCCTACTCGGAATACCACAGACAAGGTGAGACTTTCTGGATCCTCATAAATGCCGCCATCTATCTAGCTTATACCACGAAGATTCTGTTGGGGAATCTAAGAGATACACATTCAAGCTCTGTTGCATGTAGAACGGAAGTGGTTGTCAATCACGTGCGTTCATAAGTGAGAATGATAATGAGGGTCATATAATCATCACATTCATCATGTTCTTGGGTGCGAATGAATATCTTGGAATAAGAATAAGAGAGATTTGAATAAAAGAAAATAGAATTGCATTAATACTTGAGGTACAGCAGAGCTCCACACCCTTAATCTATGGTGTGCAGAAACTCCACCGTTGAAAATACATAAGTAAAAGGTTCAGGCATGGCCGAATGGCCAGCCCCCTAAAACGTGATCAATAGCCTCTTAGGATGAAGAATAAAACAAAACTGAGACCAAAGATGTCTAATACAATAGTAAGAGGTCCTATATATACTAGACTAGCTACTAGGGTTTACATGAGTAAGTAATTGATGCATAAATCCACTTCCGGGGCCCACTTGGTGTATGCTTGGGCTGAGCTTGATCAATCCACGAGCTGAGGCTTCTCTTGGATTTGAACTCTGAGTTATGACGTGTTTTGGGCGTTCAACTCCGGATCATGACGTTTTTCGGGCGTTTAACTCCAGACAGCAGCATGTACTTGGCGTTCAACGCCAAGTTACGTCATCAATTTCCGAATAAAGTATGGACTATTATATATTGCTGGAAAGCCCTGGATGTCTAATTTTCAACGCCGTTGAGAGCGCGCCAATTGGAGTTCTGTAGCTCCAGAAAATCCATTTTGAGTACAGGGAGGTCAGATTCCAACAGCATCAACAGTCCTTTTGTCAGCCTTTTTTCAGAGTTTTGCTCAAGTCCCTCAATTTCAGCCAGAAATTACCTGAAATCGCAGAAAAACACACAAACTCATAGTAAAGTCCAGAAATGTGAATTTAACATAAAAACTAATGAAAACATCCCTAAAAGTAGCTTGAACTTACTAAAAACTACCTAAAAACAATGCCAAAAAGCGTATAAATTATCCGCTCATCACAACACCAAACTTAAATTGTTGCTTGTCCCCAAGCAACTGAAAATCAAATAGGATAAAAAGAAGAGAATATACTATAAATTCCAGAATATCAATGAATATTAATTATAATTAGATGAGCGGGACTTGTAGCTTTTTGCTTCTGAACAGTTTTGGCATCTCACTTTTTCCTTTGAAGTTTAGAATGATTGGCTTCTCTAGGAACTTAGAATTTCGGATAGTGTTATTGACTTTCCTAGTTAAGCATGTTGATTCTTGAACACAGCTACTTATGAGTCTTGGCTGTGGCCCTAAGCACTTTGTTTTCCAGTATTACCACCGGATACATAAATGCCACAGACACATGACTGGGTGAACCTTTTCAGATTGTGACTCAGCTTTGCTAGAGTCCCCAGTTAGTGGTTTCCAGAGCTCTTAAGCACACTCTTTTTCTTTGGATCACGACTTTAACCACTCAGTCTCAAGCTTTTCACTTGGACCTTCATGACACAAGCACATGGTTAGGGACAGCTTGATTTAGCCGCTTAGGCCTGGATTTAATTTCCTTGGGCCCTCCTATCCATTGATGCTCAAAGCCTTGGATCCTTTTTACCCTTGCCTTTTGGTTTTAAGGGCTATTGGCTTTTTCTACTGCTCCTTCTTTTTTTTTTCTATTTTTTTTTGCCATTTTTTTTTCAAATTTTTTTTTCGCAAGCTTTCTTTTTCACTGCTTTTTCTTGCTTCAAGAATCAATTTCATGATTTTTCAGATCCTCAATAACATTTCTCTTTGTTCATCATTCTTTCAAGAGCCAACAATTTTAACATTCATAAACAACAAGATCAAAAATATGCACTGTTCAAGCATTCATTCAGAAAACAAAAAGTATTGTCACCACATCAATATAATTAAATTAAATTCAAGGATAAATTCGAAATTCATGTACTTCTTGTTCTTTTGAATTAAAACATTTTTCATTTAAGAGAGGCGAAGGATTAATGGAATTTATTCATAGCTTTAAGGCATAGTTACTACATACTAATGATCATGAAGTAAAGACACAAAACATAGATAAACACAACATTAAAAACCGAAAAGCAGAAAGACATAAGAACAAGGAATGAATCCACCTGAGTGAGAGTGGCGCCTTCTTGAAGGTCCAATGGTGCTCTTTGAGCTCCTCTATGTCTCTTCCTTGCTTCTGTTGAATGATTCATAGTAATTTTGGTGTTTCTACCCTTAGTTGCTTCCAATATTTGTGTGGAGGACAATTTATCCCCTGAGGTATCTCAGGGATCTCTTGATTTGCAGCCACATGTTCTACCACTGAGCTATGACGGCTTTATATGAGTCTTTCCATCTCCCATGACTCAGAGGTGGGAGCTTTTGTCTTCCCTTTGAGGTTTTTTCTAGCCTTAGGTGCCATTAATGGTAATGGAAAAGCAAAAAAGCTATGCTTTTACCACACCAAACTTAAAATATTGCTCGCCCTCGAGCAAGAGAAGAAAGAAGAGAAGAAGAAGAAAATGGAGGTGAGTGAGGGGAGATGGATTCGGCTTATATGGGTGGGAGTGGGTGGGAAAGAGAAGTTGAATTGTAAAGGTAGGTGGGGTGTATGGGGAAGAGTGGATAGATGTAGGTGGTGAATGAAAAACAGAAGGGATGACCATGAATGGAGTGAGAGAGGGCGAGGTAGGTGGGGATCCTGTGAGGTTCACAGATCCTGAGGTGATCCTGTGGGGTCCACAGATCCTGAGGTGTCAAGGAATTCCATCCCTGCACCAAATAGGCATGTAAAATGCCTTGGCACACCATTATGGCGTTTAAACGCCCATTGGTGCACATTCTGGGCGTTCAACGCCCATGTAAAGCATGTTTCTGGCGTTGAACGCCAGTTTCATGCTTGTTACTGGCGTTCAGCGCCAGCTTTTCCTCTCTGGGCACATTCCTGGTGTTCAGCGCCAGAATGTTGCTTGTTTCTGGCGTTCAGCGCCAGAATGATGCTCTGTTCTGGCGTTGAACGCCAGCCAGATGCATCTTACTGGCGTTGAACGCCAGCCTGTGCGTCCTCCAGGGTGAAAATTTTTCTCTGCTGTTTTTTTGATTCTGTTTTTAATTTTTATGATTTTTTTGTGACTCCTCATGATCATGTACCTAATAAAACACAAAATAACAATAAAAATAAAAATTAGATAAATAAAATTGGGTTGCCTCCCAATAAGCGCTTCTTTAATGTCAATAGCTTGACAGTGGCTCTCATGGAGCCACAAGGTGATCAGGTCAATGTTGTATAGTTGTCCACACCAAACTTAGAGTTTGGATATGGGATCTTAACACCAAACTTAGAGTTTGGTTGTGGCCTCACAACACCAAACTTAAAGTTTGACTGTGTTGGTTCTTCTTGACTCTGAACTGAGAGAAGCTCTTCATGCTTACTCTCTTTTGTCACAGAGGGATGGCCATGTGCCTTAAACACAAGGTATTCCCCATTCAATTGAAGGACTAATTCACCTCTGTTGACATCTATCACAGCTCCTGCTGTGGCTAGAAAAGGTCTTCCAAGGATGATGCAATCATCCTCCTCCTTCCTAGTGTCTAAGATTATGAAATCAGTAGGGATGTAAAGGCCTTCAACCTTTACTAGTACGTCCTCTACTAATCCTTAAGCTTGTCTCAAGGACTTGTCTGCCAGTTGTAATGAGAACAATGCAGGTTGTACCTCAATGATCCCCAGCTCCTCCATTACAGAGAGTGGCATTAGATTTATCCCTGACCCCAGATCACACAGAGCTTTTTCAAAGATCATGGTGCCTATGGTACAGGGTATTAAGAACTTGCCAGGATCTTGTTTCTTTTGAGGTAGAATTTTCTGAATCCAAGTATCCAGTTCATTGATGAGCAAGGGAGGTTCACTTTCCCAAGTCTCATTACCAAATAGCTTGGCATTCAGCTTCATGATAGCTCCTAAATATTGAGCAACTTGCTCTCCAGTCACATCTTCATCCTCTTCAGAGGATGAATAGTCTTCAGAGCTCATGAATGGCAGAAGGAGATTTAATGGAATCTCTATGGTCTCTATATGAGCCTCAGATTCTTTTGGATCCTTAATAGGAAACTCCTTCTTGCTTGAGGGACGTCCCAGGAGGTCTTCCTCACTAGGATTTTTGTCCTTTTCCTCCTTTGTGTATTCGGCCATATTGACTATGTCAATGGCTTTGCACTCTCCTTTTGGATTCTCTGCTGTATTGCTTGGTAGAATACTGGGAGGAGTTTCAATGACTTTCTTACTCAGCTAGCCCACTTGTGCCTCCAGATTTCTAATGGAGGATCTTGTTTCACTCATGAAACTGAAAGTGGCTTTTGACAGATCAGAGACTACATTGGCTAAATTAGAAGTATTTTGTTCAGAATTCTCTGTCTGTTGCTGAGAAGATGATGGATATGGCTTGCTATTGCCCAGCCTGTTGCGTCCACCATTGTTAAAGCCTTGTTGAGGCTTTTGTTGATCCTTCCATGAGAAATTTGGATGATTTCTCCATGATGAGTTATAGGTGTTTCCATAAGGTTCACCCATGTAATTAACCTCTGCCATGGCAGGGTTCTCAGGATCATAAGCTTCTTCAGAAGCTGCCTCTCTAGTGTTGTTGGATGCATGTTGCCATCCATTCAGATTTTGAGAGATCATGTTGACCTGTTGAGTCAACACTTTGTTCTGAGCCAATATGGCATTCAGAGCATCAATTTCAAGAACTCCTTTCTTCTGAGGTATCCCATTATTCACAGAATTCCTCTCAGAAGTGTACATGAATTGGTTGTTTGTAACCATGTCAATGAGTTCTTGAGCCTCTTCAGGCGTTTTCTTCAGGTGAATAGATCCACCTGCAGAATGGTCCAATGACATTTTCGAAAATTCAGAGAGACCATAATAGAATATATCTAATATGGTCCATTCTGAAAACATGTCAGATGGACATCTTTTGGTCAGCTGCTTGTATCTTTCCCAAGCTTCATAGAGGGATTCACCATCTTTTTGTTTGAAGGTTTGAACATCCACTCTCAGCTTGCTCAGCTTTTGAGGAGGAAAGAATTTATCCAAGAAGGCAGTGACCAGCTTATCCCAGGAGTCCAGGCTATCCTTGGGTTGTGAATCCAACCATATTCTAGCTCTGTCTCTTACAGCAAAAGGGAAAAGCATGAGTCTGTAGACTTCAGGATCAACTCCATTCGTCTTTACAGTCTCACAGATCTGCAAGAACTCAGTTAAAAACTGATAAGGATCTTCAGATGGAAGTCCATAAAACTTGCAGTTTTGTTGCATTAAAGCAACTAACTGAGGTTTCAGCTCAAAGTTGTTGGCTCCAATGGCAGGAATGGAGATGCTTCTTCCATCAAACTTGGACGTTGGCTTTGTGAAGTCACCAAGCATTCTCCTTGCATTATTATTATTATTTTCGGCTGCCATCTCCTTCTCTTGTTCGAAAATTTCTGAAAGGTTGTTTCTGGATTGTTGTAATTTAGCTTCTCTTAATTTTCTCTTCAGAGTCCTTTCAGGTTCTGGATCAATTTCAACAAGAGTGCCTTTATCCTTGTTCCTGCTCATATGAAAGAGAAGAAAACAAGAAAAGAAAGAGAAATCCTCTATGTCACAGTATAGAGATTCCTTTATGTTAGTAGAAAAAGAAGGGAGTAGAAGAATGAAAGGAGTAGAAGAATGAAGAAGAATTCGAATTTTTGGATGAAGACAGGTAAAGAGAAGTGTTAGTAATTAAACAATTAAATAGAAGAAGAAAAGAGAAGGGAGATTTCGAAAATAATTTTGAAAAAGAGGTTAGTAATTTTTGAAAATTAAAGATAAAATATAATTAAAATTTAAAACAATTAATTGATTAAAAAGAAATTTTGAAAAAGAGAGAGATATTTTCGAAAATAGAAGAGGGAGAAGTAGTTAGGTGGTTTTGAAAAAGATTAGAAACAAACAAAAAGTTAGTTAGTTGATTGAAAAAGATTTGAAATCAAAATTTAAAAAGATAAGAAGATAATAAGATATTTTGAAATCAAATTTTGAAAAAGATAAAATTTTTGAGAAGGATAGGATAAAAAAAAATAAGATAAAAGTTTTTAAGAAAAAGATATTTTGAAAAAAAGATTTAAATTTTTTTTTAAAATGACTTAACTAACAAGAAATTACAAGATAAGATTCTAGAATTTAAAGATTGAACCTGTCTTAACAAGAAGGTAACAAACTTCAAATTTTTGAACCAATCACATTAATTGTTAGCTAATTTTAGATATAAAAGATAAGAAAAAGATTTTGAAAATAATTTGAAAAATATTTTTGAAATTTTCGAAAATGATAGAAAAATAAAAAAGATATGATTTTTGAAAAGAAGATTTTAAAAAGATAAGATTTTTTTAAAATTGAAATTTTGACTTGACTTGTAAGAAACAACTAATTTTGAAAAATTTTTGACCAAGTTAATTCCAAAATTTTGAAATTTTGGAGGGAAATAAGGAAAAGATATTTTTTTGATTTTTGAATTTTTAAAGATGAGAGAAAAAAACAACAAAAATACTCAATGCATGAAATTTTTAGATCAAAACAATGAATGCATGCAAGAATGCTATGAATGTCAAGATGAACACCAAGAACACTTTGAAGATCATGATGAACATCAAGAACATATTTTTGAAAAATTTTTAATGCAAAGAAAACATGCAAAACACCAAACTTAGAAATCTTTAATGCATGGACTTTAACAAACAAAAAATGCATATGAAAAACAACATAAGACACAAAACAAGAAATCATCAAGATCAAATAAGAGGACTTATCAAGAACAACTTGAAGATCATGAAGAACACTATGAATGCATGGATTTTCGAAAAATGCAAGAAAAAATTTTTAAAGCATGCAATTGACACCAAACTTAAAAATTGACTTAAGACTCAAACAAGAAACACAAAATATTTTTTATTTTTATGATTTTCTAATTTTTTTGGATTTTTATTTTAATTTTTTTTCGAAAAACATGGTTGGAAAAAATGAAAAAAGAAAAGAACAATTTTGAAAAAGATTTTTGAAAAGAAAATTACCTAATCTGAGCAACAAGATGAACCGTTAGTTATCCATACTCGAACAATCCCCGGCAACGGCGCCAAAAACTTGGTGGACGAAATTGTGATCCATGTTCTTTTGTACTTGTATGAAATCATTATTATGGCATCAGTTGTTTTCACAATTCCGTTCAACTAACCAGCAAGTGTACTGGGTCGTCCAAGTAATAAACCTTACGTGAGTAAGGGTCGATCCCACAGAGATTGTTGGTATGAAGCAAGCTATGGTCACCTTGCAAATCTCAGTCAGGCGATTCAAGGATAATTGGATTATTGGTTTAAATTTGATTAATGGAATAAATAGAAAATAAAAAGGGATAGAATACTTATGCAGATTCATTGGTGGGAATTTCAGATAAGCATATGGAGATACTGTATGGCTCAAGGACGCCTACTTTCCTACTGCTTCAACTCAATCCTTCTTACTCCTTTCCATGGCAAGCTGTGTATAGGGGTTCACCATTCGACGATGGCTACTTTCTATCCTCACGGGAAAATGGTCCTCTGCGGCTGTCACTCGCATGGCTAATCGTCTGGAGGCATCACCTGGCCGAAGGCTACATCCCATCCTCGCAGTGAAAACTACGCTCACGCGCTCTGTCACAGCACGGCTAATCACTGGTTGGTTCCCGCGCCTACTGGAATAGAATCCCTTGATTCTTTTGCGTCTGTCACTAACGCCCAGCACTTGCGAGTCTGAAGCACGTCACAGTCATTCATTACCGGAATCCTACTCGGAATACCACAGACAAGGTTAGACTTTCCGGATTCCCAGGATCCTACTCGGAATACCACAGACAAGGTGAGACTTTCCGGATCCTCATAAATGCCGCCATCTATCTAGCTTATACCACGAAGATTCTGTTGGGGAATCTAAGAGATACACATTCAAGCTCTGTTGCATGTAGAACGGAAGTGGTTGTCAATCACGCGCGTTCATAAGTGAGAATGATAATGAGGGTCATATAATCATCACATTCATCATGTTCTTGGGTGCGAATGAATATCTTGGAATAAGAATAAGAGAGATTTGAATAAAAGAAAATAGAATTGCATTAATACTTGAGGTACAGCAGAGCTCCACACCCTTAATCTATGGTGTGCAGAAACTCCACCGTTGAAAATACATAAGTAAAAGGTTCAGGCATGGCCGAATGGCCAGCCCCCTAAAACATGATCAATAGCCTCTTAGGATGAAGAATAAAACAAAACTGAGACCAAAGATGTCTAATACAATAGTAAGAGGTCCTATATATACTAGACTAGCTACTAGGGTTTACATGAGTAAGTAATTGATGCATAAATCCACTTCCGGGGCCCACTTGGTGTATGCTTGGGCTGAGCTTGATCAATCCACGAGCTGAGGCTTCTCTTGGAGTTGAACTCCGAGTTATGACGTGTTTTGGGCGTTCAACTCCGGATCATGACGTTTTTCTGGCGTTTAACTCCAGACAGCAGCATGTACTTGGCGTTCAACGCCAAGTTACGTCGTCAATTTCCGAATAAAGTATGGACTATTATATATTGCTAGAAAGCCCTGGATGTCTACTTTTCAACGCCGTTGAGAGCGTATAAATTATTCGCTCATCAACAGCATCAACAGTCCTTTTGTCAGCCTTTTTTCAGAGTTTTGCTCAAGTCCCTCAATTTCAGCCAGAAATTACCTGAAATCACAGAAAAATACACAAACTCATAGTAAAGTCCAGAAATGTGAATTTAACATAAAAACTAATGAAAACATCCCTAAAAGTAGCTTGAACTTACTAAAAACTACCTAAAAACAATGCCAAAAAGCGTATAAATTATCCGCTCATCAGCATTCAAGAGAATCCGGAAGGTCTAAACCTTGTCTGTGGTATTCTGAGTAGGATTCAATGATTGAATGACTGTGACGAGCTTCAAACTCCTGAAGGCTGGGCGTTAGTGACAGACGCAAAAGAATCAATGGATTCTACTCCAACCTGATTGAGAACCGACAGATGATTAGCCGTGCCGTGACAGGGTGCGTTGAACATTTTCACTGAGAGGACGGTATTGTAGCCACTGACAACGGTGATGCCCAACATACAGCTTGCCATGAAAAGGAGTAAGAAGGATTGGATGAAGACAGTAGGAAAGCAGAGAGACGGAAGGGACAAAGCATCTTCATACGCTTATCTGAAATTCTCACCAATGAATTACATAAGTATCTCTATCTTTATCTTTATGTTTTATTCATAAATCACCCATAACCATTTGAATCTGCCTGACTGAGATTTACAAGGTGACCATAGCTTGCTTCATACCAACAATCTCGGGATCGACCCTTACTCGCGTAAGGTTTATTACTTGGACAACCTAGTGCACTTGCTGGTTAGTTGTGCGAAGTTGTGATAAAGAGTTGAGATTGCAATTGAGCGTACCATGTTGATGGCGCCATTGATGATCACAATTTCGTGCACCAGATTTCTAACCCTTAACATACATATATACTTCAACCTATCCTCTGGTCATCTAGCCTACGTTTTCACAAAAAATTATATATTATCTACGAGAAACCAAAACCATACATTGGCCAATTCCTCCTTAAGCCCGGAACACCATAAACATCGTCGTCCCTCCGACGTCCCAAACACCAAAATGCACACCAACAGCAACTCAGTCTCCAAGGTCCAAAATTAAGCTTCCAACACTACCAATTTAGTTCCAAATCACATATATACAATCTAATCACACACTAACATTATTAAAATCAATATAGGATTTACTAATTTAATAATTTCACAAGGGTTAGAGGTTCTCACCATACCAACAAGTGTTTGGGACAAGATCCGGCAAGCCCATAAATCCAATTCGATCCTAAACACCAAAATTACATAGTCTCTCAAAACCAAAACCTCAAATTTTTTAAATTAGGGAGAAAGTGAATGAGCAAAAAATGGTGAGGTACTTACCAAATTTTTTAGTGAGCATTGTAGAGTTTGACGCGGTGATCGCCTGGCCGCAAGCAGTGCAGCGATCAAAGCTCCAGATTGAAAGTTATGTGAGTTTGAAAGGGGATATTAGGGTTTAGAGCTTCTTTCCTTCTCCTCATGCAAGCAGCAGCGTGTTTCATTGAGGAAGGAAAAGGAAGAGCTAAAGCTCTTTATATATGGGGTGTTGGGTTGGGCCTTGGGCCTATTATGGGCCCGGTTTGCTCGATTCGGCTTGTTTGGCTCAACTTTGGACCAAAACCTTTGAAATTAGTGTTAAAATTTATATTTTAATTATTTCTACGTCATTAAACTATAAAATTTGATTTTCTAATTTTTTTAAATAAAAATTAATTTATTGATTAATTAGTTACTAATTATCCGAAATTTACCCTACTGCCTAGGTATCTCAATCAAATTAAATTTTATTTTCAAGAGAAAAAGAATGATACCAGCTCTGTAGAACAAACTAAAAACTGTCATATACCAATTGATCCAATTACAAGAGCAACAACTACAAAAATAGAAAAAAATTTTGCAAACATCGCTAAATCATTTGTTTAGGAGACATATCAAGAATTGGCCAAGACAATGGTTAACGATTATGAAAAATCAAATGTCTTACTATTTACAAGTTGCATTGAAGACTCTCGTTAGTCCAGTCGGATCAAATAGTCATCACTTTATTAGTATTTATTTTAATACTTATTTTATATTTATTTTATTTATTTTAGGCCCAATTATGATTTGATCTATTTTTATTTTAGTGAACTTATGAATTAGGGTTTTAATTTAAGAGGTATAAAAATCTCTAAATTTTGTAGCAATTTTTTTTAATTTTGATGAATGAAAATTTTTTGAATTTTTTTGAAAAATTTTGATATGAATAAAACAAGTAGAATAATTCTCTTAACTGTTACATTAAAAAATTAAATTGAGATAGAAAAATCTCTTTCTTTAATTTTCATCCTATTTTAGATTCATTTCTTATTAGAAGAGCTCCTCTTTTTTCTTTCCTGTAAGATATTCCAATCATTGTAAAAGGATTTAAGAGGATTTCCTGACAAAGTATTAGTAGTCTTTAAAATTATTCATTTGTATTTATGCCATTTACAATTTTGGAAATTATTTATAATATATTATTAAATAATATTAGTAAAAAAATTTAATAGTTTGATATGCTTTAATGCGGTATTTAAACTAAGTTATTATTAGTTGAATTAATTAATAATTTTATTTATAAAAATCAATTA
Source organism: Arachis stenosperma (assembly GCF_014773155.1). Classification (NCBI taxonomy): domain Eukaryota; kingdom Viridiplantae; phylum Streptophyta; class Magnoliopsida; order Fabales; family Fabaceae; genus Arachis; species Arachis stenosperma. The sequence goes on along the minus strand of NC_080386.1, from coordinate 111,394,272 downwards.
AAAAATTCAATTGAAATATGATGAAAACTAAATTATGAAAATTGATATTTTGAATAATAAATAAAATTGGAAGAAAAATTTGATGATATATTTTTAATTAATTTTCTCATATTTATTCATTTAAAAGAATAATAATATAAGTGTTTATTTTATTTAATTTAAAAATAAATACAATTTTAGTCTTTAAAATTTGAAGAAAAAATTAAAATCATCCTTTTTTTTTCAAAATCATGTATAACATAAAATTTTATTTTAAAATTATTTTTTTAATTTTCGAACCAAAATAACCTTCATAATCACCTTTCCTCCTCACATTCCTCACTCCAATTATCTTTTTTCCCTTGATTTTTGCACTCTGCTCTTTTCTCCAGCCGCAATCTCCGCCTCTAGCAAGGAAAGAAGGAACTTAACCAAGATTAACTTGACGATTTTCGAAGACCATAGGCTTAACAAACATCCTTATTTGCTATATCCCATTTCTTCAAGGGTCGTCGAGTATTTTCTCCCTAATCTTTTTATTCTTGGAGTACTTACCAACAGGGGTGGCAACATGCACTCTACCTGCGGGTACCCAATTCGATCCAACCTGATCGAATAACGTTGTCAACCCGATCTGGTGTGGTAGTATTCTTGTGCTGGCCGGGTAGGGTGCGGGTTGAGCCTCAATTATACCCGACCAATTCGCATCCTATATATATTATATTATATATTTATATAAAAATATATTTCAAGTAGATGTTAAACTAAAGACATCTCACTAAATATAAAAGATCCTTAGTCATTAAGAAAAAATCATTAATTTAATACTTTTTTTACATCAAAGTCAGTTCTATTTTAAACTATATTATCAAATTATATAATAACATTGCATCTTTTTAGTAACTTGCAGGTAGGATCGAGTACTGACAGATTAAGAACAAGTATGGTTAGGGTTGAGATATTCTCAACTTGCAAATATGGTGGATTGAGTTTATATAAAAATCTCAACGCACAGTAGGGTTAGGATTGAATCAAAACTCTATCCTACCCATTATCACCCCTACTTACCAAGCTTCAACGGCTTCGCCATCTCCAACTACTTCACCATATTGGTACCATGATGTTGCGGGCAGGCTCAATAACTCCAGCAGGAACACCGGCTCCTTAATGGCAATGGACTTCTCCTTTGGGGTCTCGAAGTAGCTGAATTGGAACTTGAATGGAGCCTCGGAGAGGAGGTAGGCTACGGTAAAGTCATCGTTGGAGGCAACAATGCCATGGCGGCTGACTGGCTTGAGGTTGTTGAAGCGGTGATGGTGTTTAAGAGAAAGGTGGTTGGTGGGAGGATTTTGGAAGAATTTGTAGGGAGGAGGATATTTAGGGATGAGAATTGGTGGTTGAGGGGAGTCGGTAGTGGTGTGGAGGGAATTGAGGAAAAGGTTTTTCCTTATGAGTGGTGATAGTGATAGTGCTACTATTACCATTGATTTTCAAGTTGGAATCAATGGGAATGGAATTGGCTGAAATTAATTCTGTGTAAATTATAGATACCGCTATTTTCAATCATCTGCATCATACAACACACATAATTACATACATACAAATGATGCAACTATTCTTCTTTCATAGTTAATGATTGAATTATCATTTTGTGTGGTTAGATTAAAGAACGAAAATTAGGAGGAGTGTTGGAGTGAAGAGGGTGACGGGGGAGAGTTAACGACCAAGGGTATTTTGGTTCGTGAATTAGAAAAATGATGATTTTAAAACAAAATTTAATATTAAAAATGATTTTGAACGTAACAAAATTTGAGAGACATTTTTAATTTTTATCCTAAACTTTAGAAACGAAAATAGTACTTATCTCTTTAATTTATAGTACTGCTATTTTAATCATTTTATTTAAAATTATATCATTGTATTGTAATATGTTAATGTTTATAAATTTTATTTGAATATATAATATAAATTTAGATATCTTTAGTAATTATTAAAAAATATTTATAAAAAATATAATTTTAGAAAAGTAAAATGAGTAATGATCAAAAGATTTTTTTATTAACAACGAGACTTCAAGTCCAAAGAAAAACAAATTAAAAGACAACAAGTCTTGAAAATGAAATACCGATAGAATCAGCATGAAAACGAAGTGAGATACAACAAGGTAAATTAAAGAACACATGACAGTCAAACGGTAAAGTATGACTGATGCACCACTATTTCGTGGTACATCTTGTACTTAATTGAATGGATTTTATCCATTAATCTCACACTTATTCATTGAATTCGCATGTTTTACATTTTCCTTCCTGATTTTGTGCTATGATTGAAAACATGCTTCTTTGGTCTTAATTTAGCGATGTTTAATCCCCTCTTATTACCATTCGATGCCTTGATATGTGTGTTAAGTGTTTTCAGAGATCACATGGTAGGAATGGCTTAGAGGATGGAAAGGAAGCATACAAAGGTGGAAGGAATACAAGAAATTGAAGGAACTGCAAAGCTGTCAAGCCTGACTTCTTCGCACTCAATCGATCATAACTTGAGCTACAAAAGTCCAAATGAAGCGGTTTTAGTTGCGTTGGAAACCTAACATCCGGGGCTTCGTGATGATATATAATTTTTCATAGTTGATCTGGCGTTCAGGGATGCGCACACACAAAGCACGCGGACACGCGCATCTGCGAAAATTCTTTACTAGCAAAGAATCTTTTCGTACAAATGGCGCCGTTACCGGGGAATTGCAAACGTGTGCCTTATTATTGGTTATTGTAAATATTTGCTTTTGCTTGTTTATTTGTTTTCATTTTTTGTTTTTAATTTTTATTCACTACTATGAATTCTCACCCCTCTGTCTTTAAGTTTGGTTCCAATGTTGTTGTAAGGAATGGAAGCTATGATGAGAACAGGCATCAAGGTTGGAACACTCAAAGATAGGAGGAGCCACAAGGATTTGATCAACTCTCTTGGCAACAACCACCTCCAATGCGCTATAGCCAGCAACCATTCTATGATGCATATCAAGACAATAGTTATGGTGGACTTCTTCGTGACAACCAACCTCCACCAAATTACTATGGCCAAGAGCCATTCCAAGGTGCGTACCAAGATGATAGATATGGTGGATCCCCTTGTAGTTACCAACAAGCCCCACCATATGCTTATGAACCACCTCTTCAACATAACTTTGAACCACCATACTCACAAGTCCCTTTCCACCATTCACCTCCATATGTCCCTAACCTATATCCACCATGCCAACTGGTGCACGAAATTGTGATCATCAACAATGGCGCCAAAGACTTGGAGCTCTCAAACATGAATCACACTTTGTCACAACTTCACACAACTAACCAGCAAGTGCACTGGGTCGTCCAAGTAGTACCTTACGTGAGTAAGGGTCGATCCCACGGAGATTGTTGGTATGAAGCAAGCTATGGTCATCTTGTAAATCTCAGTTAGGCGGATAATAATGGTTATAATGGTTTTCAAATATGAAAATAAATAAAGCATAAAATAGAGATAGAGATACTTATGTAAATCATTGGTGGGAATTTCAGATAAGTGTATGGAGATGCTTTGTTCTTTCTGAATCTCTGCTTTCCTACTGCTTTCATCCAATCATTCTTACTCCTTTCTATGGCAAGCTGTATGTAGGGCGTCACTGTTGTCAATGGCTACTTCCCATCCTCTCAGTGAAAATGGTCCAAATGCTCTGTCACAGCATGGCTAATCATCTGTCGGTTCTCGATCATGTCGGAATAAAATCCAGTGATTCTTTTGCGTCTGTCACTACGCCCAACACTCGCGAGTTTGAAGCTCGTCACTGTCATTCAATCCCTGAATCCTACTCAGAATACCACAGACAAGGTTTAGACTTTCCGGATTCTCAAGAATGCTGCCAATGGATTCTAGCTTATACCACGAAGATTCTGATTAAGGAATCCAACAGATACACACTCTATATCTCGCTTGTAGAACGAAAGTGGTTGTCAGGCACGCATTCATAAGGACGGATGATGATAAGTCTCACGGATCATCACATCCATCAGGTTGAAGTGTAGTGAATATCTTACAATAAGAATAAGCTTGAATTGAATAGAAGAACAAAAATAATTGCATTAATTCTCGAGGTACAACAGAGCTCCACACCTTAATCTATGGTGTGTAGAAACTCCACCGTTGAAAATACATAAGTGATGGTCCAGGCATGGCCGAATGGCCAGCCTCCCTAAAATGGCATATGAAATCGAAAATAAGGGAAAAGTACCCAGTCAAAAGACACTCAATACAATAGTAAAAAGTTCTATTTATACTAAACTAGTTACTAGGGTTGACAGAAATAAGTCTTAGTGCAGAAATTCACTTTCGGGGCCCACTTTGGTGTGTGCTTGGGCTGAGCTTGAGCTTTACACGTGCAGAGGCTTCTCTTGGAATTAAACGCCAAGTTGTAACGTTTTTTGGCGTTTAACTCTGGTTTGTGACGTGTTTCTGGCGTTTTACTCCAGAATGCAGCATGGAACTGGCGTTTAACGCCAGTTTGCGTCATCTAAACTCGAATAAAGTATGGACTATTATATATTTTTGGAAACCCCTGGATGTCTACTTTTTAACGCAGTTAAGAGCGCGCCATTTAGAGTTCTGTAGCTCCAGAAAATTCATTTCGAGTGCAGGGAGGTCAGACTCCAACAACATTAGCAGTCCTTTTTCAGCCTGAATCAGATTTTTGCTCAGGTCCCTCAATTTCAGCCAGAAAATACCTAAAATCACAGAAAGACACACAAACTCATAGTAATGTCCAGAAATGTGAATTTTTCATAAAAACTAATAAAAACATCCCTAAAAGTAACTAGATCCTACTAAAAACTACCTAAAAACAATGCCAAAAAGCGTATAAATTATCCGCTCATCACAACACCAAACTTAAATTGTTGCTTGTCCCCAAGCAACTGAAAATCAAATAGGATAAAAAGAAGAGAATATACTATAAATCTCAAAATATCAATGAATATTAGTTCTAATTAGATGAGCGGGACTTGTAGCTTTTTGCTTCTGAACAGTTTTGGCATCTCACTTATCCTTTGAAGTTTAGAATGATTGGCATATATATGAATTCAGAGTTCAGATAGTGTTATTGATTCTCTTAGTTAAGTATGTTGATTCTTGAACACAGCTACTTTATGAGTCTTGGCCGTGGCCCTAAGCACTTTGTTTTCCAGTATTACCACCGGATACATAAATGCCACAGACACATGACTGGGTGAACCTTTTCAGATTGTGACTCAGCTTTGCTAAAGTCCCCAGTTAGAGGTGTCCAGAGCTCTTAAGCACACTCTCTTTGCTTTGGATCACGACTTTAACCACTCAGTCTCAAGCTTTTCACTTGGACCTTCATGCCACAAGCACATGGTTAGGGACAGCTTGATTTAGCCGCTTAGGCCTGGATTTATTTCCTTAGGTCCTCCTATCCATTGATGCTCAAAGCCTTGGATCCTTTTTACCGTTGCCTTTTGGTTTTAAGGGCTATTGGCTTTTTCTGCTTGCTTTTTCTTTTTCTTTCTTTAAACTTTTTTTTGCAAGCTTTGTTCTTCACTACTTTTTCTTGTTTCAAGAATCAATTTCATAATTTTTCAGATTATCAATAACATTTCTCTTTTTCATCATTCTTTCAAGAGCCAACAATTTTAACATTCATAAATAACAAGATAAAAAATATGCACTGTTCAAGCATTCATTCAGAAAACAAAAAGTATTGTCACTACATCAATATAATTAAACTAATTTCAAGGATGAATTCGAAACTCATGTACTTCTTGTTCTTTTGTATTAGAAACATTTTTCATTTAAGAAAGGTGAAGGATTCATGGAATTATTCATAGCCTTAAAACATAGACTCTAGACACTAATGATCATGTAATAAAGACACAAACATAGATAAACATGAAGTTCAAAAACCAAAAAAACAGAGAGATAAGAACAAGGAAGTTAAGGAATGAGTCCACCTTAGTGATGGTGGCGCCTTCTCCTTGAAGGACCAATGGTGTTCTTGAGCTCCTCTATGTCTCTTCCTTTCCTTTGTTGCTCATCCCTCATAGCTCTTTGATCTTCTCTAATCTCATTGAGAATGATAGAGTGTTCTTGGTTTTCCACCCTTAATTGGTTCATGTCATGACTCAATCCTTCTAGAGAAGTGTTGAGTTGTTCCCAATAGTTGTTTGGAGAAAAATGCATCCCTTGAGGCATCTCAGGGATTTCTTAATGATGAGCTTCCTCATGCATCTCTTGAGATCCATGAATAGGCTCTCTTGTTTGCTCCATCCTTTTCTTAGTGATGGGCTTGTCCTCTTCAATGAGGATGTCTCCTTTTATGACAACTCCAGCTAAGTAGAATAGATGGCAAATGAGATGAGGAAAAGCTAGCCTTGCCAAGGTGGAGGGCTTTTCGACTACTTTGTAGAGTTCTAGAGAGATGACTTCATGAACTTCTACTTCCTCTCCAATTATGATGCTATGGATCATGATGGCTCGATCTATAGTCACTTCAAATCGGTTGCTAGTAGGGATGATGGAGCATTGGATGAACTCCAACCATCCTCTAGTCACAGACTTAAGGTCCAGTCTTCTCAATTGAACCGGCTTGCCTTTTGAGTCTCTTTTCTATTGAGCTCCTTCCACACATATGTCCATGAGGACTTGGTCCAACCTTTGATCAAAGTTGACCCTTCTAGTATAAGGGCATGCGTCTTCTTGCATCATAGGCAAGTTGAACACCAACCTTACGTTCTCCGGACTGAAATCTAAGCATTTCCCCCGAACCATTGTAAGCCAATTCTTTGGGTTTGGGTTCATGCTTTGATCATGGTTCCTAGTGATCCATGCGTTTGCATAGAACTCTTGAACCATTAAGATTCCAACTTGTTGAATGGGGTTGGTAAGAACTTCCCAACCTCTTCGTTGGATCTCATGTCGGATTTCCGGATACTCATTTTTCTTGAGCATGAAAGGGACCTCAGGGATCACCCTCTTCTTGGTCACAACTTCATAGAAGTGGTCTTGATGGACCTTTGAGATGAATCTCTCCATCTTTCATGACTCGGAGGTGGAAGCTTTTGTCTTCTCTTTCCTCTTTCTAGAGGTTTCTCCGGCCTTAGGTGCCATAAATGTTATGGAAAAATAAAAAAAAGCTATGCTTTTACCACACCAAACTTAGAATGTTGCTCGCCCTCAAGCAAAAGAAGAAAGAATAGAAGAAGAAGAAGAAGATATGGAGGAGAGGGAGAGAGGTGTGGGTTTCGGCCAATGGGGAGAAGAGAGGGTAGTGATATGTGAAAATGAAGAAGGATGGAGGGGTTTATATAGTGGAGGGAGAGGGGTTTATGGTTTGGTCATGTAGGGTGGGTTTAGGTGGGAAAGAGATTTTGAATTTGAAGGTAGGTGGGATTTATGGGGAAGAGAGGATGGATGTGAGTGGTGAAGAGGTGATGGGGAAGAGTGATTGAGGTGATTGGTGAATGATGTTTGGGGAAGAGTGTTATGAAAAGGTGTGAGAGAGAGGGAGAAGGTAGGTGGGGATCCTGTGGGGTCCACAGATCTTGAGGTGTCAAGGATTTCTCATCCCTGCACCCTTTAGGCGTGTAAAATTCCCTCTATATGTAATCCTGGCATTTAACGCCAGACTAATGCTTGTTTCTGGCGTTTAAACGCCAGACAGCTCTTCCTCCAGGGTGTGCTTTTTCTTCTACTATTTTTTATTCTGTTTTTAATTTTTGCAATTGTTTTGTGACTCCACATGATCATATACCTAATAAAACATAAAAGAACAATAGAAATATAGATAAATAAAAATTGGGTTGCCTCCCAATAAGCACTTCTTTAATGTCAATAGCTTGACAGTGAGCTCTCATGGAGCTTCACAGATGTTCAGAGCATTGTTAGGATCTTCCAACACCAAACTTAGAGTTTAAATGTGGGGGTTCAACACCAAACTTAGAATTTGGTTGTGGCCTCCCAACACCAAACTTAGAGTTTGATTGTGGGGGCTTTGTTTGACTCTGTATTGAGAGAAGCTTATCGTGCCTCTTTTCCATGGTTGCATAGGAAGATCCTTGAGCTTTAAACACAAGGTAGTCCCCGTTCAATTGAAGGACTAGCTCTCCTCTGTCAACATCAATCACAACTCCTGCTGTGGCTAGGAAGGGTCTTCCAAGAATGATGGATTCATTCTCATCCTTTCCAGTGTCTAGGATTATGAAATCAGCAGGGATGTAAATGCCTTTAACCTTCACTAACACGTCTTTTACCAATCCATAAGCCTGTTTTATTGACTTGTCTGCCATCTCTAATGAGATTCTTGTAGCTCGTACCTCAAAGATTCCCATTTTCTCCATTACAGAGAATAGCATAAGATTTATACCTGACTCCAGGTCACATAAAGCCTTCTCAAAGGTCATGGTTCCTATGGTACAGGATATTAAGAATTTACCAGGATCTTGTTTCTTTTGAGGTAAAGTTTGCTGAACCCATGTATTTAGTTCACTAATGAGCAAGGGAGGTTCACCTTCCCAAGTCTCATTACCAAACAACTTGGCATTCAGCTTCATGATGGCTCCTAGATATTGAGCAACTTGCTCTTCAGTTATATCTTCATCCTCTTTAGAGGAAGAATAGTTCTCAGAGCTCATGAATGGCAAAAGAAAGTTTAATGGAATCTCTATGGTCTTTATATGAGCCTCAGATTCCGTTAGGTCCTCAATAGGGAACTCCTTTTTGTTTGGAGGACGTCCCATGAGGTCTTCCTCATTGGGATTCACGTCCTCCCCATCCTCTTTAGATTCAGCCATTTTGATTATATCAATGGCCTTGCACTCTCTTTTTGGATTCTCTTCTGTATTTCTTGGGAGAGTACTCTGAGGAGTTTCAGTGATTTTCTTACTCAGCTGACCCACTTGTGCCTCCAAGTTTCTAATGGAGGACCTTGTTTCATTCATGAAACTTAAAGTGGCCTTAGATAGATCAGAGACTATGTTTGCTAAGCTAGAGGGGCTCTGCTCAGAATTCTCTATCTGTTGCTGAGAAGATGATGGAAAAGGCTTGCTATTGCTAAACCTGTTTCTTCCACCGTTATTAAAGTCTTGTTGGGGCTTTTGTTGATCCTTCCATGAGAAATTTGGATAATTTCTCCATGAGGGATTATAGGTGTTTCCATAGGCTTCACCCATGTAATTCACTTCTGCCATTGCAGGGTTCTCAGGATCATAAGCTTCTTCTTCAGAAGATGCTTCTTTAGTACTGTTGGATGCATTTTGCAATCCATTCAGACTCTGAGAAATCATGTTGACTTGCTGAGTCAACATTTTATTCTAAGCCAATATGGCATTCAGAGCATCAATTTCAAGAACTCCCTTCCTCTGAGGCGTTCCATTACTCACAGGATTCCTCTCAGAGGTGTACATGAATTGGTTACTTGCAACCATGTCAATGAGTTCTTGAGCTTCTGCAGGCGTTTTCTTTAGGTGAATGGATCCACCTGCAGAATGGTCTAGTGACATCTTAGAGAACTCAGATAGACCATCATAGAATATATCCAAAATGGTCCATTCTGAAAGCATGTCAGAAGGACACTTTTTGGTCAACTGCTTTTATCTTTCCCAAGCTTCATAGAGGGATTCACCATCTTTTTGCTTGAAGGTCTGAACATCCACTCTAAGCTTGCTCAGCTTTTGAGGAGGAAAGAACTTGGCCAAGAAGGCCGTGACCAGCTTATCCCAAGAGTCTGGGCTATCTTTAGGTTGTGAGTCCAACCATGTTCTAGCTCTGTCTCTTACAGCAAAAGGGAAAAGCATGAGCATGTAGACTTCAGGATCTACTCCATTAGTCTTAAGAGTATCACAAATCTGCAAGAACTCAATTAAAAACTGATAGGGATCTTCTGATGGAAGTCCATGAAACTTGCAGTTCTGTTACATTAGAGCAACTAGTTGAGGCTTCAGCTCAAAATTGTTTGCTCCAATGGCAGGGATTGAGATGCTTCTTCCATAAAAATTGAAAGTAGGTGTAGTATAATCACCAAGCATCCTCCTTGCATTATTATTGGCTTCAGCCATGTCTCCTTTTTTTTCGAGATTCTCTGTAAGGTTTTCTCTAAATTGTTGTGCTTTAGCTTCTCTTAGTTTCTTCTTCAGAGTCCTTTCAGGTTCAGGATCTGCTTCAACAAGAATGTCCTTGTCCTTGCTCCTACTCATATGAAAAAGAAGAGAACAGAAAAGAAGAGGAATCCTCTATGTCACAGTATAGAGATTCCTTTATGTGAGTAGAAGAAAAGAAGAATAAGAATGAAGAAGAGAAAAATTCGAACACAGAAGAGAAGAGAGGGTTCGAATTTTAAGATGAAGAGAAGTGTTAGAAAATAAATAAATAAATAGAAGAAGATGAGAGGGAGAGAAATTCGAAAATTATTTTTGAAAAAAGGTTAGTGAATTTCGAAAATTAAGAGAAAAAATAAAATTAAAATTAAAATTTGAAACAATTAATTAATTAAAAGAATTTTGAAAAAGAGGAAGGAATTTTCGAAAATTAGAGAGAGAAAAGTAGTTATGTGGTTTTGAAAAACATAAGAAACAAACAAAAAGTCAATTAGTTAGTTGAAAAAGATTTGAAAATCAATTTTGAAAAGATAAGAAGTTGGAAAAGATTTTGAAATTGATTTTGAAGAAGATATGATTTGAAAAAGATATTTTGAAAAGATATGATTGAAAAAGATATTTTGGAAAAGATTTGATTTTTAAAATTAAAATTGATTACTTGACTAACAAGAAACTAAAAGATATGATTCTAGAATTTAAAGATTGAACCTTTCTTAACAAGAAAGTAACAAACTTCAAATTTTTGAATCAATCACATTAATTGTTAGTAAAGTTTTCGAAATTTTGAAATGAAATTAAGAAAAAGATTTTGAAATCACTTTTTAGAATTTTCGAAAAAATAATAAGAAAAATGAAAAAGATTTGATTTTTGAAAAAGATTTTGAAAAGATAAGATTTTTAAAATTGAAATCTTGACTTGACTAACAAGAAACAACTAATTTTAAAAAATTTTGACTAAGTCAACCCAAAGATTTCGAAATTTATGAGAAAAATGAGGAAAAGATATTTTTTATTTTTGAATTTTTAATGAGGAGAGAGAAAAACACAAATATGACCTAAACATAAAAATTTTGGATCAAAACCAATGATGCATGCAAGAACACTATGAATGCAAAAATGCATATAAAAAACAACAAAAAAACACAAAACAAGATAATTTAAAGATCAAACAAGAAGATTTATCAAGAACAACTTGAAGATCATGAAGAATGCAATGCATGAATTTTTCGAAAAAATGCATAAATTTTTAAAAACATGCAATTGATACCAAACTTAAAAATTGACACTAGACTCAAACAAGAAACACAAAATATTTTTGGTTTTTTTATGATTTTATTAATTTTTTTGGATTTTTCAAAAATTTCTTTTTGGAAAAATGAAAACAAAGAAAAAATTTTTGAAAACTTTTTGGAAAACAAAATAAGAAGAAAATTACCTAATCTGACTAACAAGATGAACCGTCAGTTGTCCAAACTCGAACAATCCCCGACAACGGCGCCAAAAACTTGGTGTACGAAATTGTGATCATCAACAATGGCGCCAAAGACTTGGAGCTCTCAAACGTGAATCACACTTTGTCACAACTTCGCACAACTAACCAGCAAGTGCACTGGGTCGTCCAAGTAATACCTTACGTGAGTAAGGGTCGATCCCATGGAGATTGTTGGTATGAAGCAAGCTATGGTCATCTTGTAAATCTCAGTTAGGCGGATAATAATGGTTATAATGGTTTTCAAATATGAAAATAAATAAAGCATAAAATAGAGATAGAGATACTTATGTAAATCATTGGTGAGAATTTCAGATAAGTGTTTGGAGATGCTTTGTTCCTTCTGAATCTCTGCTTTCCTACTGCTTTCATCCAATCATTCTTACTCCTTTCTATAGCAAGCTGTATGTAGGGCGTCACCGTTGTCAATGGCTACTTCCCATCCTCTCAGTGAAAATGGTCCAAATGCTCTGTCACAGCATGGCTAATCATCTGTCGGTTCTCGATCATGTCGAAATAGAATCCAGTGATTCTTTTGCGTCTGTCACTATGCCCAACACTCGCGAGTTTGAAGCTCGTCACAGTCATTCAATCCCTGAATCTTACTTGGAATACCACAGACAATGTTTAAACTTTCCGGATTCTCAAGAATGCTGCCAATGGATTCTAGCTTATACCACGAAGATTCTGATTAAGGAATCCAAGAGATACACACTCTAGCTCTCGCTTGTAGAACAGAAGTGGTTGTCAGGCACGCGTTCATAAGGACGGATGATGATGAGTGTCACGGATCATCACATCCATCAGGTTGAAGTGCAGTGAATATCTTAGAATAAGAATAAGCTTGAATTGAATAGAAGAACAATAATAATTGCATTAATTCTCTAGGTACAGTAGAGCTCCACACCTTAATCTATGGTGTGTAGAAACCCCACCGTTGAAAATACATAACTGATGATCCAAGCATGGCCGAATGGCTAGCCTCCCTAAATGGCATATGAAATCAAAAATAAGGGAAAAGGACCCGGTCAAAAGACACTCAATACAATAGTAAAAAGTTCTATTTATACTAAACTAGTTACTAGGGTTTACAGAAATAAGTCTTAGTGCAGAAATCCACTTCCGGGGCCCACTTTGGTGTGTGCTTGGGCTGAGCTTTAGTTTTACACGTGCAGAGGCTTCTTTTGGAGTTAAACGCCAAGTTGTAACGTGTTTTTGGTATTTAACTCTGGTTTGTGACGTGTTTTTGGCGTTTTATTTCAGAATGCAGCATAAAACTGGCATTGAACGTCAGTTTGCATCATCTAAACTCGAATAAAGTATAGACTATTATACATTGCTGGAAAGCCCTGGATGTCTACTTTCCAACGCAGTTGAGAGAGCTCCATTTGGAGTTTTGTAGCTGCAGAAAATTCATTTTGAGTGCAGGGAGGTCAGACTCCAACAACATCAGCAGTCCTTTTTCAGCCTGAATCAGATTTTTGCTCAGGTCCCTCAATTTCAGCCAGAAAATACCTGAAATCATAGAAAAATACACAAACTCATAGTAAAGTCTATAAATGTGAATTTTGCATAAAAACTAATAAAAACATCCCGAAAAGTAACTAGATCCTACTAAAAACTACCTAAAAACAATGCCAAAAAGCGTATAAATTATCCGCTCATCACCAACCACCTCAAGAGCCTTATGAGCCATACTTAGAACCACCACCTCAATACACACCATCTCCATATCTTTATCAAGAGGAACCACCTCCGTGTTATGAGCCCTTTCTCCAAAATAATGAACCCTCCTATCCACCCCAAACCACTATGGAGAACACACTTACCTCTCTCATTGGTCTCACCTCTAAACTCCAAAATCTTATATCCTGCATGGACCAATCCTCTACCTCGAATACTTAACCCTCAAGCTCTAGTGCACTTCCTTCTCAACCACATAATAATCTCTCCATCCCATCACCACTCTCCATTGAAGAGCACCCACATCCATCAATCCAAGAGCAACATAATCCCAGTGATGTTATTGACATGAAACAAGAGAAAAGGGATCGTCTTAGGGACGCAATGGATCGGTTACATGCGGCCTTATTTTCAGAGGAGCAAGAGGAGGCCCAAAATGTGGAGGTAGGAGAGACCCTTGAAGATGAAGGAGTAGTTGAAGGGAGTTGTCATGGAAAGGAAATCATCAAGGAGGAGTACAATTTTATGCTAGAACAACTGGACAAAGCTGCAATAGTTAAAGAGGAAGTGGTTGAAGACTTAGGAGATGCGGAACCTCCATGGGAAAGTCAAGTCATAAAGCCTCCTTTCAAGGTGTTTGATGTTGATGTTGAGGAAGGTGTACAACCTCCAAGACATATCATGGTTGAAGACTTTGCAGAGGTTGATCAAGATATGGAGGTTGAAGCTTGCAAAGTGGTGGAAGAATTTAAAGAAGAGCACAAGGGAGTGGAGCTTGCAAGATCATTGGAAGCACCTCTCCCAAAGCCATTACCGTCCAATACAACATTCAAGTGGGTAAAATTCTTATTCTTAACCTTTACTTTCCCACTTGAATATGGGATACTAGAGACGGATGGTCAACTTAGAGCTCTTTGTGGCATTAAGTGTAAGAGGAAGATGGTTAGTGGTTGGAGTTGTCAAGCAAGGTTCAACATGGTTGTGTGCTCAAAGTTTAAACGAAAAGGTTGGTGTAGAGCTCAATTGAATGGTTCTAGGATGTTGTTTGGACGCTTCAGTGACAATTCAGATTGCTTGCCACCCGATTGGAACAATGGTGATCAACACAAAGACGGGTGCAAAAGCAAGGTTTGGGACCCCGGAATTCATTCTAGGAATCAACACTCTCGAGGCCTTGTCACTTGCTTCAACTTACTTGAAGGCGTTATGCGCCTAGTTTGGGATCCCAGAGGTTACTGGAAATACAAACATTGATGGAGATTCCTGGACGAGTTCAAGCACAAGCCACCATGATAGGGAACTCACCAATGTCCAACTTAAGGACAATAACTAAAAGTGCTAGGTGGTAGACAACTCACCACGGTATGATCATTCTTTTCTTCCTTCTTAGTTTTATTTAGTGACTCTTCTCATTATTTCTGCACTAAAAAAAAGAGAAGATCGACGCGCAAGTGCCTAGTGCGCGTCCGCGTCCTTGTGGATGCGAAAAGGGTTAGATTGAACAGAGAACGGCGTGGGAGCTGGGCGAGAAATGTGCCTTAGGTACAATCCCGCCCACGCACACGCGTACTATACGCGTGCGCTTTTGGCGACCCACGCGTCCGCGCGGTTGGGGAAATCGGCGTAAAACCTTGTTTTACCCGATAGTTATGCTGGACTGGGGCTGGTACTGTGCTAGAAGCACAAATTCACCCACACGTACGCGTCCCTGACGCGTGCGCGTCCTTTTCCACACATGGCCACCCACGCGTCCGCGCACGGTGCGCTTCCACGCCCTTCCCTTTCTCTCCATGCACGCGTACACGTACCGTATGCGTGCGCGTCGATTGCGCCGCCTGCTTTCTCTTCTCTCTCCTCCCTTCTCATCCTTATTCTCTTTCTTTCTCTTTTGTTTTTTTCATTTGCATACTCGCATTCATGGTATTTTAAATTTGTTGTTTCCTCTCCTTTTCTCTCTATATCTCTTGTTTTTCCATTGGTGATAAATGTTCTTATTCAATTGTTGTCTCTTTTCTGGTATTATTTTAGTGCTTAGTGACTTGTTTACGCTATTGGGTGATATTATTTATCTGTCAATGCCAATCTTTTATGATACCTGTGTTCCTTTTGAATTGACATGAATTTATATTATCTTTCATCACATATTATCTCTTTCCCATTGTTGCAATGTTTGCATTGTTGATATGCCATTTGCTTCTACTGTTTTCTCACTTGCATGTTGTAGCTACCATGTAATTGAGACCCTCATTATTTGGCATTAACCCAACCATATTTTATTTGTTTTCTATCCTTGTTTTTGGGTTACTTTTCTTCCCTTTTCTCTTCTTTCAGGATGGCCACCGAGAAGGAAACCGGAAGACGTTTACATGGCACAACAGACAAGTCCATCTGCACATTCTTTGAAGGAAAGCATCAGTTGTAGCAACCCGTCCACTTGCACATCTTTGCATGCACCGAGGACGGTGCAATCTTTAAGTGTGGGGAGGTCAATACTGACTTCCGCGGGTCAGTTACTTCCTTTTCAACACCAATTCTTACTTTTCTTTGTAGTTAGTTGTTGCATTTGCATGTTTGATTGCATGTTTGTTTGATTTGGTGCATATTCTACCACTGCTTGGTTGAAGTAATATTTTTCTTTTCAAGAAACTATTTTAGGTATTTCACTAATTTGAATTAAATTTTTGTTAAACTTGTTTGAAGAAATTTTATTTTGAAACACGGTTTAGAGCTCAAACACACAAAACCAGTAAGATTTTGAGCCTATTTGATTGGTTGCATTTTATCAACCAATATGTTTTATTTTTGTGTGTGTTGTTCTCTCTATATTTCCATTGTTTAATGTATGTATGCACTTACATGATTGAGGTCTTGTTTCACTTAGCTTACATACTCATATGGCCTTAACCTTTTCATTATCCTTTGCAAACCAAAGTTGAGCCTATTTTACCCATTTGTTCTTTACTTTAGCTCATCACTAAATCTAAGCGAAAAACAATAATGTCCCTAATTTGAATCTTTGGTTAGCTTAGACTAGTGAGAGTGCTCACTAATTAAGTGTGGGGAAATTGGGATTGAAAACATTTAGTTTGAGAATTGGGTGTTGTATATTCTTGTGAAAATGTGAAAAAGTATGTTGAGGACATGTTTATGCATGAAATACCTTAATTATATGCATTGAGAAAAACAAAAGAAAAGAAAAAAATGATATGAGAAAAAGAAAAAAAAAGCAAATAATAAAAAAGGGACAAAATACCCCAAGTTAAGTAATAATATCAATGCATATGAGTTGTACTTAAATTTGGGATGCATGAATGTGTGGTAAACATAGTTAATGGACAGTTAGATCTTGCATTGTAATTACATGGATTGTCTTAAGTTAGGTGGGAAGTTTAGGTTAATTAAGGATTCAGATTTTAGTCCACTTGACCCTAACCCCATTACAACCCTTAAAAGACCTCTTGATATGTGTATCTGTGCATTAATTCTTTGTTGATTGGTAGAAGAAAAGCAAGTCTTAGAAAGCAAGATTAGTAGAGAATTGAGAGAATCGAACCTTAAACACCTGAGCGATTAGAGTGTATACACCTCCAGTGAGGGTTCGATGCTCGATTCTTTGTTCCAAGCTTTCATGAGCTATCTTCTTCTTGCAAGTTATTTATACTTCATTTCTATTATTTGAATGAGTGAAATTCAGTTCATATTTGTTCTTGAAAGATTTAGTTACTTTTGACCAAGTAGGTAAAAGCATTTTGTATTTAGTTACATTCATACAAATAGGTTGCATTTCATACATCCTACCATTTTGCCTTCACTCTTTATAGTCTCTCTTGAGCTTAGTATGAGGACATGCTAATGTTTAAGTGTGGAGAGATTTGATGCACCACTATTTCATGGTACATCTTGTGCTTAATTGAATGGATTTTATCCACTAATCTCACACTTATTCATTGAAATCGCATGTTTTACATTTTCCTTCCTGATTTTGTCCTATGGTTGAAAACATGCTTCTTTGGTTTTAATTTAGCTATGTTTAATCCCCTCTTATTACCATTCAATGTCTTGATATGTGTGTTAAGTGTTTTCAGAGATCACAGGGTAGAAATGGCTTAGAGGATGGAAAGAAACTATGCAAAGGTGGAAGGAATATAAGAAATTGAAGGAACTGCAAAGCTGTCAAGCCTGACCTCTTCGCACTCAATCGATCATAACTTGAGTTACAGAGGTCCAAATGAAGAGGTTTTAGTTGCGTTGGAAAGCTAACATCCAGGGCTTCGCGATGATATATAATTTTCCATAGTTGATCTGGCGTTCAGGGACGCGCACGCGCAAAGCACGCGGACACGCGCATCTACAAAATTTCCATCGGCGCGTACGCACGCATGACGCGTACGCGTGCATGAGCCGCGACCTGTACGTACCAAAAATTGCCCCTAGTGATTTCTAGGTTGTTTTTGACCCAGTTTTCGACCCAGAAAACACAGATTAGAGGCTATAGAGTGGGAGAATCCATTCATGCATTCGACACAACTTTCATTCACATAATTTAGGTTTTAGATGTAGGTTCTAAAGAGAGAGGCTCTCTCTTCTCTCTTAGGTTTTAGGATTAGGATTTCTTCTTCTTCTCAATTCCAGGTTCAATGTTCTTTTAATTTATTTTCTCTTTTATTTGTTTATGAACTCCATGTTAGATTTGATTTCTTTATTTAATGCAATTTGAGGTATTCCATATTTGTGATTTTAATTTAGCTTTTTACATTCTTAGCTTGTGTTGAGTAATTGGAGACACTTGAGTTATCAAACTCCTTGTTGATTGAAAATTAGAATTCTTTGCTGATTGATTTGAATTCCCCTAACTCTAGTCTTTTCTTAGGAATTGACTAGGACCTGAGTAATCAAATTGATTTATCCACTTAACATACCTTCATAGTTAGAGGTTGACCAAGTGAAAGCAAAAGCCAATTCTCATCACAACTGATAAGGATAACTAGGATAGGACGTCCAGTTCTTATACCTTACAAGGGTTTTCTTGATAATTAGTTTACTTCCTTGTCATTTGCATTCCTCGTTCAAACCTTTCAAAAACCCAAAAAGATACTTTTCTCATAACTAATAATAACACACTTCCCTGCAATTCCTTGAGAGATGACCCGAGGTTTAAATACTTCGGTTATTAATTTTGTTAGGGGTTTGTTACTTGTGACAACCAAAACTTTTGCACGAAAGGATTCTTTGTTGGTTTAGAAGCTATACTTTCAACAAGAATATAATTGTGAATTCTTTACCACGCAAAAATCCGTTCGTCAATGACCATAATTAGTCATTTTATCTGTATTTTTCAATTGATTAGTTTGCTGCACCTCTCTTTAATTGGCAAAAATAAAGGCTTGAGAAGAATGGAAATCAATATCATCATGAAGAACAAGCCTTACTGCAGCAACTGAGCCCACTTCCACAACCTCATAATTATACCCAAGGTTTACAACAAGATCCACACCTATTAAAATTCTCCAAGCTTTGCCGAAGTAACCGAGGTAAAATCAAAGCTTGCACTAAAACCAGTTAGCAACCTTCCATTCATGTCTCTAATAATACATATGCAAGTTGTTTTTTCATTATGTAGAACTGAATCGTCTGTGTTTAGCTTAACAAAAGGAGATTTTGGGGGTGTCATTTAATCTGTCTCTCAACATAATGGCCAACTACCTTTCTAATTCGACTCGCTTTAGTCTGAGCATACTAAAAGTTATTTGCTATATAGACAACAAGGGGAGCAACCTTTTCCTCCTCAATAATATCATCATCATTAAAAATCAATTTATTTCGTCAATATCATAAGAAATTCATGGTAGTAATAAAAAGAAGAAGTCAAGATTGTCCTTGATAGGAAGATTTGATAGATAAATTTTTTAACAGCCAAATCAAGAATTAAAAAATGTAATTTATTCTCTTAATTATTTTTTAATATTTAAATAAGTAAAAATTTAAATATATATGTTAATTTTTTAAATATTAAAAGATAAAAAATACAAAACTTTTTATTTAAAAATTAAAAAGATGAGTTAAAAAGATGAATTAGGACTTTTAATATTTTTTATATAAACTAAATAAATTAAAAGATACTAATAAAACATAAATTAAATAAACAGTTTTCGTGCATCCATGGATAAATACACTAGTTGAGTTGAAAATGCATTTGAAAGTATTCTGGCCCAGCCCAGCATAGCGGGGACCCAGATCCAAATGCCCGGCCGCCTTAGCGATTACCAGAACCGGAGAGTGACCCGATCATCACCCCTCCTGCGTGATCCTTGACAGTTGGAGAGGAAACATCCAGAAAAGAGGACTTGCCCATGTGGGGCTCACACTAGTATAGAGTATATAAGGGGAGAGTCTTATCCCTCCCCCAGGTACATCACTCACTCTGACAAAAATCCCCTACCTTATACGAACACTGACTTGAGTGTCGGAGTCCCTTTTGCTGGTGGACCATCCCCCTTTTTTACACACGCTGCTCGGTAACTCGGAGGAGCTTCGCATCAAGGCTCATTAACACCCATCTCCCGGTCGCCCCACCTTTTTCACCTTCAGATCCGACCCGTTCGAAAAGTGAGCAATTGAACATTTGGCGCCGTCTATGGGGACCAGCGAGAATGAATTTCCTGCTGGGACCGGTCGAGGAGCAGGAGGAGGAGGAAGAAGTGCGCGAGGAGGAGGGAACCCGCCTGATGAGCAAAATAGCCTCTAGGGCTTCCTCTCGTAGGAACGGCGCTCCTTCCTGTTCCCCGGAAAGACGTCCCTTCGGGGGAACGGGTGGAGACAACGTAAGGATCATGCAAGAGTTGCGCCACCGAGTGCAAAATCTTGAAAGGGAGCTGGCGACTAAGGACTGCTACCATCCCAGCCCAAGCATCTCCCATACCCGATCTCCCCCTAGCAGATCGAAAGCCCGAGGGAGAAGCCCCCGAAGGGACCGTACAAGGCGCAGAGCAGACCCACGATCTCCCTCGACCCATGACGGGTCCGAAGGTCAACGAGAGAACAGAGAGAGGTCGAGAAGGCGACGTGACCCCGTAATCATTGGGGCGACTCCTCTTCACCCATCCATCCTCAAGGTCCGGCTGCCAAAACACTTTGACAAGCCAACGGAAATGAGGTACGATGGAACCCTAGACCCTTAGGAGCATCTGACGGCCTTTGAGGCCAGAATAAACCTCGAGGCTGTTGGCGACGCGGTAAGGTGTCGTGCGTTTCCCGTGACCTTGGCAGGGCCGGCAATCCGGTGGTTCAATGCGCTCCCATAGGGGTCCATTACGACCTTTTCAGACATAATTCGTTGTTTTTCAGCGCAGTCACCATGCGCATTGCCAAAGCCAAACATCCTATCAACCTCCTAGGGGTCACCCAAAGAGCCGGGGAGCCGACCAGAAAGTTTCTCGACAGATTCAACGACGAATGTTTAGAAATAGACGGCCTGACCGACTCAGTGGCCAGTCTATACCTGACAAACGGTCTGTTCAATGACGATTTTAGAAAGTACCTCACTACTAAGTCCGTCTGGACAATGCAAGAAATCCAGAACGTGGCCAGAGAGTATATTAATGACGAGGAAGTTAGCCAGGTGGTGGCGGCCAACAAACGTCAGCTGGCCAGCCCTCCTCCCCGTCAACCCGGACACGGTGAAAAGCCGAAAGATTTGTATTAAAGAAATACTTCTTTTTTTTTTTTTACCGAAGATAAAAAGACTCGAACCCACAACCTCTAAAATAGGTAGGGAAAGATTATGCCATTTAAGCTATAATTCTTAGTTTAGAATAAATAATTTTTGAATGTTTTATAAAAGTATATAACTATATATCACTTATGTTGTTGTTAGAGAAATTATTAATTTAAGAAAATTTATTATTTATCAACATTGTGGTAAAACTAAGTCAATATGCCTTCCCTCGTACTCGCACAAATTCATTGATAGGAAGACAAGCCAAGCCGCCTCTCGTCTCAAAAACAGTGCTGAACTATGGTGCAAAAATACACTTAATGAGAAATTATTTTCAAGCAATTAAATGTCACTGCCTCTACAACCATCTTGGTCAGCTTCAGATTATTTAGTTCATACTTCATACTCAATGCATTGTCCAAGGAGAAAATATCCAAAACAATACAATGCGCACCCACGAGAAAATGATAGGTTGCGTGTGGCACTGCTGTAACGTTAAAGTGATTTCATAACGCTAAAGGAGATGTAATACTTAATATACATCTGTCACTGAAATCAACCTAATATTTATACCTCATACAAAAGGATTTTACAACAAGCGCAATTAAAATTATACTGGACGAAAAGAATCACTGTCGTCACAATTCAAAATTGTATAGAATAGGTTACATCTGAATGTTATAGTATCTGAATTTTCAAAATTCGTACACAAATTTTTCTTCATCCCTTAGGAAAGTATAGAAGATTAACCCAAACCAGTAGACAACTATGACTAATCAATTTTGACTGAGGAGTAGATGAGCCTAGTGAACCAAAAGCAAGCATAAAATCCTATAGTACCGGTTACCACAAAGAACGCATAAGAAGCTATGAGCATGTACCCAAAGTATAATATTGCAGATACCAACTTTGTGATCTCAAGCTTGGTGAAGAAGTAGAATGTGGCATAGAGGAAGAGATAAAGTGCGGAAGAACCAGAAGTGAGATATGACCGCCACCACCACAAGTAATCCTCACTGCACAACTGGAAGTAGCAGAGAACAATGGTTATTTCGGCACAAGTGATGATCAGGATGATGAAGACCAAAAAGAGGAATCCAAAGATGTAGTAAAACTGATTCAACCAGATTGAAGTGAGGATGAAGAAAAGTTCAATGAAAACAGCTCCAAATGGGAGTATTCCACCAATCAAAACCGAGAAGACTGGGTTCATGTACCAAGCCTGCTCAGGGATCTGCCTTGGGATTTTATTTGTCTTCACAGGATTTTCAATTGCTGGCTTCTTGAACCCAACATAACTACCAACGAAAACAAGTGGAACTGAAATCCCAAACCATAAGAAGATCAGAGCAAACATAGTTCCAAATGGCACAGCTCCAGATGATTTTTCGCCCCATATGAGAGTATTTAACACAGAGAAAACGGCAGATACAATTCCAGGGAACACTACTGCCGTTCTGAGGGCCATTTTCTTCCACTCCGTTCCCTTGAACATTTTGTATAAGCGAGTTGAAGCATAACCAGCGAAAATTCCCATGAAAACCCATAGCAAGAGCATGGCTGTCATTAGGCCACCTCGGTTTGAAGGAGAAAGGAACCCAAGCACAGCAAATATCATGGTTACCAATATCATTCCAAAAAACTGAACACCAGTTCCAACATAAACACAGAGCAAATCTGAGTTGTTAGGGGGCCTAAACACATCACCATGGACAAGTTTCCAACCAGTCTCTTCTTGGGCTTCTTCTTGGGTCTCAAGCTCATTGTACTTCGAAATGTCACGGTACAGTGTCCGCAGCATTATCATTGCTACCATTCCCGAGAGGAAGAGAACAATCATTAATGAGTTAACAATTGAGAACCAGTGAATTTGGTCATCATTCATTAACAAATAGGCATCCCATCTTGAAGCCCACTTCACCTCACTTTCCTGAAGGTGGCAGGCAAAGGCAGTATAAGCATATGATGAGATACAATTCAGTCATACTTCATGAAATCAGCAAAAGGACAAGGATGATAATGAAGGCAACTCCAACAATTAGAAGAGAGAGAACGAAAAGGTAGTTTATAAGAGAATATATTATTAAAAAGAACCAAGCATTAAAAGGCACTCTCCGTGCTATTTACCGCTGGGATCATGCACACGACCAACATTCTTAAGAACAAAAGCATGCATGCAACCAACATATACTTTTCCATTTATCATCTCCATAACCATACCTGGAAGTCAACGTCATATGTGAAGATAATCTCCTTGTTTTCTTCAACCTCTTGAGGAGTGTTGGAGTTGACAACTGTGTGTTTAGCATGGGGGTCACAGGTTGTTAGACGAATCTTTTCATCCCACTTACCATCATATTCATGTTTGATACTACACATCAACATGGAGATTTGTTAGATATACAACCCTTTTTAAAAGGAAACCCAATACAAGAGACTCCTAAAAGTGAGGAAAAGCATAAACAAGATAGAGGACAATAATAGTGACCTGAATGGCTTAACCTCAAAGCCCACAATCCTAGCAGATTCCGTCACTGCATCTTTATGAAACTTAACAGTAAATGCCAAATGATTGTGAATAAAAAATTTCTCCTCCTTAACCTGTAAATTTAGCTAAAGTAAGTAACGAAACGACTTGGCATTCAGAATAAAGGACATGGCGCTATAAAATAATAAGCATACCCCACTGTACAGCCCTTTGAGTCCGACATGGTAACCAAGCTGATAAAAATAAGAATCCTCCTGATCGGTCCTTTTTATGGGAACAACTAGAGGAAGGTTATCTAGGATCCTGTATGTAGAGGGAGGAACCAGGATAGAGCATACTAAGATTGCAGCAAATCAAGGGAAAAGACAATAATAATTTTATTCAGTATGATGTCATCAAAACACTAGCATGCCTTACATGTTCACCCGATACTCATCGTTGATCTTCTCTTTGAACTCCTTAGCAGTTTTGGCATCGAGTTTAAGTTTACACACAACATTGCACATTTGTGGCTCACGCATTTTGAACTGCAAGAATGTCAGTAAAAATCGCTTCATTTACTCCTAAACCAAAAACACTTGTTAACAAGAGCTTACTTCTTGAATTCTCCCTAAATATGAAATAGTCAAGAGATAACATGCATGCATGCAAAACTGACCACATAAAGAGAATTTTCAATGCGGTCACCACGAAGTACTTCCCCGAGATTTTCAGCACTATCCTGTATTTTTTCTGGACGACAATAAGGAAGTGAATAATATGTGTATGGAAGCTGGGTCTTTGTTGATGTTAATTTGTTTACTTTCACTTGTAATTGATCTCCCTACATCAAAGGAATATTTAAGAATTCAGTTAACAACTTAAATATATACATACATTTTATAAAAGAAGAATTTTGTTAAGACAGAGACGTCAGATATACACAAATTCTGAAATATCATTACTTTGGCCAAATGAACATCATATCATGTGAAGAAGAAATATCAATTTGAGAAACTGTATGAATTATTTTTGAAACCGCCACAACAAAGTAGAGGATAATACAAAAAGCCTATACACCTTAGTTGTCAGTTTAGTTCAATTCTCCAATATACATCTTTCAAGGATACATCAGAAATTGCAATTGTCAACACTAAAGTACTTGCAATTGTCAACACTAAAGTACTAAACAACTATTTCTAATTACCGATATATAGTACAAACACCCATCCTAAAATTCATTTATAATGCAAAAACCTTAACACCATTATCAAATAAAAAATCCAAATCCAAAAAAAATTTCCGAAAACCGAACAAGAAGATGCATAAATAATACTAGCTCCTACACCCTCACATAGGAAAGAGAGTGAGTTACTGTACTGAAACCATAATCTTTTGACTAGGTACAACAGTTAGCTTAACTGTTACTGATTGAACGCAAACCAGCTAAAAGGTAACATATCAACAAACTAGCCACCCTCTGCAGTCTACAGTATATCTCAGGTAGCATATTAATACATAAATCTGAGGAGAAATGAAATCAAATCCTTCGATGTAACCAAATGAACGTTATTTCAATCAATCGAAACCGATCCAACAACCCTAAAAGCCTTAAAATCTCATAAACCTCTCATTCAACGATTAATCACTAGTATGAATCAAATCCAGCACAGATCCAACTTGCGAGATTCGAACACAGTTCAATTTAATCACAAAACAGAACAGATGGAAATGGAATCTGAGGTTTACCTTCTGGAAATCCTGCGGGGCGACGCCGGGGAGGTAGAAGGAGTGAGCTCCATGGATGAGGAGTAGCAGAAGAACAGCAACCGCAGAGAGCGATTGAGATCTCAAAAACGCCATGGCGTTCGAGATCGAGATCTAAGGAAACCCGTTCAAAAACGGTGTGTCGTTGTTGTTAACTTGTTATAAGAACGAGGTGGAAATGAATGAAGACGAAGAAGAAAGCGAGCGTAGTAACTGTTTTAGTGTCGTCTACTTATTGGATCTCGCCTTACTTGAATCTGACCCAACGCGTTTTTACATCACTTTTCTTTGTTCTTTTTAAAGTATATATAAAAAAGGGCAAAACACTAAAATAAGCCAAGGGGAAGAAATTTTTACGTAAATCCGTCAAACCAAAATTTTTTTTATGAATCAACCAATGCATGTTTATATGTAGTTCGAATTAATTAGATTCGAACTCAATCTACACATAATTCGAATCATATTGCTTCGAATTATACACAAAACTCACACACACTAATTCGAATCAACTTGATTCGAATTACACACATACAATAATTCGAATCAAGTTGATTCGAATTACACCCTGATTTATTAAAAAAATTAATAATTTATTAAAAAATTTATTAAAAAATAATAATTTAAAATTAAAAAAATATATATTTTATTTCATGTATTAAAAAAAATCTAACAAAATATTTAATTACGAGACTTTTTTTAAATATTAATGAGCTATCAATTCAAATTCCATACAATACTCTTTTGTCCATTTTTAATAGCTCATGAATATTTTTTAATAAATTTTTTTAAATTATATAGTGAGATATTACATGATTCGAATTACGCATGGAAAGTTCAATCACTCTGATTCGAATTACGGTGAGCAATTCGAATTCTATACAATACTCTTCTGCCCATTCTTGATAGCTCATGAATATTTTTTAATAAATTTATTTTAATTATATAAACCACAAAAAAATAATGCAAAATAATTTAAAAAATGACTTAAAAAATATTAGGAATACTATAAAAATTTGTAATGTTCTAATGATTTAGGTAAATACATGCATGTACACAAATTTTAAATAAAATACTCTAGATAGTCAATAATAATTTAAAAATTAAAGAATATATTTTATTCCATCCAAAATAATTAAAAAATATATTTTATTCTATACAAAATAATTTAAAAAAATAGCTTAAAAATGTTACGAGTACTATAAAAGTTTGTAATATTCTAGTGATTTAGGTAAATACATGATAAAAATATATTTCTTTAATTTCTAAATTATTAATGTCCTAAGTCATTGCAAATTTTTATAGTACTCCTAACATCTTTTAAGCCATTTTTAAATTATTTTGCATAGAATAAAATATTTTTTGTGGTATAATTAAAATAAATTTATTAAAAAGTATTCATGAGCTATCAAGAATGGACAGAAGAGTATTGTATAGAATTCGAATTGCTCACCATATAATTCGAATCAGAGTGATTGAACTTTCCATGCGTAATTCGAATCATGTAATATCTCACCATATAATTTAAAAAAATTTATTAAAAAATATTCATGAGCTATTAAAAATGGACAAAAGAGTATTGTATGGAATTTGAATTGATAGCTCATTAATATTTAAAAAAAGTCTCGTAATTAAATATTTGTTAGATTTTTTTAATACATGAAATAAAATATATTTTTTTAATTTTAAATTATTATTTTTTAATAAATTTTTTAATAAATTATTAATTTTTTTAATAAATCAGGGTGTAATTCGAATCAACTTGATTCGAATTATTGTATGTGTGTAATTCGAATCAAGTTGATTCGAATTAGTGTGTGTGTGAGTTTTGTGTATAATTCGAAGCAATATGATTCGAATTATGTGTAGATTGAGTTCGAATCTAATTGATTCGAACTACATATAAACATGCATTGGTTGATTCATGAAAAAAATTTTGGTTTGGCGGATTTACGTAAAAATTTCTTCCCCTTGGCTTATTTTAGTGTTTTGCCCTATAAAAAATTAAACAAAAAAATAAGTATAGGTACATTTCCAACAAACAATAAATATGTCGGATATTCAATTTAATAGGTATCTAGATGATTATTGTTACGGTGGGTAATCGGAGATTAGTGGATTGGATGGCGTTGGTTGGCCCAATCGTTGAGAGAGGAGGCCTTCGAATGGGTTAGCACTTCGGGAGCCTCCGTCCGACTTGCGTGCGTGAAAGAATGGGGGGTGGTACCTGCAAAGACACTCCGATGCCTAAGTCAGCAAAGGATTAAGCAGGTTTAGAATGTATTGGAACTTGGAGATACCTGAGGAGTGTCAGGGTATTTATAGTGGTGATCAAATAACCACCGCTGAAGTAGTTCCACCTTTTAAGGTGGATAACCGTCCCTTTATCTTAGGGAAGTTGAGATATGGCTCCTGGAAGTGGGTAGAGAGATTTTAGGGACAGTTACTCATTGGAATGAGTGATTATCTGCCAATTAATCATCGTCCCCGACTTCTTCAGGATTGGTCGTGATAGGAACCGACTTCATAGGGAGGAGGTCGGTTCAAGGCGAGGCTCAATCCTCCTGGATTGGGCCTTTTGTTGGGACCTGGGCCTCATCGTTGGGCCAGGGCATGAACAATTATGCTCATTATTTTTAAGGTTATTTCTTTTGATTCGATTTACTCATGCACAGTTAATAATGGCTAGATATTCAATTTACTAGGTGTGCAAATGATTATTTGAATGTTAAAGTTTATGAGGTAATTTAGGGTAGAGTATTTTTTACTTTATTGAGTCAATTCTAAAGTTTATTGTTCACATTGTTTACAAAAGTCATTATCTACCAAACAAAACAAAAAAAATTAATTTTAATGGACGTGAAAATGTTTTACATAATCCTACAATTAGGGGGCGGAGCCACACAGTAGGGCAAATGGGGGCATGACCCTCCTAATTTTAATTTTTTACATGTAAATTATATGTAGATTTCAGTTTAGCTCTCCTTAAAATTTTATTTTAATCTTATTTTATTATATAATATTTTTAACCTCCTCAAATATTTCATCTAGCTTTGTCCTTAGTACAATTATAATTGCTCTTTTAGATGATCATTCACTTATTTAATATAAAAAAATATTTATTTTATTAATGTAACATTATGTGTTTAGATGCACATGTAAAATAATTTTATACTGACAGTACATTAAAATTAAATTCTAAAAAAAATTATTCTACACAAAATAGTGGCCAAATTTGTTTATTAGAATTTTAAAATATTGGAATACCCTTAGAAGCTAATTTGAGGTTGGTGAAGACATGAAAGTCGATAGTAGATAAAGTGAAAGAAAAACTCAACTTATGAAAAGTTAAAGTGCTCAATAAACCAAGTTGGTCCTCATCAATTCAGTGTTAAATAGTTTGTCGATATACTACTTAAATCTGTATAAATGCTAAAGACGGTTACAAATAAATTGATATCATTATAGAAGAGGTTCATATGAAATAAGGAGGATAGCAAGAATAATATGACGATGATAAGATGGAAAATAGTGCAGGTTTCAAAGAAGTTAGGTGGTTTAGGGGTGGGGGACGCAGTGATCCGCAATACAACACTTCTTTTAAAGTGGTGGTCAGCTTTTAAAGAAAGAGTATCTGTTACGGAAGAAGATAGTGTGTTCCTGTAACAATATGAATCCCAATGTGATATTATCCAATCAGTCAATACCTACAAGAAGGGGTCCATGGGAAGATATTTGTCAATTACAGATTAAGGAGCAACATGTGAGAGACAAGATGATTATTGGGCTGTTTATGGAGATAGGTGGTGGTAGAAAGACTCATTTTTGGGAAGATGTCTAGCTACAAAGTGGTGCGTTAAAAGATCAGTTTCAAAGACTCTTCTTAATTTCCAACCAAAAAGAATTCATCAGGGAATTATGGGTTTTTAGATGGGCTTGACTGGATTTGAAACTTTCAATGGAGGCGAGAACTATTCCAATGGGAGTTGGACTTAGTGAATCAATTACATGATAAGTTGAGGCCAATTACACTAGCATATGACAGACACTACAAGAAAAACGTTGAGTACCTTCGGATTCTCCGTCATAAAAACGAACAAAATCCGACAATAATTAAGTTACCATCAAAGGAATCAGACGGTATAAACCCCGCCGGTAACATAATACCGATGGATTTTTTTGTGTTCGACGGTAATTTCTGTCGAATTTAGTGACAGAATATAGTTAGTAAGAAAACAGAATCTATTAAACGTTACCGACGGAAATGTTTTTCAATTTTTTTTAAAAAAAATTGATTGGACTCTTACCATTCGAATATTCTGACGGTAATTTCAATGGTAGTCTCTTTTTTTTAATAATCTTTTTTTCGTCCATCTATAATGTACCCTGATAATTAATAATTGAAATATTTCTTTAAACTTGATTTAAAATATCAAAAATATAAATTAAAAATAAGGAACGATGGTAATTGAGATATCTTAAACAATGCTAACTATATTACATTCTTCGCAAAGTTTGGTAAAGAAATACATATCACAGAACTATGTTTATATTAACCCTATTCAGATTCATCATCCTTTTCCTCTGATTCACCATCCTCCCCTTCCGAGGTAGTTTTATGATCATCAAACTCGTCTTCTTCTTCTTTGTCGCCATCGACCTCGTCTTCTTCTTGAAGATCGTCGTCCTCCGGTGGAAATGTGTCGGCATCTATTCCACGGTCAATGATGCCATCATTTATAACAGTCGACCTAAGGGTGATCGGCTCATCGGTATCAACTACCGTTTTCGAATGAGTTGAGTCGTCAATCTGGTAAGGTTCTTGACCATCTATCTTATCATCAGACTCGATGCACCCTCTTAGTTTAGTTTTAACCACAACCACCCAACTAGACTTGCATAAATCTGGATAAGGCAAATAGTATACTTGTCGTGTATTTTGAGGTTGAATAAAAGGATCGTACTGCCTAAATTTCTTGGTTACATTAACTTCAGCGATATCGTAGTCCTTGTACTTTCGTATTCCCTGTCATGAACTTGAATCATACCATTCACATTAAAACACATACACCTTGTACGTAGTGCGATAGAAATACTCTAATTCAATTATGTTGTGCAACACACGAAACCAATCATAATGACTCCTACTTGAATCCCCAAGAATCCAAAATCTAGTGTTATCTATTTTTTTTTCAATAGACTACTGTAAGGTATATAACTGATATCCATTAAAATCGTATATCTGGTAGCTAGTGTCCTTATTCATTGGGTCTCAATTAAGTGCAATTAGTTTTAAATCTGTTGTGTCAGTTAGATGCATGCTGACATATTCTCTAAACCAGCATTAAAAATTGTTTAATGAGGTATCAGGATTTGCCTCTTAGAATAACCTATATGATAGAATAAGATAAAGAAGTTTTGATTAGATTAAGAAGTTAGTATCTTACCGATTGCAATATTTACGAAGACTTAAAAAACTCACATAAGGTAGGGTTAAATTCGGTCATAGTTAAGCAACACATGCAGATGTGCGTCATCAATCTCCTTCTACTCTAACTAGTAGTCATTGTCCACACCAATTGCAGCTCCTTCCGAAAAAAAATTAGGTATGTTGTTCCACTTGACGAGAATTCTCCCCTCTCATTGTTCCTTACAACCCTTGTTCTACGTGACTCAACATGAGATTGAAAATAGAATGAACAAAATGCAAATATTTCCTTAGCTAGGAATGCTTCACAGATGCTGTCCTCAATCCAAGTTCTGTTCTTCACGGTGTACTTGAATGAACCAATCATCCTCTCAAATGGGTACATCCACCAAAATTAAAAATGGCCTACATAGTATTGCTTCATACGATAGGTGGATTGCTAAGTGTTCCATAATGTCAAAAAAATATAGAGAGAATATCTTCTCTAACTTATAAAGTATGATTAGAATGTTCTTGTCTATAACAGTGAGATCATTAATGTTAAGTTTCGTAGCATATAACTCGTTAAAGATCTCACTTATTTCTATGAGGGTTTCTAGATGTTAGTTGGAAGTTCTTTGAATGCGACAAGAAGCAAAGACTCCATGAAGACGTGACAAGCATGACTCTTTAATCCAGCAAGTCTACCCTGTGACATGTTTGCACACTTATCCAAATTAAAGGCGTAACCATAAAAAAAACTTTAATCATCTAATCTACTTACAAACATTTTATTTTTGCTCCTTCGTTAGAGCGAACACCCCCTTTGGTTTAACTCACCGCCCATTATCAAGACTCTTTAAGTTCAGATTTGGTTACCTGCAAATGTCTACTAAGTCTAACCTAGACTTATCGTTGTCCTTTGTTCGCTCATCGTTCATTACTGTGTTCATGATATTATCAAACACGTTTTTTTCAATGTGCATCATATCAAGACAATGAAAAAATCAAGTTGTCTTTCTAATAAAGTAACTCCCAAAATATACTCTTTTTAGTCCAATTATACTCCCTGCCATATATTGGAGGTCTCAAACTTGTCCCATTATCAACGATCTTTGGAATTCTACTGACACGGTGCCAAATTTTCCTACCACTCAATCTCACATATGCCTTTTCTTATTTAGTTTTAATCTCTTTGAACGAGTCCTTATTGAACTGAAAAGGATGATCCATGTCGAGGAATCTTTTATGGCAATCAAACCACGAATACTTACCCCATTTCTTCAATTAAAATGTCTTTGTATCCTCCGTACAACAGGAACATGCCATTCTACCCTGAGTGGACCGACCTGACAACACTCTGTATGCAGAAAAGTCGTTAATAGTCCATATCAATATAGCTCGCAGTTAAAAGTGTGTCTTCGTCAAAATATCATACATTTCTACACCATGGATCCACAAATTCTTTAACTTATCTACCAAGGACTGCAAGAATATATTTACTTTGGCCTTTGGATTGTTGAGACTAGGTATGATGCAAGTTAGGAACATGCATGGGTCCTTTATGCACATTTTAAGACCCAGGTTATAAGGTGTCACGACTACAGGCCAATAACAGTACGCGTTATCGAAATTGAAATTTGGTGCAAACCCGTCAGAGCACAAAATTAGTCTAACATTTATGCGCTCGCTCGAAAATGTAGAATAGACTCGATCAAAATGGTTCCAAGCTTTTCCGTGTGACAGATGCGTCATGATTCCATCATCTCTCTTGTTGTTATTATGACAGGTCGTGTAAGGGGCCGAACTCGTCAATGCATACAATCGTTTCATCCAAGGACTTAAGGGCAAAGTAGTGCATCCGTTTCATCGGAATTCTCTTTAACCGATGTTTCCTAATCTATTCTCTCTCGACTTGGAAGCTTAGTAATCTACAAAATCTGCATTCAGTTATGTCTACATCCGTCTTGTAGTACAGCATACAACCACTCAAACAACAATCAATTTTCACTATATTTAGACCTAATTTCGAAACTACCTTCTTTGCTTCGTAGTGATTTCGGGGAATGCCAGTGGACTCGCCAGGTATCAGTTCGTTGTAAAGAGTGACCTACTTATCAAAAGACTCTTGGGTATGATTTGACTTCGACTTAATATTGATCATTCTAACACATGCAAACAACTCCGAATGAATCCCTCTACAAAAGTTTTACAACAGATTCTAACAGATGATAAAATTACTTTGCCTCCAGGTTAAGCTCTTCTTCAGCCTCTTCCAATTTCGTAATACATATGTTACATCAAACACCACTCGTTGTATCTCTCTTGGTTAGCCACCCAAGTCTTTTTTCCATGTTTAGGTCTCTCACCATCCAAACCCTCGTTGATTGATAATAGGACTTGTTCAAATTAGAGGCGGACTGGTTAAATCCCTCCTCGTTCACTTTTTCATGTTCCGTTCACATCCAATACCTATCCTTAAACTCGTTACGGTAGAGGTAAAGCGTTATGTCCGCAGGTCTTAATCACTTAGTTAGCCGACACTTTTGACATGGACACCTAGATACCTCATTCAGACATAAATAGTTCCATGCTAAAGACATGCGCGACAAACGCGTCAACCCCTTCAAAGAATTCAGGTTTCGAATCCCCCGGCCAGCGTTATCCCTCTCATATATCCATAGACGATGACTTGGAATCATATTGAAACACACACCCTAAAATTCAATGAACAACATAAATTATTAATTTTTTTAGAAAATTTGGCAGAGTGTATCCTATAATTAGAATCTTTCGCCAAATACATTTATCATTTTCTGCCAACGAGCTCGCTGTCGATGCGACAATGACCTCTCGATGGAGAGAGAAGACGAGAAGAGAGAGAGAAAGAGAGAGAGAGAGAGAGCATTTGGACAAGTGAGGGAGAAGGATTCCATGTTTGAATTTTAACCTATTTTACCGTCGGATTTTTTCATCGGTAAATCACCAAAACGATGCGTTTAATTAAAGTGTTATACTGGCAAAATATACTGACGGAAAATTCGACGATAATATTGGTGCCGTTGAGTTATATTTTCGCTCCAATAATTACCATCGGCTTTAGCGACGGAAAATCTCTTTCGATGGTAACCTTTTATAGCGACGAATTTCTTCTCCTTTCCGTTGAAAAATCTAACGATAAATCCGTCGGTCCAAGTCGATGCTAAATTCGGCGGTATTCGGCATTTTTCTTGTAGTAAGAGAGGATAGAGTGCAAGTTTGATAGGTAAGGTGTGTTTACTACTAACTCATTTGTGCAGGTTTTGCAGGCGAAAACAGCTCCTGAAGAAATCACAAGTTATAGCTTCACTAGAACTATTTGGAGAGTATTAGTCCGACCAAGAGTGGAGTTGTTTGTTTAGTTTGTTTTAATTGGTAGAGTGAATACAAAAGAAAGACTGAGTAGAATAGGAATAGTGAACAATGACGATAATATATGTTTATTGTGTAAGAGGGAGGTTGAATATATTCACCACTTGTTTTTTTGTTGTGAGTTTACTTGACAGGTGTAGTGTGCATGGTTATCTGTTTTTGGGAGGTTATGATCCGTTCGAGACACAATGAAAGAACACTTTAAAAATTGGACAAGAGTTCACAAAGAAAGAGGAGAAGAAAAAGTGGTTGATATGCTTCTGTGCTATTGTTTAAAATATTTCGTTAGAAATGAATAAAAGAATATTTCAGAATGAGAAAGTATGTTTGGAGGAAATTATCAACAAGTCATCGATCACTTAGCGATAAGGAATGGAATAAAAAAGATCTTTTTCGTTGTTGATGGTAATATCGAAAATGACATTGAGATTAATATATTTTTATTTTCTTTGGCTTGTTCGTTGTTTTATTCTATCGTTTCATTTTATTGTGTTGGACTTTATTTAAAAAAAAAATTAAAATACTGATAAACTTGTTCATCAAAATATAATTTTCTTTTGTATTGAATAAATTTGTCTTTCATTAGATTACTTATTTTTTAATTTTTACTGTCCTATTCTTATGGAATTTGGATTTAGAAAATAAACATAAAAATTTACGCATACGAAACAAAAAAAGGATTTAGAGAAATGTTATATGGTATAATTACTTTTTTTTTTCTTCCCCCTCTTTTTCGTGTTTTTTTTCTCTCTCTCTCTCAAAAAAAGTAATGTAAGATTCATTTCCACGACCTGTTTTCAAAGGTACTTCATTTATACGCAAGGAGAACTCCAAAACAGATCTGAGGTTTGAATAATAATAGTTGACGCGTGATCTTAGAATTTAACTCTTAACTTTTATGATTTTTTTTGTTGGTTATGATTATATATCATTACATTATTAAAAATAAGTAATTTTTAGGGAAAACACTCAATTAAATTAAGGGGTGGATTTATTTATAGAAATTCGCCAAACGAAATTCTGGTTCATGAATCAACCAATGTAGGTTTATATGTAGTTCGAATCAAGTTCATTCGAACTCTATTCACACATAATTCGAATCATGTTAATTCGTAGGGGTGTCCGCGGATCGGATCGGATCGGATATGGCCGAAAATTCGATCCGATCCGCACAATTTCCGTCGGATCGGATCGGATATGATATCCGTACTTTTTAGTGCCGGATCAAATGCAAATTTGCGGATCAAATCGGATCGGATATCAGATATATCCGCATAATTAAACCTCCTCTTTTTAATCACATTTCAATGTAAAAAAATTCAATAAAAATATTTCTTTCATACTTTTAAACTTATTTATTTCTAAAATATTTTTAATCAAACTCTTTCTAAATAACAAATAAAATAATATAATATATGAATAATAATTACTAACTAAAATATACAAACAAGTAAATATAATACCTATATATATATTTATTAATTATTATTGTGCGGATCTGCGGATATAGGGCAGATATCCGCGATCCGATCCGCAAAGGGTGCGGATCGGATCCGATCCTATCAATTTGCGGATCTGATTGTATCCGCAATTTTCGGATCGGATGCGGATATTTATCGCGGATCTGCGGATACGATCTGATTCATGGACACCCCTATTGATTCGAATTATACATAAACGCGCACACACACTAATTCGAATTAATCTGATTCGAATTATACCCACAGTCCGGGTGATTCGAATTATACTCACACACACTGCACATAGTAATTCGAATTGGCCAGACTCGAATTACTCATGATTTAATTCTGCCCATTTTTTATTAACAAATTAATAATTGATTAAAAAAATAATAATTTAAAAATTAAAAAATATATATTTTATTTCATGCATTAAAAAAAAGCTAACAAAATATTTAATTACGAGACTTCTTTAAAATATGAATGAGCTATCAATTCGAATTTCATACGATACTCTTTTGCGCATTTTTAATAGCACATGAATATTTTTTTATAAAATTTTTTAATAAATTTATTTAAATTATACCACAAAAAAATATTTTAGTCTATACAAAATAATTAAAAAAATGGCTTAAAAGATGTTAGGAGTACTATAAAAATTTGTAATGTTCTAATGACTTAGGATATTAAATAAATATTCTACATAGTCAATAATAATTTAGAAATTAAAAAAATATAGTTATGACCCATATTTACCTAAATTAATAGAACATTACAAATTTTTATAGTACTCCTAACATTTTTTTAAGCCATTTTTTAAAAATTGTTTTGTCTAGAATAAAGGACATTTTAATCCATTTTAAGCCATTTTAAGCCTTTTTTATGTAAAACAATTTAAAAAATGGCTTAAAAAAATATTAGGAGTACTATAAAAGTTTTTAATGTTCTAGACTTCTAGTAATTTAGGTAAATACTGGTCATAACTATATTTTTTTATTTCTAAATTATTATTGACTATGTAGAGTATTTCTTTAATGTTCTAAGTCATTAGGACATTACAAATTTTTATAGTACTCCTAATATCTTTTAAGCCATTGTTTAAAATTATTTTGTATAGAATAAAATATTTTTTGTGGTATAATTTAAATAAATTTATTAAAAAAATTTATAAAAAAATATTCATCAGCTATTAAAAATGCGCAAAAGAGTATTGTATGAAATTCGAATTGATAACTCATTAATATTTTAAAAAAGTCTCGTAATTAAATATTTTATTAGCTTTTTTTTAATGCATGAAATAAAATATATATTTTTTAATTTTTAAATTATTAATTTTTTTAATCAATTATTAATTTTTTAATAAAAAATGGGCTGAATTAAATCATGAGTAATTCGAGTCTGGCCAATTCGAATTACTATGTACAGCGTGTGTGTGAGTGTAATTCGAGGCTTATTCGAATGAGTGTGTGTTTGCGTTTGTATATAGAATTGGAATGAACTTGATTCGAATTATGTGTGAATAGAGTTGGAATGAATTTATTCGAACTACATATAAATGTATTTTGGTTGATTCATGAATCAGAATTTGGTTTGGCGGATTTTTGTAAATAAATCCACTCTTGGCTTAATTGAGTAATTTGCCTTAATTTTTAGGACACCAAAAAAGCGCCAACAATTTTCATTACGTATCAAATTTTCATTTGTATGAACAAATAACAACATTAGTGAAGTCAGAAACTGCAGGAAATAATCCGAAAGCGCAGAAAATTAGTATTAATACATGAACATAATGATATGCTTATGATTAAATTTTAAACAATCGATCCAAGAGCAGAAGTTGGATTGTCACGTCCATGAAAATGAAGTTTCACGTGTAAAACGGGAATTTGAAATTTATATATAGAAATTATGTATCCCTAGATCATCAATAAACATTATTTCCAAGATGATGGCATAGTTAATAGAATCAGAGTTGCATAGCATTCGTTTCATTAATTAATTGAGGATTTTTGTTTTCTGAGGCTAAAAAGTACAAACTAAAGAAAAATAGGAAAAATGAAACGTGAATGACACTCCTGGCTCCACCGACAACGTTCAAAATAAATTACTGGTCACAACTCACAAGCAACGGACGGTGGAGGTATATTTAAAGGATTGTTTTTTTCTGGAGTAACTATCCAAATTAAATCTTATCATTTTTAAAATTGAATATTTTAGCTTTTTAAAATTTAAAATACATAAAATAATTATTAATATTTATTTTTATTAGATAATATAATTTTTTTATTAGACGATATAATTTTTTTTGTTAACTAGCAAATGACCCGCGCGTACGCGCGGTTAAGTAATAATACTCATCAAGTAATAATACTCATCGAATATATTTTATAATGTAATTTAGTTTTTAACGTGTATAATAAATTTCATAAACATGTGTAAATTGTGATATAATCATTGTTTTATATTACGATGAGAAAATTTAGTGGTTAGCGGTCTTATAAATTAAATCAGAATGATGATTTATCTCCTACATTATATAGTTTGGGATAAGATGAAAAAAAAATGAGCAGCAAATAGTAAACAGGTCAAGTATTCTAATAAAAACACATAGTTTCGACTACATGGATATAAGTGGAAGTTGAGTGTTACTATTTGAACGGAAGCATGACAGTTGCATTATGGGTCTTCTTGGATAATCTGCAAAGTGTAAATATAAGTGTAGTTATTATAAAGAAATATTATGTTGAAGTAATCACATAAAGAAATAGTTATTTGATAAAAACAATTCTAAATTTTGAATTTAAAGAAGTTAATATAATATAAGTATGCTAAAAATATGAGATATCTTACCAAGCGAAGAATATTGAGACCAGTTTAAATATTTCTGAAAACTTCTTGATAGACCACATTATATGTTGATGTGGAATTGTTGGATTGATCATGAGATATTATGATCTTTAGTCCATCTTTGTTAGTAACTCTTGAAACAGCTACATAAAGTTGTCCATGTGTAAAAACAGGTTGCTTAAGTAGCAACCCAACATGATTTAAAGATTGACCTTGACTTTTATTTATGGTTATTGCATATGATAACATCAAAGGAAACTGTCTTCTTTGAAATTTGAATGGTAATTTTCCATCTGACGGGGTTAAGGTCATTCTTGGAATGAACACCTTTTCTCCAATATTGCTTCCTGATAAGACCTTAGCTTCGATTACTTTGTTGCCTAGCCTTGTGATAACCAATCTAGTTCCATTACACAGACCGGCTGAATGATCAATATTTCGAATCAACATTACAGGACAACCTTCTTTAAAACAGAGTTCATGGTTTGGGAGACCTGGTGATTTTATACTTGCTAAAAATTCTGGAGTGTGTATGCTAGCTAATGTGTCATTATCTCCTTCTTTAAAGCAAGGCGAATCTGAACTTAGGTATCTTTTCATTTCATTGTTATTCAAAGAGAGCATGTAATCATTAACTTCTTCAACAACGCTAATAGTTGGCGCAAGGATAGCCCTTCCTTGCAAATGTTGTATGTTTGAATAGTCCTTTAGATAGTCAGTATAAATTGCTTCAACAATTGCTTGGATTGGGTCATTAAAATCTGTCAGTAAAAGTTCTTGTGGTATGTCAACTAACCCACATCCATCTTCTAGTTGTCCAAGCCTTCCATCACCTACATTCAAGATCCATGTTGCAAACGATTTCAATTCCTCACTATTGTGAATTCCAGTTGAAGTTCTTAATCTCATATTCTGTGTTAAGCTCAAAATTTGGCACTCATGCCACAGGTAAGAAGAGTTAATTGAAGCATTAACAATGTCCTGTCGAGACCCTTTTGTGATAACTGGAAGAATTTGCCTGAAATCTCCGCCAAAGACTACAGTTTTACCACCAAAAGGTAATGATAAACTTGAATCATTAGTAGAACGAAGCAAGTCTCTCATAGTCCGATCTAGTGCTTCAAAACAGAACTTATTCATCATTGGTGCTTCATCCCAAATAATAAGTTTTGTTTCAGAAATTAACTCTGCCAATGGACTTCCTTGTTTAATGTTGCAAGTAGAATATTCATCAGGAGTAAGAGGTATTGCAAATCTGGAATGAGCTGTTCTTCCTCCAGGTAATAAAAGAGATGCTATACCACTCGAAGCAACTATTAAGACAATTTCACCTTTTGACCTAATAGCAGCAGATAATGTTTTCCAAATAAAAGTCTTACCTGTACCTCCATATCCATATAAAAAGAAAACTCCTCCTGAATTTGAGTTCACGGCAGCAATAATTTTATCATAAACGGTCTTCTGTTCCGATGTCATTTGTGCTAAGTATTGACTGTGTTGTTCTGCTAAGAAAACACGATCATAAGATAGTTCATCAAGTATTAATTTATTTTGCATAATTCCCCGCCGTTGAAGGTTTATGTTTTCCATATTAGGATATGGCATTGTTGGAAAATCACGCAGTGTCTTTCCGTTACTATTAAGTATTTGCTCGATTTCAATCAGAGTCAGTTGTAATAACTCAGATTCAGACAGAGTCAAATCTGCAATATGAATAAAACTTTCAATGAGTATGATATGATTTGTATGAAATCAGTAATGAATAATTTTTGTTAAAAAAAATCATTTCTTTTCTTATATTTTGTAACATATGTATAAAAGCATAATTATACAAAAGGTATGCTATAGATAAGAAATATAAAGTAGAAAGGTAGGATTAAATTTTAGATAAGGAAATAAAACCTGGTGAGTTAAACATGGTGATATGATCATGTAGTATGCCATCTGATAATAGCCCAAAACTTTTTTCCCAAACGGCCTCAGGTCGTACCATTGTGTTTGACCACAAAAGTGTTGCAAAAAGTTTGCGCACATAGTGTCCAGATCCCCAGTGACTTGCTTCTTCAATTGCGTCAACATATTCTTGATCATCATCTAATAAACCTCGTGCATAACACGCATCTCTAAATGAAGAGTAGATGACACCATTGTATGTTTTAACATCTTCATAACTTGTTGGACCTCTTACAATATTCAATAGCATTCTAAGATAGTATAATTCACCGGATGATGGTGGGACAAAGAATAATCTACCAATTACTTGAGCACTTTTTCTTGGTTCCCAAGTTCTGATGCTTCGTTTCCAGACAAAATGAGTTGGGAATTCATTGTAAGTTAATAGTCTGGCTGATTCATAAGTTGCATTTGCTTTGAACCATGCTATGAACATTGATTCTTTGATTGTTGCTCTGTTTACCGTGGTTTGCAATGTGTCGTTATCTTCAAATAGAACTGTCTGCTCATCAGGCAAGTGAAAACTCAGCCGTTCAACTGATGGTTTCCTATAATGTATATCATATGCAAATATCCTCCAAGCAGATTCACATGGAGAGATGTAGCGACAATCATGAAACATTTTTATTTCATCTACAATGAAATTAGGACGATCAACTGCTGAATTTGAATAGAAAGATGCTGTTACTCTATCATTTCCTTTGTTAATGTACTTGAATAGATACTT
This sequence comes from Arachis stenosperma, assembly GCF_014773155.1. Classification (NCBI taxonomy): domain Eukaryota; kingdom Viridiplantae; phylum Streptophyta; class Magnoliopsida; order Fabales; family Fabaceae; genus Arachis; species Arachis stenosperma. Next base: position 111,353,229 of record NC_080386.1, on the reverse strand, counting down.
GATTGAACGTGATTGATTGCACCACTCAACATTTATATGAGCACCATATTTTAACAATAGGAATCTATTATGAGGCACAACATAACGATTATCCAACTCAATACCTGAAACCTCAATGGTTCTATTATCATCTCGACGCCTATATATGGATATCCATTTTGATCAATGGTAGTAAAATCAACGAATTTTTTGGAAAATGACGAATGCACTGACCGTTTTCCATGCAAGGGGAGTTTTTCTTTGCAAGCCCACATGGCCCATGTACCATAAAATGCTTAACTGCTTCATAATAATTTGGATCATGTAATGGATCTGGGATCTCAGCTGATATGATTTTGTCAATATCTTCTGGAGAAGGATATTTATATTCTGCTGCAAGAAATAGTAATATATGCGCATGTGGCAATCCACGTTTCTGGAACTCGATGGTATATATCACTGCAAGCAAAGGTTGTTAAACACACCAATCAGTTGACTTTTTCAAACTGTAGTTTTTTTTAAATGATTAAATAATAATTTATTTACCTGCTTTGGAAACACCAAAAATTCTATTTTTATGAATGTCTTTGATAAGCTTCTCCAACTTTGCTTTGAATAACCTGCAAATTACATCAGGTCTGTCTTCAGGCTTCAAGTTGGTCTCTTTGCAATAACGTTTGATTTCTTCCCATTGTGGATTGCAAGTAAATGTAATAAATAAATCTGGATAACCAATTGATCTGCAGATGGCCATTGCATCTTGATAATTTTGGATCATATATCTTGGTCCACCTGTAAAGGTTGCCGGTAGAATAATGCGCTTTCCAATGTTAGATGCTTCAGTTTCTCCATTGAGAATTGCATCTTTTAGTCCCTTATAGATTTCAGCTCTAAATTCTTTTTGTTTTGAGTACACATATTTCAACCTAGAAGCTTCAATCATTGAGTAGGCATCAACTATGAATTGTTGAAAAAGTCTTCGAGAATAGATCAAAACACCCTCACGTAAATTTCTATGTTGTATTCTGAAAGCAAAGAAATCCCTCATACTTACATAGGAGCTTTCATTGTTAGGATTGGTGTTAACTATATTCAATGAAATTTTTTCCCTCCAACCATCTTCACCATATGGAAACAATAAAGGGTATTGTAATCCTAGGTATGACGGATGTAGTTCAGAAATCCGTTTAAGTTCACCAGACTTTGTTTCAACAATAATATCCCTTCCTTGTGTATGTGGATCAAAATCTCCGACAACCAAGCCTGCAACCTCATCAACTGATGGCAAGTTGTATGTTCTTCCATCTCTACCCCTTTTTCCAATGAGCTTAAGACGCACGTTTGTTTGGGGATTATTAGTCAGGACATCCCGCATCAAACGAAAAGATTTGGTAAGAACATTATGTGTATCTAGCATTTGTATAATGTCTGAAACTATGTGAACATTCCATTTATCTGCGTCTTTGTCAGAACTGAAAAGTAAAAGCAACTTGTGTAATTATTTTTGAAACACTGCATAAAAGTTTTAAAATTCAGATGAAGCAACATTATTATATCATACCTTACAACTGAAGTCCAGTTTTTAATCTCATTTTGAGTGTCATAAATGTATAGTTGAGCAAATTTTGCTGACGCTCCTTCTTGAGGCAATAAACTTCCCATAAGGTGATAATTCTGACCATGCAAAATGAAGGTAGGGGGTCCTCGACTATTGTTGTTAACGGATCTATCTATTTTCCCCCCAAATGAAGTAAAAGCAAACATGCTATTATATGTGCGAGTATTATTTTGGAAATGAATAGCTTTTGCATCTGAGCCAAAGAATAACTCATCAAGAATTTCTGGTGGTTGTTGTAGTCTTGGTAGCTGCACTTGACCTCGACGGCAACATAAAGTGAATTTAGGATTTCTTGAATTATAATGTCTATCAATTCGTTCATCATACCAGAACCTAGCGCCACAGTGCTCGCACTCAAAATCTGGATCCCCCATATCTAAATAACCTGTAAATCATGGGTTCTTTTTAAAAATCAGCTTTAGTATTAAACAGCCTGTAAAAGGCATGATTCATATTTCAATGTACTACCTTCTCTTTCATTTTGCAACATAGTGTCAGGCGGTAAATTATGTGGTTCTTCAGCTGTACAATGAAGACATCAAAATTTAGCAGACTCGTGTAAAAACAACAGCATATTCTAAAACATATGAATAAACATTTTCACTTTGTTTGGATGTTGCAAAGAAAATGGAAGAAAAGAAAATAAGAGAAAAGAAAATAAGAAGAAAGAAAATGGAAGGAAAAGTTGAGTTATTTATATGTTGTTTGGATGAACAGAAAATAGATGGAAAGAAAAGAGACAGAATTTTTTTTGTTTGGACCCAAACAAAAGTGAGAAGAAAATCATAATCATAACAGTATCAAATTACATTAATACCCTTATCATAAAATAAAGTATAAATATATTTATTTAATCATGTTTTATTATATTTTATAAATATTATAGAATATTATAATTTTATATATTTAATTTAAATTATTTATCTAATATATATAAAATTTAAAAATTTTCTTATTATAATAATATATTAAAACCAAATTTATATTAATATTTGTCAATAAAAAAATAACTAAGTTTAGTATTGAAAATACAAAATTATAGTACTTTTCTTCTTGTTTTCATGCTTGTGATGGAAAGAAAATTTCATTAGTGAGACCCACACAGGAATTTTCTTTCCTTCTTATTTTCTTTGATAACCAAACAAAGAAAAAAAATCATTTTCCATCTATTTTCTTTCCATTGATTTTTTTCATTTATTTTCCATCAAACCAAACATAGTGTTATTCGTTAATTAGATGACTTTCCTATTAGAAAATTAACATTTGCATGTGCTTCTTTAGATATTAATTTGGTTATATGAAATGAACAACATACCATGGTCTTCATGTGTTTCATCGTGATCGTCACAAATAGAATTGTCCTCTTCCACCGTGCCTGCCATTCAATAGTAATTCATAAGCTGTTAAAATTGGAGAATTCGTTAAATTCAGATATACTGAATGAGAGATTGCACTTATAAATTATAATTAAAGACTGAGTACATAATGTAAATGATCATTTAACTAAATTTATTTAGGAGCTAACAGTCAGCATTTTTTTTTACAAAGTGACATTGAACATTGAATTTGGATAATGTTCTTTTAAGAAATACATCTAATAACAAAATTTGTAGCATTAGAATTTTTTGGTTCAATTAATTTTGTATTTAATTAATTCACATGCATTATAAAATCACTTAAAAATAGTCAACTTAATTACTGAAGACATCTATTATTCTACATGCCAATTGGAGTTAAAATTGTATAGAGAGATTATATTCTTTCTTTTAGCCTGCTTGCCATTCAATAGTGATTCGTAAGCTATTAACATTGGAAAATCCCTTAATTACAGGTACACTACAATAGAAGTAGCATTTATCAAGTAAAATTAAATACTGAGTACATAATGTAAATGATTATTTAATATATTTTATCCAGAAAGTAATGAATTAGAAAAATATTTTAAAAATGGCACTGAGTATTGAATTTATATGATGTAATTTTCAAGAATACACGTAATAACAAAATTTGTGGCTTTCGAATTTGTTTGTTCAATTGATTTTATATTTTATCACGGGCATTATAAAACTACTAAAATACAGCATTATTATAGATACCTGAATAACTTACCACTTAAAAAAAAGTCAAACTTAATGAATAAAGACATCTATTGGTCTGTATGCCAATTGATAGAAAAGTGTATAGAGAGATTTTATAACTCTCTTCTAGCCTTCCAGTCATTTAATACTTATTGGTGAACTGTTAAAATAAAAGATTTTCTTCAATATAGATACACTAAATTAGAGGTTCATTTATCAATTAAAATTAAAGATTGAGTGAATAATGTCAATGATCATTTAGCATATTTCATTCAGGAACTAACCAATTAGAAAACTTTTTAAACAATGGCAGTAAGCATTGAATTTAGATAAGGTAATAATAAAAATACACTTGATAACAAAATTTGTGGCATTACAGCTTTTTTTTGTTCAATTGATTTTGTATTTTATCAATCAGTGGGCGTTATAAAACCAATAAAAAACGCAAGCATTATAGGAACCTAAATAACTAACCAATGTAAAAAAAAAGTCAATTTAATGAATACCCCCATCCCCTCTCTGACTCTCTCAAAAAGGAAAACCCTAACTGCATACCCTTTCTATCTGTCTGAGTTCCAGCGCCGCTAGTAGTAATGGTGTTGAGTTCTCTGCCCTTGTTGTGTCGTCAAGGCTAGAACTTTCGTTATCGTTGTCAGCCGGCACCTCTTAGCCTGGATCCGTTAGCCTCGCATCGCCAAATGGTTTGCTCGGAGCTGTTGTTGCCATAGTGGTTTGTGTCCTCCTGGTGTTGTCAAGCCCACGTCTGCAGTCGTCTTCAGCGGCCGTGCTGTACTGGTGTGGCTGTCATCGTTGTCTTCGCCCGTCTCTGACATTGATCCCTCTCTTTATTGAGCTTACAGCCAAGTGCCATCGTGTTTTACTCTGCCGCCGTGGAGACTTCTACCGCCGTGGACTATCGCCATATGTCTCTGCTGCCGTCCAAAATTATACGGTTTGATTATGTTATTCTCTCTCTTTCTTTACTTCTTCCGTAGCTCATTCTTTTTTTTTATTTGGTTAATTATAATGATCCTGAATTGGTGTTTTAAGATTCTGGATTCTGGTAGTTGTAATTGCCAATAGTAGTGATAATTTTGTTTTGATTAACTCTGTTGATTAACAAAATAGAATACGGTTGCTGCTTGTTTTGTTGCTTTTGTTCTTTTAATTTTGGAATAGTTTTGTTGACTGTAGATGAAAATTTCAGAAATTTTTTGGAATAATTTTGTTGATCATGAAAAATCCAATTCGACATTGATGCCAATAACCAAATGAAGCCTTTTTTTAAAGAAAATTTTTTCATAATAACTTCTAAGGAATTTGAATGTGTATTTTGTATGCGTGACATTTTATTTTGCTGTATGTAATATGTTCTTGATGATTTGTCATAATTTGTGGGTTTGGTTGGAAATTTGTTAACGTTTTCTAGATGTTTGGAGTTGTCTGTGATCTTTTATTGCTAAATTATAGTCAAGTTATTTTGTGAAATTGTGAGATATTAAATTTTACTAATTTAGAAATAATTTAACTAAAAAATTTGAAATTACATATTCACCTTTGAATAATTTTAGTTTATATTTAAATAAAACTGTTGAACTCCGGTTAAAGCACAGTGACACTAACAATTGAATCAGTCACTTACCGGTTGGATTTTCACAAACTTAGAAAACCTACTGTCATGATCTATGTGAAATATCTAGTTATTTTCAAGTCAAATGTTATTGCATTTTATGATTATATCGATATTATGCATAACATTACTAATACTTTGTTGAACAATGAATCTGTTTGAACCTATCTCATTCTCAACTACCGTATTTGTAATTTAAGTGATCTTATTTTTTCTAACACAACCTTGTGTATAATAAGTAGCTAATAGTTTCAATTTTTGACATATGTCATAGAATAATGATATTGCTAAAACTCAAATCTTCAAAAATCCTCATTGTTTACAGAAATTTTTATAGTAACCTAATTATATACACCTGAGATAGTTGGGTAACTAAATTTAATCCAAAATAAGAAGATACCTGGTTGAATATGAGAGGAAGTCTTCCCAAGATGTTCTCCTGATAGAGTTGCATGTTGTGTTGTTACATCTATTCGTCGGGAAGTATCACGATTTCTTGTAGACTTTCTCTGAATTTGGGAACTATTCTTTATTTCCGTAACAATACTCTCTCGTGCAGTACATCCTTGAAACAAAATAGTTTTTAGACTTGCACAATGTTTGGCACAAATGAGATGCACGGGAAACTGATTTCATGAAATTATATTTTGTTATAAGTTTTAGTTGTCTGTCATAAAAGGCATGCATAGATATAAGTATTACCTTTTAGTTTGATGGATTCCTTACAGTCAAATTAATAGGATGAATAACTACATTACTCATTAGACTTATTACCAGGAATGATATCTAGAATCTTGTTAGATAAATAAAAAACAAAGAGACATATGGATGTTTACTAATCTCTGTCATGCTCTTGCTTAACGATGTTAAGCTTACAGGAAAATATAGACAGATTTTGTGCTTAAAATTTTAATTCTTTTTGTGTAAATTTTTTTCTTAAATATAATTGACTTATTTTGCTTAGACATTAAAGGTCAACTTGCCTGATTGTATTTCAGCAAGAGGTCGTCTACCAACAGAATAATCTTCTTTGAATGTGTGACACTGTGAGGAATCTGGTCTTTGATTCTCTGCAATGTAATGTCCAACACTTTATGTATTTTACATGTAATAAGAAAAGGGAAAATATGCAAGTAGAAACTAACAAAAAAGTGTAACATTCGAATAAGAAGAGTATAATGTCATACTCAGATTGAAGAAATTAATAGTAAAGATAAACAAATGATATAACCTTCATGTGTTCTGTGATATAATTTTTGCTTCTTCCCCACAACAATAGCATATCTCTGTTTTCTTGCATGTTTTGCTTTATCTAAATTCATCCCTGGAAATCTTCAGCAAAATTGTTGAGGAAATAAGGCTACAGAAGGAACTGTAGCGATGGAGGCTTAGTTTGTGAAAATAAGCCTTGTATGTGTTTCATTTACCTCTTTTACAAAGGAAAACTACAAACTATTACGGAGAGGAAAAGTACAAACTATTACAGAGGGAACGATCTCTATTAAAAGTTGTGAATTGGAAGTTTTTATTTATGAAGATGCAGGTGTTAAAACAAAAAGTTTTGTGGAAGTCTAAGACACATTAAAAAAGGTTTGTTGTGACCTACTTATCCTTGTTCTTGGTTAGATAATTGTGTACTCTTTCTATATATTCTACATGGAGAACCAACCTACAACTCAGATTTAGGTTTATTATTAATATTCTTGGGAGTAAAATACTTTCCTGATAATGTTAAAATAGAATCACACTCAGAGTGACTTGATGTGTGCATTATCTAATAGACTATGCATGTTCTCCATTTGCCTTTATAAGTACAATTTGTCTTGTACTATTTGTTTATTGTTCCCATATATTGGTTCCGTGAATGTCTAATTTTCTATAATATTGTGCCTCTTTTTTTCATCATAGGAAAAAAAATTAGGAATGTGGTTAATGGCTATGTACTCATGGGAATTTGTGAAAGTGGCATTTGGTGCAAATGCATGCGTTATGATTTTTTGTTTTTTTCTTCTTTTATTTTATTATTGTGATTTGTGCTATTTCAACGTTTAAAAATAATCAAGCATGAAAATTATTTAATTAGTAAATTTAGCTAACGCTAATATTTTGATAATATGTTTATTTTGGCCATACCTAAATTTAAGATTTTTTTTTTCTAAATGTCTTAGAAATCCAAGGATAAAATTAGTTATGTACTGTCTTTCCCAAGAAACTTTTGTTATTATTTTAATTTTTTCCAGTTATTTCCGATGTTGATGGGATGGGGCTGAATTTTTTTATTATATTATTTACTATTGTATAAAGAGAAACTCATAACCTTTGTTTTCTTTACTTATTTATTTATTGTTAGTTTAATTTATTTCTGTTTGTTTTCTTTAAGATATCTCAATGCCACTGGCGTAATGTATTTTATGTAGTTCTTTTTGTTTTTGTTTTTGTTTTTTGTTCAAAAAATTATATATCTTACTATTTTTAGTTTAAAAAAACTTCTTATTGATTAAAACAAATGTTGTATTCACGATCTTTTTACTCATAATTCTCTAATTGATATATTTATACTTATCATTTCTGGTATGATAAGAATTGTTTTCCTGAATATTTTATTCCTATAAGGTGAAATGCTATTTTTATTGACTTATACAAATTAAATTACACGGAATTTGGTCATCGATAATAACTTTTCTTGAAATTTTTCTTGAAAAAAAGCATTCAACTTGATTGACTCATGTTCTGTAGAAAAGAATAATACAAAAGATTTTGTTTTTTACAATCCTACTCAACTGGGAATAACCCTAGACAAAGTTGGTTAATAAAATTGACTTCCGTGGGATGCCACCATGCTCCACATTGAAGATGGTGTCTTAAATATCCTTCAGAATATTTGAATCTTGACAGTACAATTTCATTGGAAGGTCTTCCTGTATGTATACTCTCATCCGTTAATGTAATGAGATCTTTGTCTATAAATAATCTAGGATGGTCGTATATCTTTACACCTTGTAACTTGAGTCTTCCCTTCCATGAGAAAGAATCATTCCTTCTTCGTTCAATGCTCCACATGGATACACGACAGTTATCTACACTTCCAGGGTAAGAAATGAAGCAAACCTTTTCCTGATAACTTAAGATCTTATGACAATGTGATCGAAATTGTACTGGTATAGGCAAAATATTGATTTCTCTCGTTATAATCGAGAAAATCACAATTGACTCTGGTACTGAGGACTGGTCAGCTGAACAATTGATCCAATACAAATGACCATCAAGTGAGACATACTCAGGACTAATTTTTCCTATAACACCATGACAACCATACATTCTTGTCCATTGTCGAGTTTTGGAAGAATATATCTTATATAGAATATGTTTATCATTTGAGGATTTTTTAAAACCATGGAAAATACAATACTGAGTCTCTCTTGGAAGATATACAAAAGCTAAGATATTATTCATTGAGATTATGGAATCAAATTTGTTGTAAGTAGTAATCTCTTTGGTTTTTCGAGTTAATATATTGAATACCAACAGAAAATGTGTATGTTCGTTCGTCTGATATGAAAAACAAATATTACCATTTTCAACTCCGATGATTTTAAAGGATAGAGACTGACTTAATATTGGTGGCAAGAATGAATACAATCTATTACCTTTATCTGGGTTGACCCTAATGATCGAATTTTTCTGACCTGGCCATTGAGAAAAGGAAGCTTGAATTAGAATTGAGCATTGATTCTTTGAATGAAACATATAATGTTGGGATAAGAATTCAAAAGTTGATAGTGTTTTCATCCACTCTGTTGACAGGAGTCTGCATCTCCCAATAGTAAGAGGATCAGTTCGGCATAAAATCTCAATGATTAACTCTTTTGGGAGGGATTTTATCGCATTTTTTGGTGGTGTATAGTGTTTATTCATTTTTTGGGAATGTTGAAAAGGGGGTTTTGTAAAGGTTAGAAATTTATAGCCATTTGTGAGTATAAGTTTCCATTACTGAAGTTAATATTATATATTTATGCTAGTTAAAAGCACGTGATCCATTTCTTTAATAATTGGAAAAAAGAGTTTGGTTCCCTGATTATATAAAGAAAAAATGTCTCTTCAAAGTCATTTTTAGTTTTGTCAGTGTGTAGTCATTCTTTGAGTATAAAATATTAAGTTTTTTTAATAAAAGTCAATGCATTGTTTACTGTGTTGCTAAAGTAATACTATTTTAGATACCTTGATATGATAGATTGTTGATACAGGACTAATTGTCGATACTATATACTGTCATTTGTGTAGGCTATAGAGAACAAAATCTCCCCGATGAATTGGAAACCTACAAATTATAGTTTCTATAACATAAACTGTGCTTTTAATAGAAAATCCTAAAAAGGTAAATATATTAACCTGGGGAGAAAGTTGTCCTTATTTTTTACATTTCATCGGTGCTCACTAAATTTAAAAACTTGTTTAGTTGTGTACTATTTGAATTTTTAACATTTGGGTCAAATAGCAGAAAATTTAGAGCATCATTTTAATATTTTGTCAATATCACTCATGAATAACATAAAATATTCTATGGCATTTTTTTAATGGCAGTCTTTTTTACTGACTTTAACTATTTTATATCAGCAATTATAAAAAATTATCAGATATAATACTTATAACTAATATAATTTATTAAGATATAAGTTTTTAACTAATAATTCTATATTGAGTAAAGTAAGTTTTTTGGCTTTGAATTATGTTTCACATTTTAAATAGCATGGCTACATTTTGTAATTTATTCCTATTCCAAAGTTTCCAAAAGTTGCCTATCAATCTTGCGTGTCAATTCTGTTGTTGTATTAAATAAATTTAAAACAAAACTTGTTCAGGTATGTTTTCAAGTTATTAAAATTTCATATCAGGATTTTTTTAAAAAGAGAAAATTTCACTCTCCTCTCCCATGAGATGCTAAAATGACACTTTTCTCTCTTCTGTTTTTAAAACGTATATTCTCGTCCCTTATAACTTTTAAAAAACCTATTCTTTAATACATTTTAAATATTTTGTGTTAATTATATCCATTTTTCAACGAAAAATAATTTTTTTTAAAAAAATATTCTTTAACAAAAAATTTAATTTATTTGATTAAATTTTGCTTGCCAAAATACCTTTTAATAAATTATTTTTTATTGCTTAAATTATATTTGGACCAAAAATATTTTTAGAAAAGTTTAATAATAAAATTAATTTTTTCTAAGATACCCTTTAACAATTTTTTAATTATTAAATTATGATTTGACCAAAATTTTTTCTAACAATTTTTATATTTTACTATTAATTTTTTGATATCAATATAAATTATTTTAATATTAAAAATATATTAGTAAGATTATTTTTCAAAATCAATATATATTAATTGTTATACACATTAACAATTGTAAAATTTTTTATTTAAAGTTTAAATAATATACATTGATATCGAAAAATTAATAGTATAATAAAAAAAATTGTAAACAAAAAATTTATTAAAATCATAATTTAATAATCAAAAAATTATTGAAGAGAATCTTAGAAAACAATATTTTAATTATTGAATTTTTTTAAAATTATTTTGGTCAAAATTTAATTTTGTCAATAAAAAACTAATTTATTAAAAGGTACTTTCGCAAGCAAAATCCCATTAAAAAAAATAAAATTTACGTTAAAGGATCTTTTTGTAAAAAATAATTTATTTTTTCTTGAAAAATATATAAAGTTAACATAAAAAATTTTAAACTGGATTAAAGAGGAGGTTTTTTTTAAAGGTTATAAGGGAGGAAAATATACATTTTATAAACAGAGAGGAGGGGAGCGTCATTTTCGCATCTCGCAGGGGAGGGGATTGAAATTTTCTCTTTAAAAAAAAATCAGATACAATAATAATACCTGTAACTAATATAATTAATTAGGATGTAAGTTTTTAACTAAGAATTATAGATCAAGTAAAGTAAATTTTTTGGCTTTAAATTTTTTTAAAAATTTCAAAACCCTCCCTACATTTTATTTTGTTTCTATCCTTTCTTTACAGTTTTCAATTTGCATAGGATATATCCGTAATAGCTTAATTTTAGAACCAAAATGAAAAAAATTGTCACGTATTCATTTTAAAAATTTTAAATAAATAAGGAAAGAAAACAAAAAAGTATTGTGATTAACTATATGTACTCTTTATGTACTCTAACTGACTATAATTAATTACCTTTAACATTAAAATATCAAAAAAATAATTTAGGTAATTGAATACCTTTAATTGCATATATCTTTTGACTTTAATGCATATTATAATTATAAATTTCTGAAAAATTTTATGTGATTATGTATGTAATTTACATATTATTTCTTTGACTTATGTATGCTAATTTTTTTTAAATCTATCTTGTTTTTTTTTCTTTACACAAAAAAATTTTAGTGATAAACTTAACAAAGCTAGTTATCCGATTGAATCAAGAGTTTGTTTTTTATTGTATATTTTTTTGTTTATATTTATATTGTATAATATCTGGTACATTTTTGTACAGTTATGTACTAATTTAAATAAGAACATTCGGTTAAAATTGAAGAAAGTGAAAATAATTTTTTTTGTAAAAATAAGTTATAAGGAAATATGTCCATATATTTATGTAAATTAAAAATAAATCTTAGTATGGACTGTGTATATTGGATCCAGTTAGGTATAACTCAATAGTAAGTTATGATTGAAACATTGTATGATCCACTATTGATATAATCTTACTACATTTTACAGTGAAACTGCAATAAACATATAAACTTATGAATTTAAAAGTAATATATAAATTCAAACCCTTCACAATTTAATAGCCATGAAGATTGCACAGGTAAAATGAATACATAATACCAAGTCATCACTAAGAAAAAGTGAGATGTTACTATTAATTTAAAAGTAGATATGGGCATATGACAACTATTTTCGTGAGCAATCTTTCCCGTTCAAACTAACGCTAAACTAATACAACTGCTAACAACTAATGACAGCAAAAAAGATTTAAATAAAATATGATAGAAAACTAAAAACAGACAGATACTACCAGCACACCAAATATAACAAAGAAGACATTAAAATTGTAAATTAGACTGGGAAAAAACTTTCGTTGAACTTATGGATTGATTTCATTTTCACGTAGCTGTCATATTGGATCCACCGAACTGTTTTCCTTGTGTGATTTGTTTCGTTGTACTTGAGAATATGGAAATAAGTCGACTTCATACCATCCATATCCAGCATTGGTAGATGCCTTTCCATGATGTGTAAAAGGTTATCATCAACAAATAGTGCAGGTATGTAAGGAACCCCAATACCATTAAACGTATATAGCTTGCTCCAAATAATATCATCATTGATAGCATCAGCTTGCCAAATGGTAGAGCTATATGACTGATCATCATGATTATTTGTAGCCAGACAGAGCTTATCATTTCGGATCAACAGATTAAGGCAATGGGCATGAGCTTCAGTTGGAAGGGAATATTTATGAAAAGTAAATGTTACTAAAGAGAATGATACAATACATGGAGGGTCAACATCCTCCTCATGAAGTAAGCAACTTACCCAATAAATAACACCATCAAGGGAAACGTAATCAGGATCCAGTCTATCAACGTAGGGTGGACATGTGAGCGACACATTCCAACCCCTGACTAAATTTGTAGACATTGTTAATGTCCATCCAGGACTTTCGGGCTTTTCCTTGAATAGGTGGACAATTGCATAATTAACGGACCTGGGATAGTAAACAAATGAGAAGAAAAAAGCACAATCATCACAATAATGTTTTCCAGGATCATTCATGATGCTAGACTTCCTAGTTGTTGGGTTCCAAGTAAGTATAAAGGTTCTTTTCCCCATAGAACAATAACGTATACAAAATATACCATTCTGAACACCAATAATGTGAAACCATCCCTCTTGTGTTAACAAAAATGGAAATTGGAATGCAGAGGTTTGACCACTCCATGCATTAATTTTCATCATCCAATCTAGGGGAGTAGCCCACCTAGATGAGAATCCGAAATGTGCAAAGAGGGAGCAACCATTGCTTTTCCATCTTGTTCCCATTTCTGTTATGAACTCATAGGAGTTAAGTTTGTTTCTCCAATAGCGGCATGTTGATCGAACACTTAAAAGCGTTCTTGCATCACAACGATGAAATATCCCAAGCATGATCTCATTAGGAAGGTCTGGCAGGATGACTCCCTTAGGGGGAATGTCACTCATTTTTGTAACTGAGAAGTAAGGCAAAGACAATGATAGAAAAGAGTCTATTGATAGTTATAAGTGTTAGTTACTTGTTTATTTTTTGAATATGAAATGGTAGCTCAGTTGAGGCCATTTTATAGTGAAGTGTTTCCCTATTAAGGTATGAAATCATAAAAATTAAGTTGACTATTTTCATGCTTGTAGGGACTCACAAATTTTGAATAATCATTTTATGATAAAATGCTAATTTCTCAGCACTAAATAATGATAGCTAATATACCAGGCTTTGTATAGCAAATACTTCACATTTCTTGATACCGTCCTTTAAGATCAGTCATTTCTTTCTAGTCAATTAAATGAGTTAGTCTAGTCTTACTTTCAATAATGACGGCTTATCAACATTTTGCTTCAAAGGGTTACCATCGAATAAAATTGTTTATTTCAGTATATTTTACATGATCTATAAATGAATATCCAAATTCTGATTGATTGATGGGGATCATTGCAAAGATTTGAAAGCTAATAAAGTTAAGGGAGAGTTTATGTCGACATTAACAATGAACGCCATTAATGCAATTAATCGAGTGCAGACTCTCTGTGGCAATTGTATATCTTTAAGCGGCATAATCTCTCCTTAGATTTTCCATTAATATTGACACAGACCGTTTATTTTAGCTATCATTTTTTTCTTTTGTTTCTACCATCTTTCCCTTAAAAAAATTTATTCCTTATGTCAGGAGAGACACAGATTTTTTATCTTCTCATTTAAAAACATATATTCATGTATTCATGTATTCTCTATTACATATGAGTTAAAATAATCATTTAGAGTTGGAGATAACATAAAGTCTGATCTAACCATAAGGACCCTTTATTAATTAGTGAAGAGATTACATAAATTTTATTATAGATGTGGTTTCTAATGTTATATTTTTTGAGAAAGTATAGGGAGCTAATGGAATGTTTGTACAATGTGTACAATAGAGATTTAAGAAGTATTAGAGATATAATCAGTAATGTTACCTTTTCACATCAATTGAAACTTTTGGAATGAGTGGTATTATTACATGGTATAAGAACTCTAAGTCTGAAAGGTCAAGAGTTCGATCTTTGGTGATCTCGAAAATTGACCTGAGATGTTTATTATCCCTAGTACTCAGATGGTTATTCTAGATAGTATAGGTGATGTTTATTTTATAACTCAATAGCCTACCTCAAAAAATGTTAATAAAGTTAATTTGGTTAACATTAGTTGAATACATGTCATATCTTATTGTTGAATCTAAACAAAATAATTGTTTACATGGATATTTTTTCTATTAGCTAATAATTTTATACTACCTTGTAAAATATTTTTCAATTAATCTCCTATGGAATTCTGAGTTTTTATTCCACAACTATTTATATAAGGTTGTAATAGCTAATGGTAACCAAAAAAGCTAATAATTTTATACTACCTTGTAAAATATTTTCCAATTAATCTCCTATTGTAATTTTATTCAACCACACACAATATATATATTCACTGATAAGGTTGTATAAAAAGTAGTCTATAAATCTTTTTGGTAGGCAGTCGCATAACTTATTATTAGGCTACAACTTCCTTTTCCTTTAGCATGATAACAATTCTATTTTAAATTAATTTTCAACTTTGGCTTTCAACTAAAATAAAGTCAAAGCAACATGTTCCACACATAGAGTTTATGAATGTAAGTTCGAAGTAAATTTACGGACATGTTTAAGATTGGTAAGTTTTCATTACACACCTGCCTCTGGATTAACCTATTGAATATATATAAATTGATATTAAAAGAAGGTACTCTTTAAATAAGAAATAATATTTGCACATAATATGTTAACTTCAATAACATTTAACCATAAAGGGTTACACTTAACAACACAGATTGATACCAAAACTTAGATGGTCAACCACATTACTTCATCCGTAAATAAACAGCACTAAGACATGTAAATTGGAAACATTAGCAAAAGACATACTTCTCTATACTTCAGCCTACGACCAACTACATCTAAAACTATAAACAACAATAACTATAATAGATCTTCACTCAATCTTTCGTTTGCCAGCTCCACGTCTCGTGGTCTTGTTGCTGGAACCTTGCACATCTGGACTATCCATCCCAACCATTATTGTAGAATTTGAAACAAATTCAACACCCGTAGATTTGGCAGGAGTTTCCAACCCTATATCAGAATTACTTTCCATTACAGAGTCCTGCACAATCCAACAAATTTCTCAAATTCAGGATTTTTAATGGATTGTTAAATAAGTTTTTATATAAGGAAATTATAAGAATCTATTACTGACCTTTGATAAAGAAACAACTGCTACACCAATTCCGTCCGACTCATTATCAGTTTGTCCACTTATAGCCAACAAATTTGAAACACTTGGATCCGCACCCTAAGCCGAAACATACCAAAGCAATGAAAAATAGGATAAAAAAAACTTATGTATAAAAACCTAAATTTTTGACAATGGTTGAAAACAGACCTCAATTTCTGCAGAGGAAGCTTGGGAGCTATACATTCCAATAAGTGAGACATCATCACTTATCTTAATTACATTATATACCTGGTCAAGAGTACTAATATTTTTCTTTCCAACGGATATTTTAAAAAGGAACTTCCTCTCAAGCAGTGAGTCAAAAGCTTTTGGGTAGGAATTAGTGCTTTCAGATTTCTGCTAATTCAAGGTATCAAGCTAATATGTAAGACACAAAACACTTTTAAACTGTATAGCATAATCTTATATGAAAGAAAAGAATGAAAATATTATCTTACACTCAGGTCTCTCATGTCACCTGCAGGCTTTCCCATAATCAATTTGGCTTCTTGATTCCATATTATAACATTAACACATCCAGTTCCATCAGTGATGACAACATTAAGCCGATACCTACAAAGCAATAATGTCAACACATTTAGGCAACACAAGCTTTTCTATTATTCAGACTTTGTTCACATTATCATAACTACTTATAAATCAATTCCACAACCTCAACGGAGGATTAAACCCCACTTTTCCACAGTACTCGCAAAAATATCGATCTTTGTTCTCCTTAACTTTTCTCGGGCAAGTCTTACACGAAGCATAAAACCAATCTGTAGCACCAACCTCAATGGAGACAATTGTTCCAACAACCCAGCACAATGTTTCCTACAACACGTAAATAAAAAAACGTAAAGAAAATGATTTAAATCATTTAACTAATACGGACTAACAGGAATAAAAAAACACACAGTTGTCATGTTAAGAATCTCCTCAATTGTCTTTACTGGAAATGCCCCGGCTGAAAGCTCATGACTAACAGAGTATTGAGGTTGCCTATCAATGTGACTAATAGGCTGTGACGCTCTCTCACCCTGTTTCATTAAGCTAAAGCGAATAATACATCAGAATGCATATCCTTTAATAATAAATCTTCACCAAAATAAATAACAGTTCTAATACATACTATAATTACCTATTCTTAAATGATACAACATCAGGAATATCTGGATTGAAAAAAACCCGAGAAGCATAAAGACTGTTTTGAACACTGACTTCATTCAAGTAGAAATGTGGCTTAAACAACTGTGCCACCAAGATGACTGGCTCGTTTTCTGGTTTATCCATGAAACTAATTACTTTATCTACAGATTCACCATAGAGGGTGCACTTCATCCTATTCTGCCTAAACAATGACATAACGATTATTCACAATGATAAAGCAATTTCGGCAGAGCACATTATATATAACAAACCCATTAATAACACAAAAAAACTAACTCTAAATCCTCCAGGTAAAGTGCAATGCATTTACTCTGCTGGCCGGATTTCGTAACCATATCTTGAGCATTTTCCTTACCCACCACCTAACCGATGAAATCTGTAAAATGACAAAAAAAAGGAAACCACAATTAAAACCAAATTATGAAACCAACAGAAACAAATGGACCGAACACTACATATTATAGAAATTTACCTAACAGGTGAATGCGATTCATTCCAACCATTGCCTCAATTTCAGGGAATGGAACGTAACTAAAAGGATTTAAATGAAACGTATCACTGGGAAGACGTGAAACACATGTCTTCATGTAAAAATTCAATTTATATTTGTGCCCCGTTGTCTTCACGAAATTGTTATTTCCTTTAACAATGAAATTTCTCATCGAGTATATTCCATTCTCACGTATCAAGGTCTTGAATACCACAATATTTCCTTTTGGGATTGAACAATGTATCCGATCACCCTGAAAATAGAAAAAAATAACTAATAAGACCACAAATGCCAACCAACTATATAACCACAATGCCAATAAATTACAATCAGCATAGAAATAAAATACCTGTTCATCTTACAGCACCATCTCTAAGCTATAAACATCAGCAGGATTGGATTGGCTGCATAACTCGTATAAACGGACAACACCAACCACTAAATTCCAACCTAACTTTGTTGGATTGATATCTGCAACACGATCAACAATTTGATTCATGCTACCCCTATGTTGACTCATAGACATCTGCGATTTAAAAACCTAGAAGCCTCTGATTCCAAACCGCTTATGTGAGTAAAAGATATACACTATTTGAAATTGGTGAGTTCATTGCATAACCGACATGCTCTATTTATATCCTTGATTCCAAACCACGCATGCGCGGCAAAACGAAAGAATTATTTACACCTTACTATCTAATCTTACCAAAAGGATTGAAATTTGAAAATTTTTTAGAGATCCCGCCCAAAATTGCTGGAACTTTCCCATAATCCTATTAACCAAAGATTAGAACAATTACCTGGGAAATAATTACTCGCCAATCCCATGTTTATACCACAAAACCAATCACAAAGCAGCATTTGAACTCAAAAGAGTGATTTGGGGATTGCTGAAGCCACCACTGCCTTCGATCCAGTAGATAAATAGGGACCTTGAAACAGATCACAACATTGCAGGAGAGAGAGTTTGAGAGATAAGTAGTGTCCTCAACTTTTCAGCTTCAAATAGGTTAAAAGAAAGATAAAAAAGGACAGAAGTTGTAAATAAAGATGTATATGTAGGGCAGGAATGTAATTACATTGAGGACACGTGTTCGACCAAGGAAGCTTGTGGATGTAATTTCACTATTTTGCTAGCCATCTTTATAATTATAAATTGATTGCTAATAGTGATTACTCGTTAATTTACAAATGTAACAATTAAGTGTCTACCAAAATAAATTAGTCCTTAAAATGAAAAAAGTCTCCAAAATTTAAAAATAATTTTAACATAGTCCCTATAAAAATTTAAAAATTCTAAAATACTTCTTTCGAATAATTATTTTTAAATTAATAAATTTTAATTTTTAAAATTTTTGATTATTTATCTCAAATTTGATATATGCAAACTTTTTTTTATATATTTTTAAAATAAATTATAAATTAATTTTAAAAGGCACTATTTTTCAAAAAAAATTATAATTTAAAATAAATAATTCCATATTTATTTTTGATCATACAAGATATTAATTTAATTTAATTTGTAGTTATGATATTCTTTGATCATTCTTTAACGATGAAAAAGAAAATGAGTTAGTATTATTTGAAAAAAATAAGAGAACTCTCATTTAGCATAAAGTTTTCTATATAAGCAAATAGGAATATTTGTATAAATGAAGACAACACTTTAAAATTTGCACGCAACATAAATAAAGTCACTCCTAAAGTCAAATTTGTAAGTTTTTGTTAATTACAAGGTCAATGTGGATTATTTTCAAAATCTCAATGTGGAGCTCTTAATACTTTACAATATTTGAAAAAAAAAATCTTGATAAATCTAAATATTCTGTTAAGTTTCTTATAAAATTTTGGGATTCACTAATTATCATAATGTATAAAATAGACTTGTAGTTGAAGTTATTTGTGTTATCACACTTAGCAATTATGTCCAAAAAATATTTTTTTTAAACTTAGAAATATTTTTTCAAATTTATTTTGAAAGAGATTAAAAATATTTAAAGGGAGGATTTTGAAGATTTTAAAATATTCAAGGATTATTTTGAGATTTTTCAAATTTTTTAAAAACTATTTTGTACTTTGTTTTGGGGACTGATTTGTTTGGCTCAAATACGCAGATACTTAATGGTCACATGTGCGAGTTAATCATCGCTCCATCTTAGCAGTCATTGTTTAGTTATTAATGAAAAGAGACTGTATTATCCAACAGAAATAAATTTTTGAGATTATTTTATATATTTTGAAATCTGAGAAACTAAAGTGTCTCATTTTAAAATTTTTAAGAATTGATTCGAGAAATTACACTTATTTTCTATTACACGAGGCCCGAAGGCCAAAAAAAAAGGACAAAACTATTATAACAGGAAAAAAAAAGACCCACTAGTATGAGCAAATAATTTCAAACTCAGGTTAGGAGGGGGTATGGGTCAATAGCCACTTTAGAATGAGACTCTACTATCAGTTTTGTGATTCTTCTTCCCTATGCCATATTGCCATCCATGATCGCTTGCACCCCATGCCATATGGCCATCCATCTTGCTCGAAAATCCATAAATCCAACCATGAATATAGTTTCGAAGCACTCTCGCTCTACTGGCTGATCCAGGATTATCCCTCGAGATGCTGTCAGCGTTGAGTTGTTAGGTCTATTTTGAAAGGTAGGGCTCCTGGCTTCACTAATTTTTCTCATAATTCTTTTGATTTTAGTTTCTTTGACTTGAGTTGAAAGGGTTATTGTTCAAATGTATTTCTAAATGCTCCATCTTGTAGTCATATAGACATCCTTTTACTTCTTATCATGTTGTTTTTTCAAATCTCAAAGCTGAAGAAGAGATTGATTGCTTGGGGTTTAGAGCTCGTATCCAGAGTTTAAAAGCTCTAGGATAGTCTTGAATAGCATGAAGGGGGGTTTTATCTCCCCATCACAAGCAGTGCAAATACCAAAAAATTTGATGCGTTGTATGCCTTTCCAGTTCTAAATTTTGGATTAGGTTTCCAATACAATTTATCCTTTCCGTCCTCTGTACGAGGTTGTTTACAATTGAGTTTGGAAGAAGATAGTTGAGTTTTTTAAATCCTAAGCCCTATCTTCTTTAACATAGTTACTGAGATCTCAGCATGGAGATGCTATGTTTTTTAGCCTCAAACCCGTTTTCAACCAGCCATCACTCCAAACATACAAAGAGAGCGGGTCTTTTTGTCTGATTTCTTTAGAAGGAGAAAAGATTTCAATTTACTGGCCATTCTAAATTACGAAAAAGTTTGGGAATGAGATACAGTGTGTGATATTGTTGCTCATGTGGGAGGGAATTTCAAATAAAATTCCTAACTCAATTTGTTGCATGTTTTAACAATATCAATTTTCACTGACATGAAATCACTTTTGTCCTTTATCTTTTTCAGAGAATGGATCATCTCTTTTACAATTATTATGTTGTCATGTATGTTCCTTCCCGCTACGAAGCTGGATTCAAAGAGAAAGATTCGATCAGTGAAAAGACTTCAATCATTCAACCAAAATCTGTGTGATGCATTTGTAGATGACATTGCAAAGAGAGATAGGTCTAAATTGGTTTATAAATTTTAGTTTGTCTATTTCTGGAATTAACACCAACAAAGTTTCATTTAACATCCTCATCCTTCATGCCTTGTCCAAATATTAGAGATCACTTGCTCCACTTCTTTGTGAGTTATTTTTCAATTATGGTGGTAAAATATACTAGGGATTCCATCTCCACTTGGGATTTAAGGCTTCCAATATTAAAGATGTCTCTTTTAATTTCTTCTTCATTCGAAAATCTGTTGGCTTGGTCATTCATGTTGTACACCATTGGTAGCTAGGTAGGATTTTGAGCACACAATTTTTTCTATATCAGCCTTCTCTTCAATGAACAGATTTTTGTAGAAATTGATGGCCATATTTTCTAATTGGTCTTGTTCTTCCGCCCATTGTCCATCTTCATTTCTCAAACAAAGCACCTTGTTCCTCCTTCTTCTAATAAGAGTCTTGATATGATAGTATTTAGTGTTTCTATCATCATCCATAATTCATTCAGCTCTAGATTTTTGGAGCTAGAGCCTTTTTTCTTGGTCCAAAATGTTGTCTAATTATTCTTGTAAAATTTTTTCAATTTATCAAATATTCTGTTTCTTAATAGGTACATTTTTATATCCCCCAATTTGTCAAAATTTGTCTTTTCTTTTTGAATATATCTCTAAACACATCCCTATTCGGCTATTTCAGGTGTTAAGTTTTTGCTTCAGATTATTCATCTTAGTGAAAAAAGTCTCGTTACCTTTCTAGCTTTCTATCATAACCCAACCAAAATTGCTATGCTACATTCAAAAAGTCTCAAATATGTATGAGCGATTTCTATTATCAATCGACTCCCCTTCTAATCGAACAAGCAACAGGCAGTGGTTGGATTGGGTTCTAGGAAGGCAGGTTATGTAAGCTTCAGAAAAAAGAATACGCCATTCATCATTACAAAGCCCCAATCACTCAACGACCCTTTCTCTCCCATCTCATATTGCTTCACGCCAAGTAAACTTTGATCATTTTGCCCTCATGTTTATGAGTTGGCAGTTTGAAATTCAAGTTGCAAATTTTGCACACTTCTAGTTTACTTCAGCACTCCTTTTTTTCTCCTTTAGGTTTGCATTGGCATTAAAGTCACCAATGAAATAATAGAAACCATTCATGTAGTCTAAGCTTGACCTTGATGGCGAAGAGTGGCTACTACTGCTGCTCAATAGTTAAGCTGGTTGAACCTGGACAATTTCAAGTGGCATCAACTGCAATAACATTTATACATTTCAAGTGGCATCAACTGCTCATTTAATAAAAATATTAGGAGTAATTTTGATTAGAGACAACTATTAGGATTAATCTGGTAAGATTCTGATGCTAAATAAGGTTAAACGGTAAAACTAAAGTATTTAGGGGCATATTAGTAATTTTAGACAAAATGTTAAATAAAAAATGATTAATTCACTTAATGAAGGAGAAAAGGTCTACTAGAAAAAATATAAAGATACAATGGTAAAATAATAACATTAGGGGTAAAAACATCATTAAAACCCTAATAAAAATGGTAAAAAGAGAAGTCAAATAAAAGAAGCAAAAAGATAAAATGTAACATAGTTGAGATATTTTAAGAAAGAATCGAGCACACGTTTTTATAAGATAAGGAAAGAGAAATCCCTTATAAATAAATTTTATTGAGATATGCCGCGGAAGAAGAAACTGTAAACCACAAAGTGCTAAGAAGTACTTGGCAAAGCGAACTTTCATCCTGTCTGGCCAGAGACTATATGAATGTGGGGATGCCCTGCCATATGAATTGTTACTCACTAGGAGCACCTTGTAATTTTGGGCCATTCTTAATTAGTGCCGCGACTGTATTTTGAGAATCGGTGTGCAACCGACCCAATGGAGTAGTCATATTCGGACTTGGGTCGAGTAACGTCAGGCTGTGGGTAGCCAACCGAGGCATGATCTCATGAACTGCATAGGACCAGAAATGCATCATACTTGGTTGCTGCATTTTCTTACTTGTATATGTGACTGTTATACTGTTATATACTTGTGATTGCATCTGTTTGTATGATTGATTATTGTTGTGACCTTATAAACGATTAGATTTAGGCTGCGGATCGTCTTAGGTTTTTCGTATAGTACTTATTGGGAACCTTAGGTTCTCACCCCCATTTTCCTATGTCCGCAGATGGGGACCGACGTGATCTTATTTGAGTACCCAGCGTACGGCTGCTACGTGGAACTCGCGATGGGGAGCACAGTGTTTTGGGGTAGTTTGCGTACACGCACCTACTATCTTCCTGGCCGTCCTTTCTCTCACCCTCTGCTCAGGCAGGAGTTTGACCTTGACATGCCTTATGATACACTGCTATCCGAGCTTCACCCCGATAGAGGCTAGTATCCTTTTCTGCCATACCCTATAGTATCCTTTTCTGCCATACCCTATGAACATGGCAGATCTAGTACAGGAGTCTTCGATCATAGACATACTCGAGCATCTACCATGGTTCAACCCCAAAGAGGATCAAGTGGTTCCTGATGTACCTATGCCCGACGCTCCACCACCATCTCTTGTAGTCGAGCCAGGATTCAACGGGCCAAGGGTTCCAGAAAGCTCTAGTTCTGCACCTTCAATCGAGTTTAGCTCAGAGGCATAGATTGACCAGATGATGGTGAATATGTACTCTAGCTCTTTTGAGACCGGGGAAGAGATACACGATTCTCGACTAGTGCTACATACTCATATGTATACACTTAATATATGGTCTAAAGTATCTATATTAAGATAAATAGTAGCGCCTGGCTGCTAGCCTTGGTTATGACGGGTTAGAAGTTAGGTTGTTACAGGTGTCATGCTAGCAGTCATCAGGGGAGAACATGATCACCGCTGGAACTGACGAGGTTAGTGCTTGATTTTTTACTACTAGGACTTTGAGCTCCTTTTTTAGTACTGAATTTGACCTTTTCGGCGCGTCCTTTCCAGTGATGACATTAACTATTATGGTGGCGTCGGTTTTCAGACTTTCTTGGGAATGTCTGTCGTATCGCCCTCGGGTTACGTCCTTCTTGTTCTGGTGATCTTTCTCTTTCAGGTTGCCTGGATTCTCGGATGATCTTGGCGAACTCGGGTAGTTTGCCATCTCGGATAGCTTGTTCGAGAGCGTTCTTTAGGTCAAGCGGTCTTGTATTTTATGTTCGTATCCTCAGTGGTAATCACAGTATAGGCTCTTGTTGTCGCATGTTTGTTCCTTCAGTGGTCGCGCCTTCGGAAGGATGCGTCGTTTCACTATTTAGTGATAGATTTCTGTGATGGGATAGGAAGGAGATGTAGTTCATGAACTTCCCTATCCTAAGTGGTGGCAATGGATTTGAAGTGTTTTTTTGGGTTATCTTTAGGTGGTGAGTTGCTACGAGGTGCCATGTTACCGTGCTGCCGTTTATTGGCGGCCACGACTTACCTTACCTCTTCGTCATTTATGTATTCTCTCGTGATGTTTTAGATTTTGTGCATGGTCTAGACTGGCTTGGTGGTGAGGTACTTTCGGAAGTCTTCATTCATTAAGCCATTGGTCAGACAAAGACTGGCGACCGAGTATGTGAGTGTGTCGACTGTTAGGCACTTATCGTTGAACTTGTCGAGGTATTTTCCCAAGGATTTGTCTTGTCTTTGGGTGATTTTGAGTAAGCTAATTGGGTACTTTGCTTTGATGATCCTGGTGGTGAACTGGGCCATCTTCCTGGAGACATCGTCGAAACTGGCTCTGGAGCTGTTCGGGAGGGCGTTGAACCATTTGATCGCAGGGGTGGCTAAGGTTACCAGAAAGGCCCTGCATCGGACCGCATTGGTGGCTCCTTCCAAATTCATCCTAGCCTCGAAGGCCATTAGGTGTTACTAGGGATCCTTGGTACCGTCGTACTTCATGTCGGTGGGTTTGTCAAAACCTTTTGGGAGTTTGTCTTTCAAGATTTTCTCTGTAAATGAGGTGGCTCCCATTATCATGTGCTCGTTTCATGTTTGCTTGGCATCCTAACAGTGTTGTTGATCGTCCTCGTCTCGTCATTTTTCGTGTCGTCGTTCGGGTGATTTGTCGTTCCTGGTCTTACGATGGGATCTTGTCCTAGAGGTTGCTTGGCTCGTGTATTCCAGGTGGTATCGCTCCTTGGACATGAGTCGGCCTTCAAGGTTTTACACTTTGAGGCAAAGTTCTTGGATTATCTGGATGGCTTTCTCTCCCAGACCATCAGGTGCTCGAGTATTACCTGGCTGCCGATCATTCTCCTCGGTTGCTGTCGATCGGGGGTTGGCTGGCGGTGCACAGCGCTGGTTATCCTCTTGTGGGTGAGGGAACGCTATCTCAAAGGTCGGGCATTGGGCTTTGTGGGTTTGAGTTGTGGTGGCGGCTCCTCAAGCTTCTCCGTCATGCTGCCACAACTTGGCAGTTTCTCACAGTCGGCGCCAATGTACTAAAGGTCTCTGGTACGGGTTGTGAGATGTATCAGAAATTTGCGAGTCAAAGCGGTCGTCGGATTATCTAACTGGAGCAATGGGGTGGATATCTGCAAAGACACTCTGACGCTCAAGTAAAAATGGATCTAAGAGGTATAAGGCGTGTGGAATGAGTGACGTATCTGAGGGGGCTTCTGGCTCCCCTTTATATAGCCAATGGTAGTTATCTTATCTTATCTAACTAAGATAAGGAAGGGATTTGAATTTGAATGTTAGACCATGATATTGAAAGTTATTGATCCGTTTTGAGCGGTATGAATGGCCCAATTCCGAGTATCTAGGTTCGTTGACCGTTCCGAGGAAGGACTTGGGGCCGGGTTTGGAACAATTTTGTTAATCTCTTTTTTATTTCTAATTTATTTTACATTGGATAACATTATTTTTTATTGATTATTAGATTGACATATAGCATTTAAATATGGCAAGATAAAAACTGTGTTATATATTTTTCATTATTTCAATCTTCTTTATTATTTTTCTCCTCTTTATTTTTCTATCTCATGGGACATGTAAGTTTTAATTTATTATTTTTTTATATATATTCTATTTTTTACACTATTTTATTTTATTAGATTTTTTAATTTATTTTATTATATTTTTGTTTTACTTTCAAAAGTTTAGGGTCTAAAGATCTCCCGTTTAAACGATTCCAACTATACGATCAAGAAGTAGTTTAAGAGAATATGTTTGAAGTTTGGTAATTTATTGAGTCTAATTGAAATAAACATATTAAAATATAATAAATAGAATCATTAATTCAACATTTATTAATGGATAACCAAAAGAAA